>NC_092712.1:127547187-127847841 GCF_047496885.1 Scyliorhinus torazame
TCGGGCAGGAGATACAGAAGTCTGAGAACACGCACGAACAGACTCAAAAACAGCTGCTTCCCCACTGTCACCAGACTCCGAAATGACCCTCTTATGGACTGACCTCATTAACACTATACCCCTGTATGCTTCATCTGATGCCGGTGCTTATGTAGTTACATTGTATACCTTATGTTGCCCTATTATGTATTTTTTAAAATTCCCTTTTCTTCCCATGTACTTAATGATCTGTTGAGCTGCTCGGAGAAAAATACTTTTCACTGTACCTCGGTACACACGCCAATAAACAAATCCAATCTAATCCAATTCTCCGGGGCCTCCGCGATTCTCCACCTTCGATGGGCCGAGTTCCCGACTCGAGGGGGAGTCAGGCGGGGGCCGCGGAGCATACAGCCGGCAAGGGCAGCGTCAGCCAAAGGGACCCCTGGCAGCAGGGATGGGCACCAGGACCAGAGGTCCTCATGGTGCTGGACAACAACAGGGCCAGAGGTCCCCATGGTCCTGGGCAACGACCGGGCCAGAGGTCCCCATGGTGCTGGGCAACAACAGGGCCAGAGGCCCCCATGCTGCTGGACAACAACAGGGCCAGAGGTCCCCATGGTCCTGGGCAACGACCGGGCCAGAGGTCCCCATGGTGCTGGGCAACAACAGGGCCAGAGGTCCCCATGGTGCTGGGCAACGACAGGGCCAGAGGTCCCCATAGTGCTGGGCAACGACCGGGCCAGAGGCCCCCATGGTGCTGGACAATGACAGAGCCAGAGGTCCCCATGGTCCTGGGCAACGACCGGGCCAGAGGTCCCCATGGTGCTGGGCAACAACAGGGCCAGAGGTCCCCATGGTGCTGGGCAACGACAGGGCCAGAGGTCCCCATAGTGCTGGGCAACGACAGGGCCAGAGGTCCCCATGGTGCTGGGCAACAACAGGGCCAGAGGTCCCCATGGTGCTGGGCAACGACAGGGCCAGAGGTCCCCATGGTGCTGGGCAACGACAGGGCCAGAGGTGTGGGGGACATGAGGGGCAGACCCTGCAATGCCTACTGGAGCCACCATGTAGCCCAGTGGACCTGGTTGGGTACGGGGGTACGCACATTGCTAAAATGTTAGCTTTTCACCCCTGCAGACAATGGATATTGGAATTTAACCAGCAATGGTGGCCTTCCTCCTAGTCGCTGCAGCCCTGGGGGATGCCCTGCGGCTGTACGAGCTGGAGCTGCTCGAGGAGGAGGAGGAAGCTGCAGCAGCGGGGTCTACCCCAGAGGAACAGGAGGCAGCCGCTGAGGAAGGAGAGCCGGCTGCCCAACAGGCCGAGGAGGAGGAGGTGCAAAGGAGGTGCTGCATGAGGCTTTATGTATACTGACAGCGCTTGTCATTTGAGGACCTGCCAGACAAGGCATGCCGTCGAAGACACCGGCTGAGCAGGTAGACATATCTGGCACCTTGGGGGTATGGGGCAGGACACCTGGTCCCAATGGCCGTCATTGTGATGGTCGGCCAAAACTTTTACCTGAGTGGGGCGCCAAGTGGGGATCTGCCCGGGTTCTCACAGACCTCGGGGCACAGGTGCATCCGCCCCGCCACGGAGGCCCAAAATGCTCAGTCGGCACAATACATCCATTTCAATGTGGACCGAGCCCACCCTGGCTGCGGGGTTCACCATCATTGCTGATATGCCCCAGTCAAGAGGTTGATCGACGGGATACATGTCCCCCTATGCGCACCTGCAGATTACAGGTTGCTCTACACCAAATGCAAGGGGTCTCACTCAATGAATGTGCAGCTCATATGCTGCACACCATTCAAGTGTCGTCGTTCCCCCCCCCCCATCCCCCCATCCCCCCCCCCCCCCCCCCCCCCCCCCCGCCAGCTGGGTGGTTGGCTCCTCGATGACAGGGGTTATCCACTGCGGCCGTGGCTGATGAAGCTTATCCGGAGGCCACGGACCAACACGGAGACCCGCTACAATGAAGCCCATACAGTGACCAGGAGTGTAACGAGCGGTGATTTGGCCTCCTGGAGATGCGGTTCAGATGCCTAAACCGCCCTGGAGCTGCGCTCCAGTATGCTGAGAGGGTCACCCACATCGTGGCGGCCTGCTGCGTCCTCCACAACATTGTACAGCAGAGGAGTGACATGCTGGTGGAGGTGGAGGGGCTGTTTAGCACAGGGCTAAATCGCTGGCTTTGAAAGCAGACCAAGACAGGTCAGCAGCACGGTTCAATTCCCATTCCAGCCTCCCCGAACAGGCGCCGGAAATGTGGCGACTAGGGGCTTTTCACAGTAACTTCATTTGAAGCCTATTTGTGACAATAAGCGATTTTCATTTCATTTCATTCAATTCCAGGCCTCTTCTGACGAGGACGATGCGGTGGAGGGGGTGGGTGGGCAGGACATGGGGCACAGGCTGGCATGGGAGGCGGCACGACATGTGCGCCAGGCCAATGCGTAAGGGATGCTCTGATTGCCTGCAGGTTCACCAGCTGGGGGGAGGGGTTATGGGGGGGATAATGGCCAGGGGCACAGACACCGTATCCCACCATCACACCCTCCCCTTCCCTCCTGGCCACCCCCAATCTGCAACTTCCTCCATGATACATATCCATCGCACTACAGTGTGCGGGCCCCAGGGGTGACAGTGGTGGGGACGGTTGGGGGGGGAACGGTGTGGACCCTAGGCCACCCATGGCACCTGCACATCACCCCCTCCCCGTATCCCCTCTCTGGCCAGCCCAGGCCAACCACCCAGTCACATCCACCTGTTCGCACCGAGACAGCTCGTGACAGTGCGAACAGGTGTTTAATGTGACCATATATATACAGATTTGTGCCCGAGCCCCTATCGCTAAACGATGCCCTGCACCAGTGCCAACTTAACTGGTGTCTAACGTTCTGGCCTTACGCATCCTAGCACTACATCTAGGTGGTACATTGGGAGTGAAGGCGGCCTGCTGTGATTCCTGCCCTGCGGCCTGGAACCCCATTGGCAGCCCTCATGTGGGGCGACTGAGCCTGAGTGGACCCGGGCGTTGCTTGGATCTCCCAGATGGCGTGGTGCCGCCCTGTTCTGCCTGCTGCCCACCAGATGCGCTCGGGACAGGAGGTGGGAAATTGAGGTGCTGCGATGTTCTGGCATCTCCCTTGAAGGAGTCACCGGCACGGGCCCCATTACCACCTCCTCCCTCAGGATGCACGGTGGCCCCGCCCTGGTCTCGACCAGGGTCTGCATCCACGGTTGGACATGGGACGTGGCCGATATGGGCGAACGTTGGGGGTGGTTTGGGCCAGGGACTGCAGTTCAGCCAGCCCTCACTGCTCCGGTGTCCCACCCTCTCCCACTGCACCGTCCCACCCAGGGATTCAGTGGGCCAGGTGATGGAATGGCCAGCTCGCATGCAAGGATCACCCAGGTGGACGGTGAAAAGTGTTTCCGTGGGCAGGAGTCAAGGGTTGTCATACGATGCAGAGTACCAAAATCCATCACAGAGCGGGTTGTCATCAACCTCCATCCCATGGACCAGACCTGTTGTTACAGCCAACTCAGGGCCCACGTCCCGTAGTGCGGCAGGTATGTATTACAGAGGGAGATTTAGACTTGGAAGGGGGGGGGAGCAGTGTGGGTGTGGGATACAGTGCCTGTGCCCATAGCCAGTCCCCCACAACTAGTTGGTGAACCTCGAGCCGATCAGAGCGCCTCAGACAGGCCCCTATAAATGGCCTCAGATGCCCCATTCACCCCCTCACCATCTTACCCCTCTCGTCCCTCACCCAACCAATCTCCCTCACTGCTGCCTGCTTCCTCAGATGGTGGGCCAGCATACTACTTGTCTTCTCCCCATACGCATACACTGGCCCTCTGGCCCTCCACAACTGCCCCATCGCTTTCCCCGTAAACACTAACCGAAACTCCATCTGGAGGCTCTGCCTCTCCTTCAACAGCCCCTCCTCCGGCTCCACCAAGTACCTCCGGTCCACTCTCGGAATCACATCTACCAGCCTTGCCCTCTCCTCCCGCTCCACCCTCTCCCTGTGCGCCCGAATCAAAATAAACTCCCCCCTAACTACAGCCTCGAGTGCCTCCCACAATGTGGCGGCTGTGACTTCCCCCATGTCGTTCACCTCTACATAGCCCTGAATGGCAGCCCTCACCCACTCACACCCCCCCTCATCTGCCAACAGCCCCACATCCAACTGCGGACATTGGGCCTTCCCCCGAACCACCCGCAAATCCACCCAATGCAGCACGTGGTCAGAAACCACAATCGCCGAATACATAGAACATAGCTTAATATACTCCGAGTCGGCCCCCCCCCCGCCAGCAGCATCCTGTCCAGGTGGATGGTATGGGCGGACATTGGGGGTGGCTTAGCCCAGGGATTGCAGTTCAGCCAGCTCTCACTGCTCCGGTGTCCCACCCCCTCCCACTGCACTGTCCCACCCAAGGATTCGGTGAGACTGTGTGATGGAATGGCCAGCTCGCATGTAAGGATCACCCGGGTGGACGGTGGAAAGTACTACCGTGGGCAGGAGTCAGAGGTTGTCACGAAAAATTCAATCTGGGAATACACCCGGTGCACATGGGAGAAGTATGAAAGCTCCTTCACCCTCGGCCTCCCAAATCTCCATGGGTCACCCCCCCATGCACTCCATGAACCCTCTCAGCTCTCTCGCCACTGCCGACATCCTCGACGACTTAGGACTTGACCGGTCCAGACCGGGTCCAGGACCGTGTTGAAACCACCCCCCCCATAATCAACTGATGCGTGTCCAGTTCCAAACCTTCCCCAACACCCGTCTCATAAAGTCCACATTGTCCCAATTCAGGGCATAAACCTTTAGCGGGACTCATGCTCCCCCACCTCCTCCTTCGCCTTCTGGACCACAAAGCCCTGAGCCTCCAGTCTCTTTGCCAATACCACCAGTGTGCCCACCAATTGCTAGGTTTTCAAAGTCTTTTGCTAAGACTTTTGCTAAAAATTGCTAAGTCTTTCAAAGCCTCTTTCCTGTGTTGTTGGAATTTGACGTTCACAAACTCCGCCAGCTGCTCCGTCGACCAGTGGGTGGGTAGCATTACCCCCTTGCCCTCTGCCATCTTCACCTGTGATGCACCACAAAAACTTTCCTGCTCCAGCTGCTCTCTCTTTCTCATGGTACTTCCCGTCCTCTGATCCATACACCAGACTCACCATAGGAGTATTTGGAATATCCAAACCTAGCAATTGGTGGGCACACTGGTGGTATTGGCAAAGTGTATGTGCCAAATTGGGACAATGCACCATTTGTTAGGAGACTAGTGGCTGCCATTTCTGATCTGGACATGCACCAACTGGTTTTGGGGGGGACTTTAACTGTGTACTTCATCCAATGTTGGCTCAATCTAGGCCTAGTCATTGGCTCCTTCGGGGTAGCGAGGGCGTTGTTCATCTTTATGGAATACGTGGCATTTTTTGCACCCAAGGGATAAGGAATTTTTGATTTCTTCCTGTGTGCATAAGGTTAATACAAGGTAGACTTCTTTCTGATGGACAGGTCTCTTCTCCCTGGGGTGAGGAAGGCGGAATACTCAGCCAAAATAATCTCGGACCATGCTCCGCACTTTGTGGAATTGGTACTGGAGTCGAGTCCTGCTCAGCACCCACCGTGGATGTTGGATGCATCGCTGCTGGCAGATAAAGGGCTTTGTGGGCGCATGGTTATCACCATTGATGAATACATTAGGGTCAACAAAAATTAGTCTGTCTCGAACACCACGTTGTGGGAAGCCCTCAGAGCGGTTACCAGAGAGGCGCAGGCAGGTAGGGTGGCTAAGACGGAGCAGCAGAGGCTAGTGGGTGCTGTTCTTGATGTAGACTATCAGTGTTCTTGAGAATCTACCCTGGAGTTGCTGGCAAGCAGTAAAAAGCTGCCGACGCAGATTAATCTGCAGTCCACAGGCAAGGCGGTGAGTCAACTGTGGCACTCGAGGCGTATTTTACCAGTATGGGGAGAAGGCCAGTTGTCTTTTCGCCTGCAAGCTGAGATGGCAGGCGACTTCCTGGGAGATTGTTCAGGTTGGTAATTTGAACGGCAGTTTGGTCTCTGTCCCGGTCAAAGTGAATGATGCTTTTGAGGCATTTTATAAGAATCTTTACAGATTGGAACCCCAGAGGAGAGTTCGGACATGTTGAGGTTCTTGGATAGGTTGTCCTTTCCAGTGGTTGATAGAGAGAGATGGTAAGAGTTAAGCCTGGAGGAGATACTGAAAAGTATTTAATTATTGAAAATCAGTAAAGCTCACAGCCCTGATGGGTTTCCCATCAAATTTTATAAGACATTTGTGGATCAACTGATTCCATTGATGGTGGACCTGTTTAATGACTCTTTGTCCTGGGGTTTCTGCCCACCACACTTTTGCAGGCCTCTATTTCTCGTATATTAAAGAAGGATAAGGAGCCCACAGAATGTGGATCGTATCGACCCATATAGTTGTTGAATGTTGACGTCAAATTACTTGCTAAGGTGTTGGCTTTGCGTTTGGAGCCCTGTTTTCAGGAGGTGATTGAGGAAGACCACAAAGGCTTCATTAAGGGTCGGTAGTTGTCAGCCAATATACATAGGTTGCTGAATATGGTTCTTTCCCCCTCTCTCGTGCCTGAGCCAGGGGTGATTGTATCTATGGATGCTGGGAAAGCATTTAATATGGTGGAGTGTACTTTTTTGAGATTCTGGAGAGTTTTGGTCTGGGGCAAGGTTTCATTTCTTGGTTCCGCTTATTGTATAAGGCCCTCACGATGAGTGTGTGCACTAATACCTTGAGCTCGAGATACTTTTTATTGAATAGTGGTTATAGGCAGGGGTGACTGTTGCCTCCGCTCCAGTTTGCCCTAGTGGTTGAACCTTTGGCTATTGCACTGAGATCCTCCGGAAAGTGGAGGGGGATAAGAAGGGGTGGGGTTGGGGGGGGTGTGGAGTACTGGGTATCCTTACATGTGGATGACCTTCTGCTTTATATAAGTGACTTGGTCTCCACTGTAGGTGAAATGATAAAGCTAATGAAGAGCTTTGGCTCCTTCTCAGCGTACAAATTGAATCTGGAGAAAAGCGAATACTTTCCGGTTAATCCCTCGGGAGGGGTGCCAATCTGAGGCTGCTGTCTTTTTGGCTTGCCAGAACTAGCTTTCATTATTTGGGTGTCCGGGCGGCCCACAATTGGGCCCTGCTCCATAAGTTGAATTACGCCAGTCCGGTTGGCAAGGTTAAATTTGACATAGCGGGCAGGGTCCAGGCTATTCAAATGAATATCGCCCCTCGATTTTTATTTCTTTTTCAGTGTCTCCCTACTTTTCCCCCAAATCCTTTTTTGGTCGGGTTAATAAATTGGTTGCCTTCTTTATATGGGCAGGGAAGACACCCAAGTTACGTTGAGTAGTTCTTCAGAGGATAAGCAGTCGGGGGGATGGGGGGGTGGTGGTTTGCCCAATTGTTATTCTGCTTTTCAACCAATATTGAGAAGGTTTTTGATGTGTTGGGTGTTCTGGATCACAAACAGGTCACCAACACTGGAAGTGGTGCAACTCTATTTTATTATAAGGTTAACTATATTAACATACTTGAACTGTGGGTAAATGCAATACCAGCTTTAACTGTTGACCCTTGCCTAGTCCTAACCAGGTGATGCACTCAGCACATGGTGAATGTCTGTGTTGCAGGCTGTGAGCTCTGTGGTCCGAGCTGGCTGCTACTAGAATGAGCGGGAACTCTCCTGTCCCCTGTCTTTATAGTGCGTGTGCCCTCACTGGTGATTGGCTGCGGTGTTGTGTATGCTGATTGGTCCCACTGCATGTCCATCAGAATGTGTGTGTGTGTCTGCACCATGATATACTGCTGTATATTATGACAGTTTTGGGATGGCTCAGTGATCCGAGGCGTATAGGTGGAGGCAAGTTAATGTAGAGGTTCTAGCTTAGGTGCATTGTTTTCTGACCCTGGTCATTTTCCCCAGTGTGGTATTCATCAAACCCGATGGTGGTGTCCACACTTAGGATATGGAAGCAATTTAGGCAGAATTTTAAGCATTGATCCATGTCATTACTAACCCCTATTTGTGATAACCACTTATTTGTGCCGTCGAGTTTAGACTCGACGTTTAGTCGTTGGAAAGGAAGGGTCTTGAGAAATTTGGGGACTTGTTCGTGGAAGGATGGTTTGCTGGTCTGGAGGAACTATTGGTAAAGTTTCAGCTCTCTGGGACAAATCTGTTCTGGTACCTTCAGACACGCAATTTTGTGCATCTGGCCTTTCCATTAATCCCCGAGGTACTCACCTCCTCCATCCCTGAAATTGACAAAACTCTCTCCAGAAACAAGGATGGCGGCACAACAGGGAATGTCAGAAAGATCTTTTTCACAAAATTGCTCACCTGTAGATACCTAAATGTATTCAACTGCGAACGCCCTCATTTTTCCAACTCCTCAAGCTCGCAAATCGCCCCACCAAAAACAAATCTCTCATTCCTTTATCCCTGCTGCTCCCATCCCCTAAAACTGACGTCCTACCTCGCCAGCTCAAACATATGGGGCTGGATTCCCGCTGTCGGGATTTTCCATTGTGTCGGCAATGCACCTACACCCGGGAATTTCCTGACAGCGTGGGACTGTCAACAGTGGGAAACCCCATTGGCCAGCTGGCAGAGTGGAGAATACCGCCCATTGTTGCACAAATCGACGCCAGTTTCAATGCTGGCCCAATTCAAAGTGCTGCCGACATTGTCTCCATATCTTCAATGTGGGGCCCACCGCCGGGTTCGCTGAATATTTTCCTGGAGAAAACGGAAGCGAGGCTGTCACTAATGTCCTCAATCCTGATCATCATGAAACCATTGTCATAAAAACCCATCTGCTTCATGAATGTCCTTTAGGGAAGGAAATCTGCCGTCCTTACCTGGTCTGGCCTACATGTGACTCTTGACATACAGCAATGTGGTTGACTTGTAACTGCCCTCTGAAATGGCCTAGCAAGCCACTCAGTTCAGTGCAACTGAGGATGGGCAATAAATGCTGGTCAGCCAGCAACACCCATATCCCATGAATGAATGAATAAAAAAAGAATAAAGGCATCAATGTTGACCCACAGAAAACTAAAGCTAATAACCAATTCCCAACCACATTCTCGATTCCAGGCCACCAACAATTCTTGGAGATGGTGAACCAGCTGACAAAATTTCTCCCAAATTTGGCACAGGACACAGATTAATCTTTCAGGCATCTGCATAAAAAAGGACAGGACTTAAAAAAGGTGCTGGGATTCACATCAGGAGCAAGCATTCATTTGCAGCAAGGTGCAACAATGCTTTCCACTGACATTTTGCCCATTACTGCCCACCTCTGCCCATCACCATAGCAGCAGATGATTTGTCCATTGGTCTTGGAGTGGTCCTCTTCCAGGACTGAATGAAAGTTGCCGACTTGTGTACTGTGCTTCCAGAGAATTGTTGGACACGGAGGTGAGATGTGTCATTATAGAAAAGGAAGACCTCGTAGTTACGTGGACACACGAGAAATTTTCAGACTTTATCATTGGCCTCAAGGTTACAATCGACACAGACCATAAGTCACTCATCTCATTACTTGATGAGAAGGAGCTAGCAAAGATGCATCCCAGAATCCTAAGCTCCCATCTATACCTCATGAGGCTTGCTGACAAAACAATGCATGTTGAAGGTATGAACAAAAGAATGGCAGACATACTTTCCAGTGTCACAGTAGGGCTTCAAGCAAAACAGGATATCAATCTCATTGAAGAGTACTTCCAATTGACAAGGAGTCACCTGCCAACAACCACAAGATTCCAACAGATTCACTAGGAAGAAATGCGTGAATATGTGCCCACATTCGCCATTACTGCCAACAAGTGTAACCATAACAGAAACCTAGTAGTGATATAATGAAGGCTGAGTTTGAACAAAAAAAACACTTATGGTCATCGATGATCTCCTTGTCTACAATGAACAGCTGATCATTCCTGTTTCCCTTTGGCTAAGATCCTTTAAAAAATACACCTGGGGCACCAGAGCATCACCAAGTGCAGAACTTTGCTCAGGCATTTACAGGGATATTGAAGACACAATAGTAAACTGACAGGTGTATGTGTGTTGCAGACAGGAGCAAAGAGAGACCCTCATCCATACAGTTCCCTCCCAGGCTACAGGAGAGGCTGGGTATGGGTCTATTTATCTTCAACACAAAATAGTTCCTTTTCATGGTGGATTACTTTTCCAGATGGGCTGAGGTGAAACAACAATATACGACTGCCACAGAGGCAAGAGTTAAGGCACTAAAAAAGATGTTCATGAGCCACAGCAGGTTGGATGAGATCATGTCTGATAATGGCCCACAATTTTATTAATAATAATAATAGTCTTTATTATTGTCACAAGTAGGCTTACATTAACACTGCAATGAAGTTACTGTGAAAAGCCCCTAGTCGCCACACTCCGGTGCCTGTTCAGGTACACAGAGGGAGAATTCAGAATGTCTAAATTACCTAACAGCACAACTTTGGGACTTGTGGGAGGAAACCAGAGCACACGGAGGAACGCACTGTGGTGATCCACTGTAATAGGAGATGTAAGGTAGGACCTGCACTACAGGTTCGCCGGTAGCTCCTGCCAGCTGGCTCGCCCAGGGATAACTGTATAAATATGCATGACCTCCAGTGCCCTGCCATTTCGCCAGCTGCAGCAGGAGGCCACGCATCTGACTGTAATAAAGCCACAGTTGTACCCAACTTTAGTCTTTGTGCAATTGATCGTGCATCAATTTATTACAGTCAGATTTTCCACAGAATGGATATCCGAATTAAGCCCGATCGCCTGCAGCTGGATCCGCACTCGCCCGACGCCAGGAAAGACTTTGCTCACTGGCTAGCATGTTTTGAGGCCTACATCAACGCGGCGGACCCCGTGCCAACGGAGGCTCAGAAGATAAACGTCCTGTACTCCAGACTGAGCTCCAGCGTGTTTCCGTTGATCCAAGACACCACGAATTACACAAAAGCAATGAAACTCCTTAAGGAACATTACGCGCAGAAGGTGAACACGCTCTTCGCCAGGCATGTACTCGCCACCCGCTCGCAACTACCTGGTGAGTCCATTGAAGACTTCTGGCGGGCCTTAATTCCACTCGTCCGGGACTGTGACTGTCAGGCCGTTACGGCCGCCAAACACGTGAATCTCCTCATGCGCGATGCCTTCGTGACGGGGATTGCATCGGACCGCATCCGAGAACGGTTACTGGAAGGGGCCACGCTCGAACTGGCGGAGACGAAAACCTTGGCGCTCTCCATGACGGTCGCATCCCGTAACGTACAATCGTATCCCTCATGCCGCGCTGCCTACCCTTCTACTCCTTTCTACCCCTCCTGGACCCTGCCGACGACCTCCTCAGCTGGGGTCCTGCCTTCCCAATACGCCTGCACCGCATGCCGATCCGCGCACCCCGGGGGTCCCCGCTGCTACATCTGTGGTCAGCAGAAGCACCCCCACCAACGCTGCCCGGCCCGCACTGCAGTTTGTAAAGCCTGCAGTAAAAAGGGCCACTTCGCGGCTGTGTGCCAGGCCCGCGCAGTCGCTGCGATCGCGCCCGCTATCACCCCCTCACCCACGGCAGACGCACAATGGGAGCCGCCATTTTGTCCCCCTTCGGCCATGGGCGCCGCCATCTTGTCCCGACCCCGCAATGTGCACACCATGGGCGCCGCCATCTTGTCCCGACCCCGCAATGTGCACACCATGGGCGCCGCCATCTTGACCTCCACATGGTCTCCAGACATCCCAACATTGGAACCGCACACGCTAGCCACCCGAAGCATCCGATGGTTACCCGCAGCTCGCGTCGACGACACTGGACCAATCTCGCCCTCACAACCTGGCCACCTCGTCGACGACGGTTAAATTCAACGGCCACGCGATTTCATGCCTGCTGGACTCCGGGAGCACCGAAAGCTTCGTTCACCCAGATACGGTGAGGCACTGCTCCCTCGCGGTCCAGCCAGCCACTCAAAGGATCTCCCTACACTCCGGATCCCACTCCGTCCTGATCCGAGGCTTCTGTACAGTCACCCTCACGGTCCAGGGCATAGAATTTAGTAACTTCCGCCTCTATGTCCTTCCTAACCTCTGCGCTGCACTCCTGTTGGGCCTGGACTTCCAGTGCAACCTCCAGAGCCTCACCCTCAAATTCGGGGGGCCCTTACCCCCCCTTACCGTTTGCGGCCTCTCGACCCTCAAGGTCGACCCCCCCCTCCCTTTTGGATTGCAAGCCCGTTGCCACTAGGAGCAGGCGGTACAGCACCCAGGACAAGACCTGCATCAGGTCCGAAGTCCAGCGGCTGCTTAAGGAGGGTATTATCGAGGCCAGCAACAGCCCCTGGAGAGCCCAAGTGGTAGTGGTTAAAACTGGGGAGAAACACAGGATGGTCGTGGACTACAGCCAGACCATCAACCGGTACACGCAGCTCGACGTGTACCCCCTCCCACGCATATCTGATATGGTCAATCAGATTGCGCAGTACCGGGTCTTCTCAACAATTGACCTGAAATTCGTCTACTACCAGCTCCCCATCCGGAAGTCGGACCGTCCATACACGGCCTTCGAGGTGGACGGTCGTCTCTACCACTTCCTTAGGGTCCCTTTCGGTGTCACAAATGGGGTCTCGGTCTTCCAAAGAGAGATGGACCGAATGGTCGACCAGTACGGTCTGCGGGCCACCTTTCCGTACTTAGATAATGTCACCATCTGCGGCCATGACCAGCAGGACCACGATGCCAACCTCGATAAATTCCTCCACACTGCCACTCTTCTCAACCTAACCAACAACAAAGAGAAGTGTGTGTTCAGCACGACCCGGTTAGCCATTCTCGGCTATATAGTCCAAAACGGACTTCTCGGGCCCGACCACGACCGCATGCGCCCCCACATGGAACTTCCCCTCCCCACTGCGCCAAGGCCCTCAAACGCTGCCTGGAGTTCTATTCCTACTATGCTCAGTGGGTCCCAAACTATGCGGAGAAGGCCCGCCCACTCATTCAGTCCTCCCAATTCCCCCTCGCGGCCGAGGCACAACACGCTTTCGCCCGCATCAGAGCAGACATCGCCAAGGCCGGGATGCGCGCAGTGGATGAGTCACTGCCTTTCCAAGTAGAAAGCGACGCTTCAGACGTCGCCCTTGCCGCCACTCTAACCCAGGCAGGCAGACCCGTGGCATTCTTTTCCCGCACCCTACATGCCTCTGAAATTTGACACTCATCCGTCGAAAAGGAGGCCCAAGCTATCGTTGAAGCTGTGCGGCATTGGAGGCATTACCTGGCCGTTAAGAGATTTACTCTCCTTATGGACCAACGGTCGGTAGCCTTCATATTCAATAACACACAGCGGGGCAAGATCAAAAATGATAAAATCTTGCGGTGGAGAATCGAGCTCTCCACCTATAATTACGAGATCTTGTATCGCCCCGGTAAACTCAACGAGCCCCCAGACGCCCTCTCCCGAGGTACATGTGCCAGCGCACAAGTGGACCAACTCCGGGCCCTACACGACAGCCTTTGTCACCCGGGGGTCACTCGATTGTACCATCTGGCCAAAGCTCGCAATCTTCCCTACTCCATCGAGGAAGTAAGGACAGTCACCAGGGACTGCCAGGTCTGTGCGGAGTGCAAGCCGCACTTCTACCGGCCAGACCGTGCGCTCCTGGTGAAGGCTTCCCGCCCCTTTGAACGCCTCAGCGTGGATTTCAAAGGGCCCCTCCCCTCCACCGACCGTAACACGTACATTCTCAGTGTGGTCGATGAGTACTCCAGATTCCCCTTCGCCATCCCATGCCCCGATATGACGTCTGCCACCGTCATCAAGGCCCTCAGCACCATCTTCGCTCTGTTCGGTTTCCCCGCCTACATCCTGAGTGACAGGAGCAATGAGCTGCATCAGTTCCTGCTCAGCAGGGGTATAGCCTCCAGCAGGACGGCCAGCTACAACCCCCGGGGAAACGGGCAAGTAGAACGGGAGAATAGGACGGTTTGGAGGGCCGTCCAGCTGGCCCTACAGTCCAGGAACCTCCCAGCCTCTCGCTGGCAGGATGTCCTCCCTGACGCTCTACACTCCATCCGGTCACTATTGTGCACCGCCACTAATAACACACCCCATGAACGTGTTTTTACCTTCCCCAGGAAGTCCACATCCGGGGTGTCACTCCCGACTTGGCTCGCTGCTCCAGGACCGGTCCTTCTCCATAGGCGGACCCCTTGGTGGACAGGGTTCACCTGCTCCACGCCAACCCTTAATATGCCTACGGTGAGTTCCCCGATGGCCGCCAAGATACTGTCTCACTCAGGGACCTGGCACCGTCAGGTTCCACCCCAACACCGCCCCCCCCTCCCACCAATGCGCCGCCAATATTGACCCCACCAGACCACCCCCCCCTCCCCTTTTCCGCACAAGAGGATGAAGAGGACTTCGGCATGCTCCCGGAGTTCCCCGATGACTGGCCAGCATCAGCACCGCCACCACCACCATCGGTGCTACCTCCACCACCGCCAGCACCGACTTCGCCGCCACCGTTACGTCGCTTCCAACGAAGCACCAAAGCACCGGACCGGCTGAACCTTTGACGGACTCCGGACCGTCAACATGGACTTTTCTTTCCCTACCACTGTATATAATTGCACTAATTGTATATAGTTTCACGTCACCCCCGCCGGACTAATTTTTAACAGGGGGTGAATGTGGTGAACCACTGTAATAGGAGATGTAAGGTAGGACCTGCACTACAGGTTCGCCGGTAGCTCCTGCCGGCTGGCTCCACCCACGGAGAACTGTATAAATATGCATGACCTCCAGTGCCCTGCCATTTCGCCAGCTGCAGCAGGAGGCCACGCATCTGACTGTAATAAAGCCGCAGTTGTACCCAACTTTAGTCGTTGTGCAATTGATCATGCATCACCCACGCAGACACAGGGAGAACGTGCAGACGTCACACAGACAGTGGCCCAAGCCAGGAATCGAACCTGGAACCCTGGAGCTGTGAAGCAACAGTACGAACCACTGTGCTAATTTTCAAATGAGAATCTTGTGCTCTTCACCACTACATCTGACTTGCATCACTGCACCAGCTCCCCAAGCTACATACAGTCAAATGGAGAGGCTAAAAGAGGGCCCCACTTTCTAAAAGCTCTCCTAAAAAAGAATGAGGACTTCCCCCCCCCCCCCCCCCCCAGCACTGCCCACGTACAGGTGCACCCTTTTTACAATATGGTCTGCGCCAATTTCAACTTCACACCAGGGTGGCTCACCAAGAAATACCGGTACATCCAAGCAAGAGCAAACTTTCGCCTACAACAAAAGCTATCGCACCAGACACTTGTCACAACGAAGAAAGGATGACCAGGTCTAGTTTAAAGACCTAGAGAGATAGAGAGAGAGAGAGGGTACTATCATCAGAAAGGCGATGATCAACCTCAGGTCTGCCTGGTTGACACCCCAGGGGGCACAGTGAGGAGAACCAGGACGAGTCTCCTCCTCACCTCCACCTGTTTTCACAGTACAGCTGCGAGACATCGAGGAAGATATCCAGATGCCAGAACAACCTCCACAGCAAGAGTTTACCATTGCCTCACCATCCAAGGGTCGGACGAAAGCTTCCACAAAGCATGGGGGCTATTCATCAGCCTGTTCCAAGATCTGTTCGAGGCCAATAGCGGATAGGAAGGTAGAGAGGCAGGGGGAGGGGGCCTAGTGAGGGCAGATAGGACCACACAGAGCAGATAGGAACAAAGGATGGTGGGGGGTAGCAAGGGAAGAACCCAGGGAAACATCGGGGGGGGGGGGCAGGGAAAGAGCAAGAAGGGGACCAGAGGGCCCCCACCCCCCAACAAAGCCATAGGGGCAACAGTAACAAAATTGTACATACAAACCTACTGTACAATGTACAGATGTAAAGTAAAATAAAAAAAGGACAGGGAGCTCTGGGGGGGGGGCGGGTAAGGGGATAGGGTCTTGGGGGTTATCTCCAATGTCTGGCTTTTGTAAATTGTATCTGGTCTACACAAACTTGTTTATTTTGTATTGTATAACATGAAAAACCTGAATAAAAACATTTTTAAAAAAGAATTTACCATTGCCTACTAAAAGCTTTCTGATTGACTGGCTGAGGTAGTTTACAAAGGGGAGATTTGGATTGTTTATTTATATAGCTCTGCAGTGATCCATTAACTCCGGTCAGCAGGTGTTTTCCTAACCAGTTTTTTTTTTATAAGGCTGCCTCAGTTCTCAAGCGCTTCCTGGGAAGAGCGGCTGTGGATGCAGCAATAGTTCTTTCCAGGAAGCACATGAGAACAAAGAACAGGTGCTCAGGACTTGCACCAATTTATTTCAGTGGGAATGTCAGCCTCGGGGGTGGGGGGGGGAGGATTAGGCTGGAGTGAATCGGGCATCCTGCCTGTCAAATAGATGTTAAACAGCTCTAACGAGCTATTTCTATGGTCCCACTGGATCGGGGTGGGAAGCTTGGCGGGAACGACAGGAAACCCGTTATGGTTAGCGGGGCAGGCCGGGAGACTCGTGAACGGTTTAATGCCCAGCACGAATCCAGGAGGAGGTGGCCCAGGCAGTCAGTGCTGCCAGCCTGGCCAGGCGGACCAGCACACAGTGCTGGATGAAGGTGAAAGGGCAGTTCGGGTGAGTCACCATCTTGGGTGCCATCTGGGGTCACCTCCAGAGAGGTGGCAGGTATCAGGACCAGAATGATGAGGCCGACTTGTATGACAGCTTACCCAGTGAGTGATCCATCACCGCTCACCATCTCTATAATCGACCCCACCCCCCCCCCCCCTACGCCCCCCAAAGGATATAATGGCCCTTGAGATGGATTGGCCACTACACATACAGGGATCACCTGGGTGGACAGTGGAATATGATGATAAAGGCAGGAGTCAGATTTTCTCAAACGATGAGACACACCAGAGCTCATCTCACAGCGAGTCGTCATCACCCTTTGTCCCCTGGCCAAGACCCGCTGATACTGCCTGCCCAGCGCCAACACCCTGCAGTGATGCTGGTAGGATCCTCGGAGGGGGGAGGGGAATGGGGGTGGTGTGAAGCGAGGAGGGACAGGGAAGGTGCAGTAAAGAGAGGAGGGAAAGGGAAGGTGCAGTAAAGAGAGGAGGGAAAGGGAAGGTGGAGTGAAGGGAGGAGGGAGAGGGAAGGATATGAGTGGCTATGGGGAAAGGGGCACCACTTGGAAGGGGAGGAGGCTGTAGGGAGTTAGGATAGGACAGCAGAGCTGCTGGTGACCAGGCCTCTTAGTTGGCAAATCTGGAGGTGATGAGGTTGTCACGTGTGCGGCGGCCTTGGAGCACACGTTGGGCGGCTTGCCCTCCATGCCTGGCTCTTCCTGGACATCCTCCTCATCCTCCTCGTCATATGAGGCCTGCCGTTCTTCCTCCTCATCCAGTATGTTCCTCCTTTGCTGCGCGATGTTGTGCAGGGTGCAGCAGGCCACCACGATGTTAGAGACCCCCCTGGGGCTATATTGGAGAGCCCCAGCAAAGTGGTCCAGGCATCAGAAGTGCATCTTTAGGACACTGATGCACCGCTCAATGACGGTCCTGGTTGCTGCATGGGCGTCGTTATAACAGTCTGGGGCCTCCGGACAGGCGTCATTAACCAAGACCCCAATGAGTAACCCTTGTCACCAAGAGCCAACATCTCACCTGAGGGGGTGTCTCGAAGATGCCAGGAACCAATGAGTACTCCAGAATATAAGCGTTGTGCACACTGCCTGGTGATCACACACCAACTGCACATTCAGGTAGTGGAAGCCCTTCTGATTGATGAAGGGTTACCCCTGATGAACCGATATTCGTGGGTGGACATGTGTGCCATCGATCACCCCCTGGACCGGGGCATGTCAGGGGTGGAGGCATCCTGGTGGGCTTGGTCCAGATTGAGGTTTATGTAGTCCACTGCCTGGGTGCATAGGGCATCCATCACACCATGGATGCACCTGTGTACGGATGTCTGTGAAATCCCAGACAGGTTGCCGCTCAGCCCCTGGAAAGACCCAGAGGCATCAAAGTTCACTTTGGCACACGCCGTCTGGCAGTTACTCGAAGGACAGATACTGAGGTATACATATGGCCTGATGCGGTGCCTTCTTAACACCTCCTCCGCGGTCTGTTGGACAGCCGGCACTGGAGCTTCACCGGCTGGCCAACTCACCGGCTGGCTAAGAGGTCCATCTCTTCTGGGGCAGGCTCCTCTTGTTCAGGGTCCTCACCAAGCAGCCCCTGCGCCTCCACCCGCGTGCATGCACAATGGCAGCAGCGGCCAGGTAGATAGCAGGCATTGTTGGCTGTCCTCTGAAATTCATTCTTTGCAGGTAAAATACATGTTGGCAAGATGAGTATTCCCTTGTCCATCCAGATCCAACAGGCTACATGGTGACCCTGAGTTGTACTTCAGATCCACCTTCCAGATGCCCCCACCAAACCCACCCTCACCCCTCAGCCATTTCCCCCGATATGTTGCCTGCCACACTGCACCCCTGCTCCCGCAGTGAGTGGCACCAAGGAGCCTCTATCCCGACCACTTCATCCCTGAACAGGGGTACCAGTGGCTGCTGCAGCCCATGTCAGCGATAGGCTCTGTGTCCCCTCTCCTGTCTCCCCAGTGGGGTCTACTGTGAGTATCCTCATTGGGTGGGCGTGTCAAAACATATGCTGCAGTAATGGCAGCCTGAGCCAGGCCACCTTGGTCTGGAGGAGGACACTCTGAATCCATAGGCCTGTCACCACATCACTCACCACTACAGCCCCCGGCCCAGGCAGCCACCCCCCAGCAAGCGCAACAATTTTGAAGACTCTTTAAAATTTCCTTATCTTCTCTCTCCCCTTCAGCAGCCACGGCCCCATCCCTAGTCCCCATTTGTAAATTCTTGCACTAATTCCTGCTTGCGTGCCTTCGGCCTGAGAGGAGCGGAGCATCATTTAAGGGTGGAGCATACTATGTCCAACCCGCTAATCAGATTTAAATGCATGCAAACGCTGAGAACCTCGTTTTCGCTGCCAGGAAATACCGGAGCATGGCACCTGAATTGGCACTGAGCACAAACCTACTCTCCACCAAGTATGATTTACATTTCCAGCTTCACAAAGGAGAGAATCCAGCACAGCCTCTTAAAAAGAACACTGCGGTTAGAAAAATATCTGCTCCTCCGAGGTAATGGATCCCTGCAGCACTATATAAATAAACAACCTTAATCCTTTGTTTGAAACTGCCTGGACTAGCCAATCAAATAGCTTGTAAAAAGCAATGGTCAATGAAATTGAATGTAAACATTGCAGTTCAAAGCTTTCAGCCTTCAAGGTATTCACACTGGCTTCTATACATTAAAGTGCATTGAAATTGAATGTTCAAAAACCATTTAATGTTACAGATCTTTCAACTTGATATGCTGGGAGACAAGTTAAACGGTTTAGGGCTACAAACGGGAAGATGTTGACTTGGTTATCAGAGAACTTTATTTTTGAGAAACTGACCGACAGTTTAAAGGGTTTAAAGGCTGCAGATTTGAAGAGCAGCCAAATGAACCCCATCCAGGAAAGGCCCCTTGGGAGGCTGTGTGTTTTCAAATGAACAGCTTTTTCCTTTATGTCTTATGGTGGAGGGCATGCGCCAGGGGACGATGTGCTCATGGCTATATTCTGTTATCCTGAGATCCTCTGTTCTTTCTAGTATCTTTTTATCTTATCATTATCAGTGTGATCAGAGACGATGACCGCATTGATTACAATCTGAATCAACCATATGAATCTTTGCTGGTCTTCTCTGTATAAATGTACAGAATGATGATCATTCTGTACTATGCATCCCACCCGTAAATGTCATTCAAATTAAGGTTAATTACCACGTTGCATGCTCCCGCTGGCTCTGGCAGGAACTTTGTCGGGGTCGACACTATGGGCTGGTAGACTTGCAAAAGGTTGCGCAACCCGTTTTCAGCCCAACACCCGATTCACCAAGCAATTGGGATACCCGTCGCTGGCGGGAGGGCCCAGAAAATCCCCCCTCCCCCTCTGGTGGTGGAGAACAGTAGTGATTTGCACCGGCCTCACACTGCGCAGGCAGGGGGCAGAATATCAGAAGCTAGAAGAATCAGCTTGAAACTGACCCAACATATCCATAGAATCCCTATAGTGCAGAAGGAGGCCATTCGACCCATTGGGTCGGCACCAACCCTCTGAAAGAGCACTGAACCTATGCCCACTACCCCGCCCTAGTGTCGCAACCCTACCTAACCTGCACATCTTTGGACTGTGGGAGGAAACCGGAGCACCCGGAGGAAACACGCAGGCATGGGGAGAAAGTGCAAAGTCCACACATGCAGTCACCCAAGGCCGGAATTGAACCCGAGTCCCTGGCGTTGTGAGGCTGCAGTGCTAACCACTGTGCCACCATTTCAATCAGTTAATTTGAATGCTGATTTAAATGTGCTAATCTGCTTCATGCCCTCGCTACGTGCGAACCAGATTACGTCTGCCGCAGGGGACGGGTGCATCGAGCGCTGACCATCGCCCGGCGAGAACCCCGTTTATGGTCTCTCCCGCTATTTTGTCGATATAATGGGATGTGCCTCCGGGCACAACGTGGCTGGAGAATCGTCACCATAATCTCAAGTGCAAAACATGATTGTTTGATTGGAATGGCTGCAAGTGGGAAGTTCATACCTTGAACCAATCAGAATATCCAGATATCATCTGGGCTAAAACCAGAAAGATAACTCCATGTCCCAGCAAAGCTGCTAAACTGACTCATATTGGTCATAGCAGATATCCCACATGATTATCGAAAAAAAGAGGAAATGCACCTTGTCTGTGAGATCTTTAGTTAACAAACCTTTCCACATAAAATATCAAATTGGAATAGTTTCTTGGCTTCTGAGCAGATCAGTCAGCCTGAGATGCACTTAATCTCGTGATCCAGAAATTGAGAGATTTTCTTAATTCCTATTACAAAGCTCGAGTGGTGAACCCTTCAGCTGTAATCATATCATGTAAGATGTGTATGTTAAATTTATTGGTATAAATGTTTTACTGCTTTTTGGTATAGTATCTAAGGAATGTAATTTTACAAAATGGATATTGTCATATTTATACCATAATTCGATCATGGAAAAATAACTTTGAAACAAAATACCTGTTTTGAATAAACTGAAATATGATTTTGAGAAAGAAAAAAATTGTATTTAGTTACCACAATAATATGAGACATAATTGTATAACTAAAACCCATTTTTAAAATAAGACTGGCTGCATTAGAACAAATAAAGCCAGTATCAAATATTTTCTGGCCGCTCCTGCTTCTTCTGCAGTTTCTGTGAAAGTGTTGCAATTTGGCAGCCACAATAGGGAATGCAGAGAGCTGCCTTGTCGAATGGACTTAACATTCTACACTGGCAACATGAGTTAGTACAAAAATCATGTAGGCCGGAGGTGTTTCTTCCTTATCAGGTCTAAGTACATTAAAAAAGGCATAAAACAACCTTTGCTTTGTGAAATTTAGATTATTGAATGACTAGATGTTTGAGTGTTTCTAGTTAAACATCCCATCTCTTGGTCATTTACTAATTGCATGCCTAAAATTTCTGTTGATTTGTTATTATCATTTTGAAAGCACAACCTGAGATTGCTGTGCTTTAGGGTATGCTGAATTGCGTCACTGCTTATATTTGATAATCACACTAATGTAACATCTCTGAAAATGATGCTTTCTACTCTTTAACCCAGAGCTAAACTCAAAGCTGCAAGTGTAAGCGCAGAAAACATCAAGCTTGTAAAGGGACAGTCCCTTGGGACAGGGAGGTGCAGCTGCAGAATTGACAACGCTTTGCTGAGCCCTTTGCTAGATGTGTGTGGTAGTAGTGTGTCTGTGTGTACGTGGGGAGGATGAGGATAAAAAGAGGGTGGGTTAATAGCCAAGTAACAGGGAGATTGATGCTGGTTGGCTACAGCTGTCTGGTGCCCAGAGTGAGGCAGAGGGTGGAACGGAAATGAAGTGTGCAGCATCTCACTGTAGCAACTGTTGTTTGTGCTGGGATATGGTGAGCCAGTGATTGGCTTACGGACTGTTACTACAAACCTAATCATGAGGGGTTTGCACTTGATTTAGCCAGCTCGGTGAAGTATGATTCCTGCCCAGACCATTATTGTACAGGTAAAGTACTGTGATTCTCTTTGTTGCTAAGCAAATAGTGTACCCTTGATGTGATCTTTGTTTAAAATTATAATGAAAAACTGATTTTACTGTCTTCTTGTGTGCTGCAGCATCAGGTAATGCATCAGTGTTGACATAATGTATTGGCGAGCTATATCCATTTAAGCCATGACTAAACAGAATGAGGTGGCTATCTGTTCGCATCTTAGGTAAAGGGCCATCTGAGCAGTTGTGTTCCAGTAGTCCTGTGATTGATATGTGATCTATTTTGTACTGTATTAATTAGAAAAGTACAGCACCACTTACAAGAAATAAATGGATACTCTAGCCTTGAATGCTATGTGTATAATGCAGAGATGGAAAGTATTCATACAAAGAGATACCCTAGAGGTAGAATGATAATAGGAATGCTGTGTTTTCCTTTGCCAGTGAGGTATGACCTGCATAAATAACGTGATGACTGAAAATAACACTGGCGGTTTATGTTGCGGCAGGTTATCAAACCTATCGTGTCTATTTTTCCAGACTCAACGGCTGATTGCAGAGGAAAATAAGGCACATTTAAGGTTTTATTCAATGTCTTTCCACATGACAATACCAGAAAATTAATGGCAGCACTTAAGTAAGGTAGATGTTTTAGTTAAAGGGAATTGCATTTACTGTAAGTTTTCTGAATGCTACCCTTCAGGGTTGATGTAATGTTTTTTTTTCCTGCAGTACTCAGCAGATTTGGGCACTGACAGTAGTGTGCATCCAGTGATGAGGAGGCTACCAACCCTTTTGTTGTGTGCCACTGCCTTTAATTAACAGGGTTATGAATCTGTGAATAGAACCCTAGCTTGAATAGGACTTTGATTAGCAGGGACTCTCATGTGATATGAAAAATGTCACAGAGCAGGTGTTCAGAGACGCTTCTTAGCTGAAAATCGAACTGCATTTACTATAATCATTCATTTTAGTAAGATTTCTGTTATAGGCGCTAATGCTAAATAGCAAGCTATTACAGATTTAAATAATACATTTCACACGGTCCAGTTATTTGATGAATGTGGCATTTTAAAGAGAATGCAGTGTTGCATTTCATGAGAGAAGATGTATGCGCCTGCATCCATTGAAATTATTACTGCAGGATTATGTGGGATACACAAATTGGCTGGGATTCAAGAATAGAATTCAACAGACTAAATGATAACCAAGGAGGTAGTCCAGAAACTCAAAATCTGTAGCTAACTCTTCTCTGCCATCTGACGGTCCCCATTGGAATGCCTTGGACTCAATTTTGTTCTTAAGAGCATTGTTTGTGTCATGAAGATGAAGATAGTTGCCAGGGTTCATTTTTAGCCCAAGTTGGAAGAGATTAATGAAAACATTCTTGCCACGTGCAGACCTTATAATTGACAAGAGTGAAGATTGCAGAAAGAATATTTCAACTCAAAAAGAATATCGTACACCTTAAATTTAGAAGAACGTGTGGCACATGTTCTTTGCACAATAATAACAGCAATAAATATTGTGAAGGACATCAGTCAACTTTTACTATCCTACTTCCCTTTAAGATCACAATTTCAAGAACATAAAAAAATACTGATGTTTGTGCATCAGGAATGTGGCCTTTGAAGCTTTTTATTCCTTGCAAGATGATTATTAAAAACTGCAGCAAGGTTTTTGTACAGTATATAGGAAATGGAATAATCACCAGTGCTTCATGTTTTTAAACCATCTGTTTACCATCTGCTTGTATTTTGTCTGCCATTGTCAAAAGTGGTCCCTCTGTCTAATCTTCATAGTGTAAAATATGTTGGATGCTGCTGGATTTTTAAAAAAACTGCAGTGTTTTGCAGGCCAGTGTGAAGACAGGAAATAATAGTTCTCACATTATTTAGGAAAGAGCATACTGCCTGCGTCAAAGAACAGTTATAACCCTATTGTATTAAAGTGGCCAGACAACACATTCTGAATACCCTACATTGAGTTGGTAGACAATCTGTGTATTGAGATTAATTAATATCAGATGGGAAAATCAATCATAAATATATGTTGGAAAAGCAAAGAAAATTATGTGAGTCTCTATCCTGTTATTGGTTAAATGTCGAGTATTAGTCCCTGTAGAAGGACTGAAGGGAAATGTAGATAAATATGAGGGAGAAACAAATAAAATATGCTGATAGGATTAGCTGAAGAGTGAGGATTAGCTGAAGAGTGGTGAGGAGAAGCTTGTGCTGATTGGTCAGTTTGTGTGCTGTACATTTCATGTAATTTTTAAGCAATTAAGGTTTAAACTGTCATGTTTCCTTTTGCATTTAAAGCACATCAGCTAGCTACTTTCAGCATTATTTAGAGTGAATTAAATGATTGCAATTATGAGCATTTAAACTCTTTTAGAATGTATTTAATCCATTCTATTATGTATATTCTGAATTATTATGAATTATCTGTGGATAAAATGAAAAACTGCAGTATTTTCTTCATATTCACCTTAATAAACATCTGACAAATTAAGATGGCACTTTAAGTGTTCACATTCTTTTTCGTTATTTATCCCTTATATGGAAAGAAATCTTGGATTAATACTATGCTGTCTCTTCAAATAATTATTTAATCAAAGCAGAGAATTCCCAAATGGCAGACCTAATATATGCTGGTTCCATCATAACTAAGATACAAGTGGGCCATGTGCTCACAAGTTATACTCTTTTTATTCATTTTTTTGAAGCAAGATTGGGTAAAAGAAAAAAAATGATCCCAACACCCACCTTCCCACATTGCACCTAGCCAAGAGCCAGCTCACAGATATTCAGATTTTATCACTGGCAGTACTTACCTGGCCCACCAGGAGGCATATGTCAGTAGCTGCTTCAGTTCCATCTCCACAAACCAGTACAGAAAATGATGACAAAGCTTGTTCTCTGGAGGAAATCCTAGTGAAAATGTCCCTCTTGGCTAAGATTCAAATTTTTGAAATTATTAGCTGAGTGTGCAACATTTTGATGCTCTGGCTAATAAATTGCCCCTTTATCTTGTCAGAGTACAGCTAAATTCACAAGACATAATTCAGTGAATACTATGGAATAAATGTGTAAGAATGAAAATCTACCTGTTAAGTGTGGTACAGCAAACTAAACTGAGAGTGAAGGACTAAAAGATCTCCTGTGCTATTGCTACTGGCGTTCACAGCATACTGGTGTTTAAGGACATCTATTTAAGGGCATTGCTCTAAATCAGTGTTCTCCAATATGCAAGATATTGGACAACACTGTCTTGAATAAATTAGCCAGTAATTTCCTGCAAATTTCAGGGTTGAAAAAATATATAGATGAGGAAATAAGGTGCGCAACTAAAGTGTGATACAAGATGAATATGCAATGGACACCAGGTAAAATGTCCTTAGCCTGGATGTAACAAAGAGTCATATATCTGCTGATAGCAAACATATGCAATTGGCAAGGAAAGTTATAGTGAACATCTTCTCACTTGAAAAACAACTTTGTAAGAGTGTTCCTGAAGCCACTCGATTATTAATTATTAATTTATACTTCATTTTAATTGACTGACATAAAATGACCTCCTGATAAATTAGTGGGTAAATAAACCCCATGGTATAATGCTAAACCATAAAGAGCAGATGGCCCCATGATTAAATCTTTACTGGTGCTGAATTACTTGATTAAAGCCAGGGCACATTTGAGGTGTCGGAACTGGACTCTGAGTGAGTAAGGAAGCAAAACCCCCTCATCACTCTCCAGTCAGTTGCGTTGGAACATGCATATCTGTGCAAATCTCAGATAGCAACAGGATTAGAATTGGTTGTGATCAACAATCAACACATGCTGTCTCCTGCGAAGCATTTCAAGATGCTTCATTGTGTTAAGAGCACTATATAAATGACAGTTGTTGTTGCCTGATGCTGGACAACTGATGGTGTATAGATAACAATCTACTGGATTTTGTGAAGGAAAGATGTCCACAGATGCAATGACATCTTTATCTTGAATTTACTGAAAAATGGATGATTACAACGTGTTCAAAATAGCCAAAGCTTTGAAAGGGTTTGGGTTGCAGAAATTGTGCATTCTGGTTGCTAGGATAATCAGAAGAAAGGGAAGGTGCTTTTCCAAGTGTTTTAGTTGACACGTCTTTGATGCCCATAAGCACAATAATGGTAGGGATGTTATTTTAAAGAACTAGAGAAGTTCAACAGTTTGCAGAATTCTTAATACCATAAGACATAGAGCAGAATTCGGCCATTCGGCCCATTGAGTCTGCTCTTCCATTCAATCATGGTTGAGATATTTCTCATTCCCATTCTCCTGCCTTCTCCCCATAACACCTGACTCCCTTTTAATCAAGAACCTATCTACCTCTGTCTTAAAAACGCTCAGTGAATTGGCCTCCACAGCTTTCTGCGGCAATGAGTTTCACAGATTCGCCACCCTCTGGCTGAAGAAATTCCTCCTCATCTCAGTTTTAGAGGATTGTCCCTTTAGTCTGAGGTTGTGCCCTCGGGTTCTAGTTTCTCCCACTAGTGGAAACATCCTGTCCACGTCCACTCTATCCAGGCCCCTCAGTATTCTGCAAGTTTCAATGAGATTCCCCCTCATCCTTCTCAACTCCATCGAGTTCAGAATATCAAGATCTCCCACTGAAAGAAACACTGGAAAAGAGGTGTTGCTTGTAAAGACATAAATGTGCTACCGCCACACCGAATGCCAACAAATGCTCTGGTATTATATAGTACTGTACATGGAGTTGAATAAAGGAAATCCCTTGCTTGGTGACAAAGAAAACATTTTGGAAGATAATCAGAAGGTGAATCTGAAATAACTGGACTCCTGGAAAGTCAGGGCCAATGACGTAGAAGTGCAACCCATGCCGTGGTTAGATGATTTAAAGAAAGCAGAATTGTTGAGATCAAAAAGAAGCAAAGGCTCTGAGGAACCAGTTGGAGGACTGGGTGCCAAGTTCTTGCTATGATGTTAATTGGAAGAAGTTCACTAGCAGTGGCCAGTAGCACTTTACATCAGGTAGGTTAGCAGGTCAGTCAGATATTTACATTTTTTTGAATCTGCTCCATGTGCACTTTTTCCCAGGTGTATTGTGGAATAACTGGCATGGTACAGTTGGGAAAATTTAAAAGAATGTTGCTGCTTCAAGGTCAGTGGCAGCAGAGGGGAGTGAGAGTTCAGCTTTTAGAAGACATCATGCAATCAGGACCATGGCAAGATAAGACTGCCCAGTAGTACCATGGGCGGGGTTCTCTCAACTCGGGGCCGGGCCGGAGAATCGCCTGGACAGGTGCGAATCGTGCCACGCCGACCCAACACCGGTCCGCCGATTCTCCAGAGAGCGGAGAATCGGCGCCATTGGCACCGGCACGGTGGGCGCGGCGCCAGTAGAGCGCACCCCCCCCCCCCCGGCCATTCCCGGCCCAGGATGGGCCGAGCGGCCACGTAAAAAAAGCCGAGTCCCACCAGCGCCGTTCACTCCTGCTCTTACCCGGTGGGACCTCGGTGTAGATGCATCCGGGGGCGACCTGGTGGGGGAAGAGGGGGCTCCGACTCCGGGGAGGGCCTCCTCTGTGGCCTGGCCCGCGATCGGGCTGGGGGCCACTTTTGTTCCGTGCCGTTCCCTGTAGCCCTACGCCATGTTGCGTTGGGCCGGCGCAGAGAAGGGGGACACCGCGCATGTGCGGCAACCATGCCAGTCCCACTGCACATGCGCAGACCCTCGGCGCCCATCTGACGCCGGGATCAGCAGCTGGAGCGGCGGGGACGCTCCAGTGGAGTGCTGGCCCCTTGTAGGGGTCAGAATTGCTGCTCCTGAGGGCATGTTGACGCCGTCGAGAAATGTGACGGCGTTTACGACGGCGTCAACATAGCCTCAGGATCAGAGAATCCCGCCCCATATATCAGGTAGATGACCAAAGTCTGCACTGCATGCATGAAAACAGTGGGTGGATTATTTGCCAGTGGGTTTTTCCACTCCCACGGAAGCCAATGGACGTTTGAATGGCTCGCTGCATTTTCCGGCCCCACCGCCTCTGTGACAGGCCATAATATTCAGCCCAGTGTTGCATTTACAGCTCAACTACGCTAACTGAACAGCTTGTTCATTGTATCTAAAGGTGCATCTTGTCAACTTTTCTAAGCTCATATTTTCCAAGGCCTACAACTGGAAGGAACAGGCATGGAAATTTCCTGCTATGATATGAAGGCACTTTCAGCTTTCTCTTTTTTAGCTAGAAGTGTGGCTGGGGGCCACAGTGGTTAGCACTGCTGCCTCACAGCACAAGACACCCGGTTTGATTCCGGCCTTGGGTGACTGAGTGGAGTTTGCACATTCTCTCCGTGTCTGCGTGGGTTTCCTCTGGGTGCTCCAGTTTCCTCCCACAATCCAAAGTTGTGCAGGCTAGGTGGATTGGCCATGATAAATGTGTGGGGCTACGGGGTTAGGGCGTGGAAGTGGGTCTAGGTAGAGTGCTTTTTCAGAGGATTGGTGCAGACTCGATGGGTTGAATGGCCTCCTTCTGCACTGTAGGGGTTCTATGATGGAGGCTATAGAGTTTAAATGATCAACACCAATTCAATTTTACGGTCTGTCGACTGGAGACGTTTAAAATAATCGATTGTGATAGTAAAAATAGAAAATAGAATTAAATGAACTGTTTGTGTGATAAATAATTTTGGTCTATGAACCTGCATAGAACATCAGGTCCAGTAGCTTTGACATCAAACACCTTACAGCACTAATTGGAGCATGCTGGCAGCATCATGTCCAGTTTCGATCCCAAAGATATGGCAACCTTGTGAAAATTCCAAAAAGACTGGTACACAGGAACTGTGTTGCTGAATAATTGAATTGTGAACAGAAGCATTGAAAATGATGGAAGAAAACAGAATCTGTGTTTAATAAAATAACAAAGCAAATCAGTGGAGAGGATGCGAAGGGTCTGCATTAAATTCGAGCTCACATTTATAAACCGAGGCCCTCCAAATATTCTGTGCAAAGCTCGTCAAAGTTCCTTTTCCAGTTACTTTAACAAAAATATGAAGCTGTTTATTTGTGAATGCACCTGTTGAAATAGCAGTCTAAGGAATTAATACAAGTATTTCATCTAATAGAAGCAACATAAGTGAAATCTGTCATTTTGTTGACTGGATTGTGAGTTTCCATAGTAACAAGGCAACATTATTATTGAAACATTGGATCAATAGCTAATAATTATATCCCTTCACTGCTACATTTTGTTACACAGTGATATTTACATGGTGATTACTAATAAGGGTCAGTAGTTGATTGATTTTTGTCTATGGCAGGAATGAAGTGGTGATATGGTCAATGTTTTGAGAAATGTTTGAGAGCTTTATGCAGACTTCTGTGGAGCTGGAGATGGTGGATATGGTTTTCAATTATTACCCTGTCCTGCATGTAATTCTTGTGAATTGAAAAAAAATTTTTAAGTACCCAATTATTATTTTTTCCCAATTTAGCGTGGCCAATCCACCTAACCTGCACATCTTTGGGTTGTGGGGGTGAAACCCACGCAGACACGGGGAGAATGTGCAAACTCTACATGGAATTCTTGTGAATTTTGATAAGGGTTTCTTGAAATGACTCATTTGATAGATAATGGGCAATTAAGTAATATAATTTATATTGATTTTCAGAAGACATTCAATAAGATATCTTCCAAGAGGCTTATTACAAATATGGTATAATAAAAATGTGGCATCCTAGATAGAAATTTGGTTGACAAACTGCAAACAAAGATGTAGAATAATTGGATGTTGTTTGGAAGGAGAAGGGGTGGAAGTAGAATCATAGAATAATAGAATTTATAGTGCAGAAGGCCGCCATTTGACCCATCGAGTCTGCACCAGCCTTTGGAAAGAGCACCCTACTTAAGCCCACACCTCCACCCTATCCCCATAACCCAGTACCCCACCTAACCTTTTTGGACACTAAGGCAATTTAGCATGGCCAATCCACCTAACCTGCACATCTTTGGACTGTGGGAGGAAACCGGGGCACCCGGAGGAAACCCACGCAGCCAAGGGGAGAACTTGGGTCCCGGGATTCTAACATTTGATTAGGACACATATCAAGAGGTTTGGCAAGCAGTGAGGAGGAATGTGAAGAACATCCAGAATGGTCAGACAAGTGACAAATGCAGTTTAATGAGAATTAGTATGAGATAAAAGATCTCAACAGAAAGATCATGAAAGAAATAGAACATACTCTCAATGGAAAGACCCTTAAACATGTGCAAGAAGAGAGAAAATTAAGGATTGAAATATATATTTCTTTGTAAGTATGAGTGAACTTTGTTAAAGTCAATAACCAGTCAGGGGGCACTCTGGGACCTGAGTGGACTGGAAAACTAACAGATTTAAAGACAAATGAGATTTAAATATTGGGAAATAAATGGCAGAAGTACTGAGAAGGAGAATTAATGAATTAATTAAAATGTGCAAACACAGTGTGACATCAGGTACAGAAATGGAAACAAAGTGAGGGAAAGAAAGATTGGATTAAGAAAGCAAAATGAGCCAGAAATGAAAAGTAAGGGGAGAACTTTTCAAACCCCCCCCCCCCCCCGTCCTCAATGGCATGTTTTTCTGCAACAGAGGCAGCTCATAATTGGCCGCTGGAGTGATCATCAGTCTCGCCGATGTCTACATCGTTTTGTGTGGCTCGCCCCTCCTGCTGCTGGGAAACCCGCCGCAGGGCGGTCCCTTTAAACCACTGGCAGGAAGTGGTGGATATTCGTGCCCCAAGATTTACTTTTCGACATTTATAGAACCTCCCTGAAAATTTCAAAATCTCAAGCAATGAAACTCCACACTTGAAACAGCTAATTTCAGTGCCAGAGAGGTTAGTTGTCAGTAATTAATAAGGGCCATATTGTTAAAAGTGTATTTGCTGGAGGGGCTGGTTTAGCACATAGGCTAAATCGCTGGCTTTTAAAGCAGACCAAGCAGGCCAGCAGCACGGTTCAATTCCCGTACCAGCCTCCCCGAACAGGCGCCGGAATGTGGCGACTAGGGGCTTTTCACAGTAACTTCATTGAAGCCTACTTGTGACAATAAGTGATTTTCATTTCATTTTCATTTTCATTTCATTTAATCTTTTTATTAGTGTCACAAGTAGGCTTACATTAACACTGCAATGAAGTTACTGTGAAAGTCCCCTAATCGCCACATTCTGGCGCCTGTTCGGGTACAGTGAGGGAAAATTCAGAATGTCCAATTCACCGAACAAGCATGTCTTTCGGGACTTGCGGGAGGAATCCAGAGCACCCGGAGGAGACCCACACAGACACTGGGAACGTGCAGACTCTGCACAGACAGTGACCCAAGCTGGGAATCGAACCTGGGACCCCGGCACTGTGAAGCAGCAGTGCTACCGTGATTGAACCTCAATATCTGCAGTAGGTTATATTTCTAGCTACTGGGCAAATGCAGTAATTTTATGATATTTAATGCATGTTCAAAGTAAAAGAGTCAACAAAATGCCATTCCCACAAAGCTAATGGTGGAGCAGCACAACTAGGTCATCAACTTTTGAATAGACTAATTTAACTGTGAATCTGCTGCTTATCCGAAGTTGCTGTACCATTTATGCATAAGTCATGGCGAGTGTCATTAGCTGTCTTGACTGCATATTTTGGGCTAATATTGAGAAATGTATTCCAGCAGTGAGGGGGCAGTCAGAATAAAACAAAAATAGATGCAATGTTGCATGAAACACAATACAGGTAATACTCTCAATAATTACTTCCTCCAAGTGTTCATGAGGGAGAAAGGGAGGCAGCATACCTACCCCAAACAGAGATAATTTGAACACAATTAATAACCTGAATATTAATGAGATGGAAATTCTAAACCAGCTAATTGGGTTCAAAATAAATATTTCATCAGGGATGGATGCTATTTATACCAGAGTGCTGTGATCATTGTGAGGGAGTCAATGGACATTGGAAGCACCAGTAGATTGGAAACTGGCTAATGTGGTGTCCTTATTTAAAAGGAGGTCAAAATAAACATAGGTAAAAATATTCATTAGTCTTACTTCAGTTGTATGTAAAATAATGGAATCAATTACCAAGAGTAGATTTGACGATTATCTTTGAATAATAACTTAGTAAGCAGGACTGAGACAGGGAAGATGCTGTCTGACCTGCATTGCCATTATTGAAGAAGATTTTTAGATAGGCGAGTGTGAGTGAAATACATTAGAATCGTTTAAGAAATATTTGGAATCTACAGTAAGTGAAATTTAAGGGCCGGGATTCTCCGAAATCCCAGCCAAGTGTTGGCGCCGACGTCAATGGGCCTCCAGGACCAGTCATTCTCCCCTTCCTCGGGGCTAGCACGGCACCGGTGTGCTGTACGCTGCTCCAGTGCCAAGAGCCGGCCCTACACGGCTGCCGCGGGTCTGCACATGCGTGCCACGGCCGGCGTGGGTCCACGCATGCGCGCTGTCTCCGTGCCGGCTTACGGGCATCATGGCGGAACCCTACAGGGGCCCGCGTGGAAGAACATAGCCTTCCCCCCCGGAATGTGCACGCCCGCCGATCGGTTGTCCCAATCGCGGGCCTGGCCAACGTGGAGGCCCACCCCGGAGTTGGTTACCCCCCGCCCCCCCACCAGGACGGCCCCCGAAGCCAGAACACCGAGGTCCTGCCGGGTAGGGCCATATGTGAATGACGCCAGCGGGACTCGGCGGGCACTCGGCCATCGAGCGCAGAGAATCGCCGCGGGGACCGCTTTCAACGGCCCCTGACTGGCGCCATGGCGACCGTGCCAGCGTGATCGGAGAATTGACGGCCCGGCGTCGGAGCGGCCCGGCGGGTTTCACACATCCCCCCCCCCCCCGGCGATTCTCCGACCCGGTGCGGGCTTGGAGAAACCCGCCCAAGGTGTTTCTGGATGGATCAACCAAGGACCTTTCCCAACCCTACATATATTGGTTCTGGATTTCCACATCGTTTGTCCTAATCTCCAATCTTAATTGATTAGGAGATATTAGAATCTCCAGGTAAAGGCACGACTGGTAATTTCTAGTTATTTACATGGGCCAAAATTTCATGCTCCCCTACCAACAGATATATTGGGGGGGGAGGGTATGAAATTGAAGGAACAGTTTCCAGCCTGCCCCAACCTCCCAGCGATCTTATGGTGGGCGGGCAAGTCCTGGGGCAGGCTGCCTGTTCTTGCCCATTTAGACCCTTGAGCACCATTTCCTGTCCAGCCTCAATTTTAAGACAGGCAGGTGTATTTACCTTGTGCGGGGGAAGCCCGAAAATGAACGTGCTCAGATATCGGGTGGAAAGTGGGAGGTCGCCTTCATCAAAAGCCCCCTTCTGATTTCAAGCGCCTCCCCCTTAAGGTTCACTGGCTTCTCCCCCCTCCCCTGGCCTCCCCTTCTCCCCTGGCCTCCCCCTCCCTCCCCCAACTACCCTAGGCACTTTCCTCGCCCCCCCCCCCCCTCCCCTTGCCTTTCCCCCCTCCTCAGCCTCATCCTCCACCCTCCTCTGGCGCTCCCCCAAAAGTCCAAATGTCCACTTTCCACCCTCAGAAACCTTCCCCACCACGAGATCCCCCAAAGCTTAACTTGCAGTCCAATCCCGGGACTTAGACTTTGGCATGTTGAAGCTATTCCTTTTCTGGCCACTGCAGTGACTAACTAGGCAGCTCTCTAAAGCAAGACTTCCTCTGAAGTGAGGGGCAGAAGTCTTGCCTACAGCCAATCAAGGCTCATTCAAGTTCAGTCAGAGTCAATGAGGATAATTCCCCGCCACTCTGCCGATGGCAGGAAGCAACAACCTGCCATCTGAAATATTCAGGCCATTATTTCTCTGGGGTTTCTATCGCTTTTAAGATAAAGTTATTGCAGCCGATTTGAGCAAGGGGAGTTGAAATTCAAGACCACTTTGACATTATTGCCACTTCTACACGTGCTACTATACAATTATCTGACTATAATCGGTGTCAACCATTGCTCAGTGGAGCCTTCTCACCTCCAAATCAAAGGTTTTTAGGTTCAAGTCACACTCCAGAAACTGAGCACACAAATTATGCTGCTACACCAGGGAGTTGAGAGAGTGCAACATTGTTCAAAGTTGACTGAGACTTAATCTGATCTCTCAAATGGATGTTAAAAGATTGACTTGCAAAATTTTGGAGCATTCTCTGCATTTTTCTGGTGAAATTTTATTTCTCATTCAACTTAAATTAAACATATTATCTGCCCATTATCATACTTTTGTTTGTGGGATCCTGCTTGTATTGTCTGCTATATTTTCTACTTTACTGTAGTGACAATACTTCTAAAGTATAATAATGGCTGTAACACACTTTTAAATGTCCTGAAGAAATGGTAAAATATCATGCAAGTCTTTTTTTATTATTGGGAAACCCGAGAAACCTGAGAGCTCTGATTCTAGTAGTTGAAATGTAATTGTATTGAAAGCATTGGAAGAAGCTTCTATTGTCTCGATATACGTTACAAAAAGATATACAACGGCCTGAATGTTCAGGAAGATGAAGATCCTCTCTGTCATTCTGAAAATGGTAGCGGATGCCCAGATCCAGAAATCCCGCTTCTCAACACAGTACCTACCATGTTCATGAGGGCAAGGATTGGGGGTGGGTTCTAAGTTGCAGATTCATGGTTCACATGTTTGTTGACAAAAGCCTAATGGTTGTCATTACAGGATTAGTGCCCTATGACTGGTTTCACAACCTTTCATTATCACAATGTTAGTTCAGTTTGATTGATAACTCAAAATGGTTATAGTGGGCGGCAATGAACTAAATGGGAACAAAGTCCCATAGCGAGTGCGTTTAGCTGCGTGTGCCCGGCGCTCGCAGCGCCGAGAAACACAAGGCTATAAAATGGAACTCGGGTTTGATAAGGGGCCTCAACAGAGAACACGTGGGTGAGGCCGCACATAGCCCCACTCACCATAATACCTCAATCACGCCATGGCGTCCCGATCTGCAAAGCCCCCAAAGCAACGCCCGACCCCCCCCAGCCCCAACGCACTATGGGAGTGTCCCTGGACCCCCTGCACCTACCTAACACCCAGGCAGGGAACCCCTGGCCTGATTGTACCTGTGCAAAAAATGCCAGCTTGGCACCTTGGCAGTGCTAACCTGTCAGTGCCCTGCACCTAGCAGTGCCACCTGGGCACTTTGGCAGTGCCAGGCAGGCACCCAGGTGGCACTGCCAAGGTACCAGGCTGGCACTGCCAGGGTGCCCAGGTGACACCATAAGTACCAGGGTACCACCCTGCCCAAAGGGCATGCACCTGGGAGACGCCCTCATGAGAGCCATTCTGACTGGTCCCCATTTGTCTTGACTGTACATTTCCATCAGAGTTACACATTCCCTTGACTTTCTTCCATTCATTTGGAATGACATTACCCACATATCCCTCTTTACGTTACAATTCTTTCTTAAATATTTACATTGTCATGTTTCTTTTATACATTGGAGTGTTAATGACCCAGACCGAGGGGGGTTTACACTGCTACCCGCCCCTCAGTGTACATTTGCTGGTAAGACCTTACACAGTGGTCTTTCCCCATTGCGCCTTGGCGGCAGCTGCCACAAGCTTGAGTGTGACCAGTAGTGAACAGCGCTCGACCAAGGTCTCCGAAGTGAGGGAGATTGATCCTACACCTCTGGCACTCAGGAATCTGCACATTAAAGTGAGGCTAGCTGTCTCACTCTAATATGCAGATTTGCTATAAAGTGATCCTGTCGACAACGGGCAGGATTCATATTGCAACATTTTGCGAGATTGTGTTATTGCGCCATTGTGGGCTGCATTTCGGGCGCAGCGTGGCCGTCCGATTGTGCCCAATGTCTTCAAAGTGGGACTATGAGTTCCAATAATGTTTTCATAATTTCATAAGGAAGTTACCTGAAGTTTTTATTTTATCAATGAGAGTGTTTGTTTTATGAAATCGTGAATTCATCAATAAACACTGAAGAACTTTATTTCTTCTCAGAAAAGGTCCTGAGGTCTGCCCTTGGCGGATACTGGATGAGTTGACAGGGTAGGTGTAAGGGCAAAGGCTGATGGAGAGCAATGGGTTCGTACATTTGGGCAGTAAGTTGGCATAGGGGCTATAAAGGGCCATGGGAGTGGATAGAGGGAGTTGGCTTGAAATGGAGTATATGAGGGGCAATGATGAATGGACAGAGGGGCATCGGGTAGAATGGAAGTTATGAGGGGCTATGTGTTGGCAGAGGGCCACAGTTTGACATGAAGGGTATGAAGGGCATGGGGGGGCAGGAGGAGGTATGATTTGAGTTAGCATGGAAGGGGCATGGGCAATGGGGGAAAAGCGAGGTGATGTGAGGGGTGATGGCTGGAGGCGCTTTTCTAGCTTTATTTTCATTGCGTGAATAAAGTATCCAGGTACTGAGGCGGGCTCCCCTTCCAGCCTGATTTGGCACCTGGCAGCCTCCTCGAGGGTCTCCCCCGATGACTACCATAAAAACCGTCTCGTTGGAATGAAAATCCAAAGTTCTGGGGAACTTTCTCCTGGGTCATGTTTGTGGAGCTGCGAATTGACCTGACTTTGTGCTCCTGAGCCGGGAGTGTAAATTCAGGCCAAAGCACCCATATAGAATTCATACAGTGCAGAAGGAGGCCATTCAGCCCATCGAATCTGCACTGACCCTCCGAAAGAGCATCCTGCTGAGGCCCATTCCCCCGCCCTATCCCTGTAACCCTGTGCATTGATCATGCCCAATCTGCCGAGGAATTCTTTGTAAACCTGGGTACCACACAGGCATTCTATTCCATGCCATGCCACACATAAGCGGCACTGCCTCCCTGCCACCATCCAGAGTGACACTGCGGCTTTAACTTTAGTTTCAGTAGAATCCCACATCCCCCTGACACCAGTCCCGCCTGCCATCCCCGGTCCCCCCCCCCTCCCCCGGCTGCTCTGCACCCCCCCCCTCGGTGCCCCAACACACCCCACCCTGTTCCCCACCATGTTCCCCCCACCTATGATGCATGAAGCGTTTGGTTGATGATGCCCCCCTCTGTATCCCCATGGGAGAAGTTGGCACATAACGGCGGGATAGTGCCTAAATGGGCAGCGGCTGGCCGGACCTCAGGGTCCTCAACCCCTATGAGAAACAAGACATGGAGGTCGTGGGGGTGGCCGAGGACAGATCGGTCACTAACGTCGAGCTTGATCTACGCCGCACCCAATTAACTGCATCAGCACTGGGATAGCTTGGTCCACCGGCCCCACCCAGATGACCTGTCACACGTGAGCTGTTCATGCCAGAATGATGATGCATCCCTCTCACTAACCACATATCCTTTCACCTGCAGGATCTCCAGTGGCGGTGCTGGCCTATCTGGGGTCCAGCCCCCTCCCCTTCCCCCCCCCCAGAGAACACTTCGAAGGAGAGCTCCGAGGATGCCACCGTTGAGGTGTCACAGCTGTCATCCAAATCTCCAGCAGCGCAGAGACACACTTCTCGATGGGCAAAAGTAGTGGACAGACATCTGGGGCACGATCTGGTGAGCACCACACAGTTATTGATGCACATCAGGTGGAGGCAGGGACGTCCAGGGGAGACAGCAGTTGGCGGTCTGCTGGGTCCCAGGACCCAACTGAGTCCCAGTCAGATGCTGAACCTCTGGACCAAGTTATCCTGGAGCTGATACAGTCAATCGGGTGTGGCGTGAGATTCAGCGACACTCCAGCAGGCCCACAGCTGATTGGAATAGTCCTAGAAGCTAAGGGTGCAGGCGATAGCGCCAGGATTGTGTGGCACCAAGGGTGGAGGGCCTGGAGCACGTTGCCAGCACCATGAGTGGAGGTGTCCAACGCGTGGCTCAGTCAGTGACGGCCATGGCTGAGCGCCTTGACAGCATGTCCGAGCCACTGCGGACCATGTCCCAGACTCAGGTGGGCATTGCTGAGGCGCTGTGGAGCATATCCCAGATGCTGGCAGACATGCCCCAGACTCAGATGGACCTTGCCGGGCCGCTCGGAGCTTGTCCCAGTCTCAGGTGTGCATTGCTATCACTCAGGTGCTCCAGAGCATGTCCCGGTCGCTGAGGAATGTGTCCCAGATGCCCAGGTTCAGGTGGAGATTGTGGAAGCACTGCAGAGCATAGCCCACTCACAAGGAGGCAGCGCCGAGGGCATCAGCATCATTATGCGGACACTGGCAGCCACCAGGGCTGGCAGAGCCAGATGACGCAGGACCATCCGGAGCTCAATCCAGCTGCTCCTGCTTAAAATGGTGACCCCCAGGGACCTACGGGCACCGATCGGGCGGAGGGAGCACTGGAGGCCGACCTGCAACCTCCCTACTGGGAGACATTGGTGGTTGCCAGCTCTTCCGAGTCCACCCCCCTTGACAACGGCACAAATCTCGGAATCAGCATGTGGAACATGGTGGCACAGCGAGGCAGGTGCCACTGCCAAGTTGGCAGGGGCCCTCCGGATCCAGGCCCTCCTCAGGACACTCGCCAGGGGCATTGAAGGCCACAAGACATGATAAGCAGTAGGCTAACTCCACCTCTGGTGTATATCCTGGGGACACACCTAGACGCAGAGATAGAGCATAGATGGCTAAGCACATTGCGGATCACTGGGCACTGGGAGGAGGGGTGGGGCAGCGCCATCAGAAGCCAGGGACAGGTGGGGTTACTATAGTACTTGTACACCATTTAAACAACCTGAGACATGTGAAGCCTCTGTCACATTTTTCCGCGCTGCGGGCTGGCCTGCACCCCTCCGCTCCCCCAGTAGCCCCCCCACCCTCCCCAGCCACCCTGGCTCCCTGCTGCTAAACCTAGCCCCCGCTCCCAAGGCACACCATGTGTAGGTGATGGGTGTGAGCTCATTCAGCAGTCAGACAGGAGTCAGACTATGACATAGTTTGAGGAGCACCAGAGCTCAGCTCACAGCGGGTTACCATCACCTTCCTGCCTTGTATATTGACCCACTGACAGTGCCAACACAGGCCCATCATCCTGCAGTGATATTACACAGACCCTGGGAAGGTGGTACAGGGTGATGGGGAAGGGACTGAGGGGAAGGGGGGAAAGAGGGAGCATGGCTTTGGGAGATGCCGAATGGGATGGGAGAGGGGGTGCCATGTCGGACAAAGCCAAGTCCTATGAGAGGCGGGCGAGGATGAGGGCCTCCCTGGTCCTCCGGGCATGCCTAACCCCCACTGCAACTGCCTGACCTCCATCCTCCGGCTGGTCCTGTGGGTTCTCCCGGGCTCGTCCTCCAGCCCTTCATGCCCAGCTGCTCCTCGGAGGTGGTCGCATGTTCCTCCACCTCCAGCATGCCGCCAGGCTGCTGTGTCAGGTTGGAGGGCGCAACAGACCACCACAAAGTGGGTGACTCTCCAGGGACTGTACTAGAGGGCACCACCAGAGTATTTGAGGCATTGGAACCTCATTTTAAACAGTCCGGTGCATTGCTCAATGACAGCCCGGGTGGCCACATGGGCCTCGTTATATTGGGTCTCCGCATCGGTCACCGTCTTCCGCACTGCCGACATTAGATAGGATCTAAAGCAGGTACTCCTTATCTCCCAAGAGCCAACTGGTCACCCTGCAGTGTCCCTCGAAGATGCGAAGGATGTCCGACGGCCCCAGGATGTAGCTGTTACGCACATTCCGTGGAAAGCAAGCCACATGTGCAGTATCTTCAGATGGTGGTCGCACACAAGTTGGACGTTCAGGGAGTGGAACCCTTCCTGTTAATGAAGGGTGTTCCCGGACCGCCCAGTGCACGTAAGGTGGCATGCGTACCATCTATTACCCCCTTGACTCGGGCATTCAGGCAATGATGTAGAATACTGCTACCCGGTCATCTTGTTCGGCTTGGTCCAGGTTAAAGTTTATGTAGTCAGCTGCCTGGGAAAACGGCATCCATGACTTGAGCCCTAGAATGATCCCAAGGTGTATATGTTCAGGGCTGCAGTGAGCTTGAAGGCAACCGGGAGCGGGTATCCTCCTCCTCTCCATGGTGCTAAGTCCACGAGGACATGACACAGGTGTCGCACCATCTCCTTGTTGAGGTGGAACCTCCTGCGGCACGCACTATCCGACATCAGTTAAAAAAACCAGCGATGCCTCTACACCCGCCCCTTTGAGCGCCTCAGCATGGACTTCAGAGGGCCCCTCCCCTCCACCGACCGAAACACGTACTTCCTCAACGTGGTCAACGAGTACTCCCGGTTTCCCTTCGCCATCCCATGCCCCGATGTGACTTCTGCCACGGTCATTAAAGCACTCCACAGCATCTTTGTCCTGTTCGGTTTCCCCGCTTACGTCCACAGCGACTGGGGATCCTCCTTTATGAGCGATGAGCTGCGTCAGTTCCTGCTCAGCAAGGGCATCGCCTCGAGCAGGACGACCTGCTACAACCCCCGGGGTAACGGGCAGGTGGAGAGGGAGAACGGGACGGTCTGGAAGGCCGTCCTGCTGGCCCTACGGTCTAAGAATCTCCTGGTCTCCCGCTGGCAGGATGTCCTCCCCGACGCGCTCCACTCCATCCGATCGCCCCTCTGAGCTGCAACTAAAGAAACCCCCCATGAACGTCTCTTTGCCTTCCCCAGGAAGTCCACCTCCGGGGTCTCACTCCCAACATGTCTGGCAGCTCCTGGACCCGCACTCCTTCGCAAACACGTGCGGACCCATAAGTCGGACCCATTGGTCGAAAGAGTCCAATTACTGTACGCGAACCCGCAGTACGCCTACACCCCGACGGGTGCCAGGACACAGTCTCCCTCTGGGACCTGGCACCCCCTGGATCCCCACCCACGGCCCACCACCCAACACCCCACCCCCTCCAGTTGCCCCTGCGCCACTTACCCCCCCCAGCGCACCTTACCGCAGCCCCTGCCCCAGGAGGATCTGTCCTCCCACTGGTTCTACTCGGGGGTGATGAAGACGAGGGCAACACGCTCCCGGAGTCACAGGTGACCAAGTCGGCGCCCACATCACCACCAGGACCGAGGTGATCACAACGGAGGATCAAGGCCCCTGACAGACTGAACTTGTAAATTTTTCCACCACCCCCGTCGGACTCTTTTTTTAACGGGGGGTGAATGTGGTAGTCACCACTAACTGTATTAGATGTATATTAGATGTAGTACGGTAAAGCTCCTGTACTAGAGGTACATGGGTAAATCCGTGTCTGCTGGCTCCGCCCAGTAGGCGGCGTATAAATGTGTGTGCTCGCCGGAGCTGCTCCCATTCTGGAAGCAGCTACAGGAGGCCACACATCTTTGCTCAATAAAGCCTCGATTATTCACTAATCTTGTCTTTGTAGTAATTGATAGTGCATCAGACTGTAGTGTCGGGCCTCTGTCGGCACTGCTGCTTCCTCCTTCTCCGGCATCTGGCCACCTGGCCTGCCAGCAGCACCGCGAGGGCAGCTTCCGCGGGGTCCATGATATCGTCCATAATGTGATATCTAATAATAATACTCTTTTATTGTCACAAGTATGATGTTGCTGTGAAAAGCCCCTTGTCACCACATTCCGGCGCCTGGTCGAGAAGCTGGTACTGGAATTGAACCCGCGCTGCTGGCCTTGTTCTGCATTACAAACCAGTTGTCTAGCCCAGTGAACTAAATCAGCTCTATAACGAATTGGAGAGGGTGAGAGACTGACGATCAGCAATGGTTTCCACCCCTGTACCCTCGAATCCCCCAAGCATCCCTCATCCAGAGGAAGGAGGACGGTGGTGGCAGTGGGGGTTAGGCATGCCCGGAGGACCAGGGAGGCCTTCACATTCCCTGTCATCCCTTATGGTGCCATCCAACACACCCTGCACATGCACCCTCAGCCACAGCAGGGTCCCTGGGTAATGGACCCCAGACCCTATACTCCAGACACGTGCTGGAAACGTTACCTGGGCTGAGCGCTGGTTCACTTCATGGTCCGCACACACCCTCTAGTCGCGCGAATCTCTCCAGTACCGTGGCCCAGTTCTTGGGTGTTAGAATGTTGGCTGCTGCCTCTGTGGTGTTGCTGCCTCCAGAATTCAGGAAAAGTGTGAACTGCTCACATTCCGAGAATTGCCAATTCCCCATTAGCAATAGCTTTCAGCTATGCGGCCAGCAGCCACCACGGTCACCACATTACCACAGACGGGACTATGTTCTGGTAGTGTTCATGGGACAGACAGGTAGCAGCTGGAACTGCCCCCGTTATGGGTATTCATGATCTGGGAAGGGGGGGGTGGCACAGTGGGTTCGTGGGCTGCTGGACCACATGCCCCCCCCACAGCTCAGAGATGACCCCTACTGATGGTGGCCCACCCCCCCCCAACTGTGTCTAGCCCATGGGTTGCTGGATCACCAGCCCCGCCAGCCCAGGGGTGATACCCCACCGATGGTGATCCACCACCCCAGCCTAGCCTGGCCCTCTCCCGGGGGTAGTGGCCCCAGTGACCCCGGGCTGACTGTCAAATATGGCTACTCGCCTCCTCGGATCCCCAGAGCAGCCATTCCGCTGGCTTCACATTTTTAAATAGGAGTACTGAATAGTGCCCACGCGAGCGCGCGCTGGGGAGTCGGTTAGATCAGGGTGACCATTCAATAGGGAATCCTTCCATTTAATGGAGTGGCGATTGGTCTTAATTGGTGATTATTGGTTTCTCACCATTCCACCACCTGATCTGGATCTCGCCAACGGCACAGGCTGGAGAGATCAGAGACCAATCAGAGCCGGCGTGATTCCGAATTTTGGTCTCACCGGCGATCTAACGGCCTTGTCGTTTTTGCGCACGGCGCGACGAAGCCAGTGGATTGCGCTCTTCATTGGCTGAAAAGTGCTTTGTGATTAACGATGGTTGTGAAGAATGTCTTTATTTTTAAAAATGGAGCAAAAGCAGGTAAATGGAGCTGAGGTTCAGACCAAGGTTGCTCCAATTGAATGGCAGCATAGCCTCACGGGGCTGGATTGCCCCTTCTTTCCCTATTCCTCGCCAAATGAAAATCATGCATCTATAACTAGATTAATAATTGTTTGCTTTAACCGTAGCATGTTTCCTCAACGTGTTGAGGTTACTTGTGTTAACATCAAAAGCTAAAATATGAATGCAGCAGCTGAACATTCTCTTTCTCTTTTCCTGACATTTTCACATTGGAGTATATCCTTATTGTCATTTTTTTTGTGGTTATGACTGCATTACTAATTCCAAGGCACAGCCTGGGGCACTGCAGGCAGGGAGACTATGATGACGCACCACTGCTACTATAGGCTGTCAAACATTCCAGGGCACTCTGCCAGCTGCAGACGCATTTTATTTTCTAATCTAGGAAATGGATTTTTTCTTTGTAAAGCTGTAATAATGTTCATGCTTTCTGTATCGGAAAATCAAAAAGTACGATATACCGAAAGAAGAAGATTCCCTTGCACAGTCATTACGAATGGTGGTGGATTGTGAATGATGTCTTGAATACCAAATAGACCCCATTCTCCAGTTAAATAGATATCCCGACCCTATGTATCTGGAACAGTCCACCACTATCATTTGATTTTCCCCCTGAATGATAAAGTTACGGTCCAATCTATTCATCCCTGCCATAATTATAAATGCAAAATGACTTTATAAACGATCATTTCTTTATAAACATATTCTTAGGATAAGCATTTTCCCTGTTCAAATTTGGCTTAATTTAATGACAAACATTATTGGAATGTTCTGTAATGATTTATGGGGCTTGCAACCAGAAGGGGAGAGAAACAAATTGAGTCCTAACCAATGCCCCCTTTACATTTTTTAATTTTGTGCAGCTTATTCTCCTTGAATGCACAGTTCCTTTACATGTTTTTCAATCGTCCTTTATGCAGGATATCTCAAAGTGTGGAACTTGAGGCGAGCTTGCACGATACTTGCTGGGTTGCCTGTTGTCACACATATATGCAGCTTTTACAGAGAACATTGATTTTAACCCAGAATTAATCAAGGGCTAGTTAGCTCATTTAGCATCAGAATTTGCATCAATATATACAATCTCGATTGGCCAATTCTTTTAACGAGAAAGCTGGTGCTCCATGCTGCATCCACCTTTTTTATATTTCATTTATTAATTTGATGTTGGATGATGAGCAAGCAATTGCATTTAGTCTTGACCTCGCTCCTCCACTTCTTAATTGCCTGTCCATAGTCAAAAGCTTCCACTTTGGGAAATTTCAGGAGTTGTGCCAAGTCTATTCTTTCCAGGTGAGTGAGGCTCTGGGTATAACTTGGTTATAGCTATAATGTGTTTTGGTTCATGGCTCCATTTTGGGGATGTTGGTTGGAACCAGTGTTATGCATTGCATGCTCCTGCACAAGTTTGCTTTGGCTTTGCTTGCCTGATTGTGTTATTATTCTGAAGGTAGCTTTATTTTTCTGAAAGAACAAGTTAATAACTAACATGTTTGGTACACAGATTTATTCCTGACTCCTCCTCTTGCTCATTTGCATCTGCACTTCAACAACCTCATCAGCAAGTGCAGAGTCACAGCGCAGCACAGCTTCCATAAATGTGCCCAATGATGTCCAGCTCAACTTCATCATCACTATTGGCGATGTGCCTCCCACGTGCACCTCTTCAAGCAAGCATTTGGTCACTTGTCCTAATGGTTCTTTCTTTGGCTTTCTGTGGACTTGCATCTGATTGAACTCCTGTGAAGTCCCTTAGGACATTTTACCATGTCAAACACACTTGCAGAAATTTTCCATCCCTTCCCACCAGCAAGATCTTCCGGTCCCGCCAATGGTCACCCCTTGCTCCAGGTTCTCCGGCGGCGGAGAGTACAAGCCATGGAAAACCTGTTGAGATCAGAGGGACTGGAAGATTCCACCTCTGGTCAATTGTGGACCACCTTTGTTACTACAAAACATGCCACCAGGGGGTAGAATCCCACCCAATATATAAATGCATTTTGCTGTTGATTGGGACCGGGCTTATAGGTCTGGTTAACATGTCTGGTTCAACATCCTTGTGGAAAGGATGTTCTTCACATTATTGACTGATGTCAGTGTCAATACTGCACTGGAATAGTTTGGCTAGAGGCTATCTACATTTTCAACAATAAATTGGAAAGCACTTTAACCCTCCCTCAATCCTTCCATCTGCTAAACATCTATCTTGTTGCTTCTTGAAATTTCCAGCACTATCTACATTCATTGACACTATAGGCAATCTATTCATTACATGCACAACCCTCTGAAGCAGTTCAACATTGTTTCTCTTGTGTAATAAGATACAATCCCTAAATTTGCAGATGATACTAAGCTGGGGAGAATAGTGAATTGTGAGGATGACACTGAAAACCTTCAGAGGTACATTGATAAGTTGGCCAAATGGGTAGACACCTGGCAGATGAGCTTCAATGCAGCGAAATGTGCGGTAATGCATTTTGGTGGAAGAAACATGGGGAGACAATATAGTCTCAATGGTTAAACTTTGAGAGGAGTACAGGAGCAGAGGGACCTCGGGGTTCAAGTGCATAATTCTCTGAAGGTGGCCAGGCAAGTTTGAAACAGTTGTTAAGAAGGTTTATAGCATCCTTAGGTTTATAAATAGAGGCGTAGATTGTAAAAGCAAGGAAGTGATGCTACACTTCTACAAATCATTGGTCAGACCATGTTGTTCAGCCCATATTTGGAGTATTGTGCTCAGTTCTGGGCACTTTATTTAGGGAAGGATGTTAAAGCCCTACAGACAGTCCAGAGGAGTGCTCTGGGTGCTCCAGTTTCCTCCCATAAGTCCCGAAAGACGTGCTATTAGGTGAATTGGACATCCTGAAATCTCCCTCCATATACCCAAACAGGTGTCGGAATGTGGCGACTTGGGCCTTTTCACAGTAACTTCATTGCAGTATTAATGTAGCCTACATGTGACAATAATAAAGATTATCAATGATCTCTCCCTTCCTCCCCACACATGGTTATGTCAGTAAGAAAATTGATGTTATACAAAAATAATTTTTAACTAAGACTAATATTTTCTCATTTCAATTACAGTATTTTGAACACAATCAGTTGTAGTGGATATTTCACAGGAAGTTATGTGTGTTAATTTAAAGAGCATAGAGGCCTGAAGTTATAGGCAACACAGCTTTTTTAGCAATAGGTTATATCTTATAAATCTATTCTAACTTGAGAAGTGAAGGCAAGCTAATGACAAATTAGTAGAATTTTCCAAAGGCACTGATAAAGGCCCACATCTCCAGTTCCTACAGAAGATAAGTAACTTGGAATTAGCACCAAATTAGATTGTTAGATTGAAAATTGCCTTATCGAGGGAAAGCAGAAGATGACAATGAATGGTCAAGGCTCTGGCTGAGTGATTTTAACTAGAGGAATTCCATAGGCCCTGACCCTGCTTCTCACACCATTTGTAAACAGCAGGACAAAGGATGTTCCCAGCATCATTGAGAACAGGCTGGAGGCCATGGATCCACTCTTGTGGAGATCATGGGCTGGGTTCTCCACTGCCCACCGCCGGTTAAAGAAGGCTTTGAATCTGCTTAAGTATAACATAATAACACACATAGGGAGAGGAAATATGACGTGTGCACTTGAATGGGGCATCTCCACTACATTTGATAACGCCAAGTTATTAAAGAGAAATTGGGTAACATTGGAAGAAATTTGCACAAACTAACCAATGTACTCACAAACTGAAAATGGCTTTTAATGTGAATAAATATAATTGACATTTGTGCAGGGATATCCATTAACACAGTGAGTGTTACAAATTCTCACTGTTTTCAGGCTTATTTCTAGTGTATAACTACTGTCATGTGAGAGTGCCTTTAAGAAATGGATATTTATCAAATAGCTGTAATGGAAGTACCTTTAAGAAATGGGTGTTTATTAAATAGCTGTAATGGATGTACCTTTAAGAAATGGGTGTTTATTAAATAGCTGCAGTGATGCCAGTGTGTGGATGGAGCTGAGCTGTGATTGCTTTTATTTTCGCCTTGAGCAAAAAGCTGGTGTGTGTCTGTGTGTTTTAGTTTTGTTTTCAGAGTGGAGAGCTGCAGTGAAAGGAAGCAGATGTGTATGGATATCTCTACAAGCTAAAGAATGTTCACTTGGGTGATTTCAAAGAAATACCTGTTTCTTAGAGAATTTAAACCTGCTGCTTTCTGTAAAAAGGGTCTTTTGGACTTATGGATGTTGTTAGGAAAGTTATGAAGGGTTACTTATTGAATATCTGTGGGGATTATTGGTGTTGATAGTTGTTAAGTTGTTTACTGTGTGTTTATAAAGTGTTAACTAGATACATAAATAAACATGATTTTGTTTTAAAAGTACTTTAGATCTCTGTTGCATCACCCCTGTAAAGGAGGCCTTGTGCTCCTCTTAATCACAATCTATTAAAAGATGTGGGTCAGGTGAAGTCTATGACACACCTTGGTGTTTTCTAAACCATGGCCCATAATACTATAGCAAGTAAATTCTTGAAGCAGAAAGATCAGGAAGAAAGCATTTTCCAATTTTCCATGTTAATTTGCTTCCCATAAGTTCTCCTGTGTTTCTTAGCACATCTCATGATCTTCCCAAGAGTTCCTGAGTGCCTGTATTTAAATGTAAAACAGTGGTTAGCTCGACTGCGTCACAACGCCAGGCACCTGGGTTTGATTCCGGCCTTGGGTCACTGTCTGTGTGAACTTTGGGTTTCCTCCAGGTGCTCCGTTTTTCGCCCACATTCCTCCAAAGATGTGCAGGTTAGATAGATTGACCATGATAAATTGCCTCTTAGAGTCCAAGGTTAGGTGAGGTTTAGGGTTACGGGGATAAGGAGGGAGAGTGGGCCAGGGTGGGATGCTCTTTATGCGGGTTAGTGCAGACTCAATGGGCCAAATGGCCTGCTTCTGCACTGTTGGGATTTTATGATTCTATGGTAAATGAGATTTAAATTAATGACAGGCAGTGGCATTGTCGCTCCAAGTCGACTCCTTTCGCAGCTGCAATGAACTCAGTAATTCAGACTGAGGTATGGAAGGTACGATTAGTCAGTTGAGACAGGTGTAAATAGAGAAATTGTTTACATATATTATATACATGGAGATGCATCTTACTGCTTCTGACAGGGTCAGACCACTGGTAGATTTTTAATCCTCCCCTCCCCCACCTGCATTGAGGTTGTCTCAGGACCAGGTATGGCACGATAACACAGTGGGGCGGCACAGAAGCACAGTGGTTAGCACAGTTGCTTCACAGCTCCAAGATTCCAGGTTCGATTCACAGCTTGGGTCACTGCCTGTGTGGAGTCTGCACATTCTCCCCGTGTCTGCATGGGTTTCCTCCGATTTCCTCCCGCAGTCCAAAGATGTGCAGGTTAGGTGGATTGGCCATGCTAAATTGCCCTTAGAGTCCAAAAAAGGTTAGGTGTGGTTACTGGGTTGTGGGGATAGGGTGGAGGTGTGGCTTAATTAGGGTGCCCTTTCCAAGGGCCTGTGCAGACTCGATGGGCCGAATGGCCTCCTTCTGCACTGGAAATTCTATGATTCTATGATTTATGCGAGTGTCCTGAATACTGTTATCATGGAGAAGAAAAAACAGCACGAAAAGGAGCAAAGGAGAATGAGGAGGCATTCAAGAGAAAGGAACGTATCAGATAGCTAGCCCTCCCATAGAATTTATCAGCAGTATGAGTCAAACATGATGCTTGCTGAGGAGATGCGTTATCAGACAAGGTTACATAAACACTGTGGTAGATCTCAAGTGCATTTGGTTAAAGTTGAAGTAGACAATTTTGACCATGTCTATTTTTCTCATCAAGCCATGGTTTGAATGTGCAGTTCTGGCTCCTTTTAACTTCAGAAGGGCAATGTTACATTGGAAAAGTTCCAACCAACGGCAAAAAATTGATTTGAGGGATTGAGGTTCCATGTAACAAAAAAGACCTCAGCAAGCAAAATCTGCACTTGACAAGGAAAGGAACATTGAGGACATGCTGAGAAAGATACTACCAGTGCAAGGGTAGGATTTTATGAATTTGTTCTACCAGCACACAGGCCTAGCATATGGAGAACTTGCATGTAAAGATCAATATATCCCACAGGACTTTCTTTCCACCATGCTCATTTCTAAAATCTACTTGAAAAATGTTCACCTCACCATAATCTTATAAATGAAACAAACACGGATAAAATTAGTTCATTAGAATAAGTTTGCCTTCAGAAATCAGCAGGTACATGGAACAGACTCCAGTCAGCAGTAACTAATGGTATATCATTTAACTCCTTAAAAAAAAAGTAAAACTGGAGGACAATGCTTTTAAGACAGGGATTTGAAATTAAAGTTACAGATACAAACAGTGCAGCAGAGATTTTAACTCTGGGAAGACGTGTGCTGGAGAGGGCCAATTCAAACAGTAAACTGTCTGGGTCTTGGCAATCTAAGGGTCTTAGGCTTCAATCGCATAGATTCCGTTAACGTCCTGCCTGAACTTGGACAGTAACAAAGGCTGACTTGTGGTTGGGAGCAGGGAAACTGTCCTTGGCACGAAACAAAGTGGTTGCTCGATGTCTGAAGTGAGTCTTGTTGTTGAGAGAGGTCAGAAGATAGTAAAGTAGAAGATGAAATATTCTGTGTGAGGCCTGGAGCTCCTCCTGGCTCATCAAATAAAAAGGAAATTCACTTGGCATTTTAGACCTTTCCTGGTGCCAGTTATTCTTCCTACGAGGCTGCCCCAGTGGTTTAGCCACCAGGGGCTGAATTCTCCAATTTTGAGACTATGTCTGGAGGAAGTGACCAGTTTTACGACAAGAAAATCGGTGAGGCCCCAGCACTGATCCTCCGACCGGTGAGGGGCTAGCAGCCGCGCCACGTAAAACACATGGCCTTCCCGATATAAATGCCTGGAGAATGGCCGGTTCCATGGTAGCACATGCGCACGGTGACGACCTGCAGCGGTTGCGCCGTTCAACATGGTGCCGGCCGACTTCCGGGTGCGGCGATGACCAGCTGAGTCGCACGTTTCGGCAGCTCCCTGTGAAACGGACTTTTGGGCTCTTGATAGGAGCCCCAACGGCAATTTTGACGGCTAAAAACACTGTGCGGTAAACCAGAAGGGAATCCCCCCTGGATACGGATGGGAAAAGGAGGAGAGAGTGGCCAGATTGCAGTGGATCCTTTAGAACAGCGGCAAGGAAGGCAAGCAAAAACCAAGATGGCGTCGGAAGGTGGCAGTTTAACATGGGGCCCTGAACAACAAGAGTTCTTGAAATGCTGTGTGGAAGAGATCAAAAAGGAAATGAAGAAAGAGCTGTTGGCCCCGATACTACAGGCGATCGAAGGGCTAAAGGAGGAACAAAAGACCCAGGAGCGGGAGCTTCGGGTCGTGAAGGCAAAGGCAGCCGAGAATGAGGACGATATACAGGGCCTGGTGGTGAAGACGGAGACGCAGGAGGCACATCAGAAACGATGTGTGGAAAGGTTGGAGGCACTGGAAAACAACGCAAGGAGGAACAACCTGAGGATTCTTGGTCTTCCTGAAGGTGTGGAGGGAGCGGACGTCGGGGCATATGTGAGCACGATGCTGCACTCGTTAATGGGAGCGGAGGCCCCGGCGGGTCCGTTGGAGGTGGAGGGAGCATACCGAGTGATGGCGCGAGGACCGAGAGCAGGAGAAATTCCCAGAGCCATAGTGGTGAGATTCCTCCGTTTTAAGGATAGAGAAATGGTCCTTAGATGGGCGAAGAAAACTCGGAGCAGTAAATGGGAGAACGCGGTGATCCGCGTTTATCAAGACTGGAGTGCGGAGGTGGCGAGAAGGAGGGCGAGCTTTAATCGGGCCAAGGCGGTGCTTCATAAAAAGAAGATAAAATTTGGAATGCTGCAACCGGCAAGACTGTGGGTCACATATCGAGGGAGGCACTACTACTTTGAGACGGCGGATGAAGCGTGGACTTTTATTGTGGAAGAAAAACTGGAATGAGCGGGTTATTAAAAAGAACGTTCGAACAAAGTGGTGGGGCGAATGTGGGGGGCAAAGAGGGGTTTTATGTACTAATCCTGCGATGTGGTAACTTTTCTCTCTCCCACAGGTGGTGATGGGGGGAGGAGGGGAGGTGGAGGAGATGGGGCGTTGGCCATTGGGGGCGGGGCCAAGGGAGAAGCGCGGGCTTGGTTCCCGCGCTATGATAATCATGGCGGGAAGAGAGAAGCAGGAAGGAGGGGGCGTCGCACGGTGCGAGCCGAGGTCACGGGGGGAAGCCGAGGTCAGCCAGAGTTTGCTGACTTCTGGGAGCAACATGGGGGGAGTAATTACGCTAGCGGGGGATCTAGCGGGGGGGGGGGTGGGAGGGGGGAATTACTGGGTTGCTGCTGCTGGGGAGAGGGGGGAGCTGGTATGGGAGAGGATGGGCGGGGGGGCACCGCCTGGGGGAGATACAGCTGCGTGGGAACCGGGTGAGGAGCTGGAAAAAGGTGATGGCTAATCGACAAGGGGGGGGGGTAGGAAGCCCCCCAACTCGGCTGATCACGTGGAACGTGAGAGGGCTGAACGGGCCGATAAAGAGGGCACGGGTACTCGCACACCTTAAGAAACTTAAGGCAGATGTGGTTATGTTACAGGAAACGCACCTGAAACTGATAGACCAGGTTAGGCTACGCAAAGGATGGGTGGGGCAGGTGTTCCATTCGGGGCTAGATGCGAAAAACAGGGGGGTGGCTATATTAGTGGGGAAGCGGGTAATGTTCGAGGCAAAGACTATAGTGGCGGATAACGGGGGCAGATACGTGATGGTGAGTGGCAAACTACAGGGGGAGACGGTGGTTTTGGTAAACGTATATGCCCCGAACTGGGATGATGCCAATTTTATGAGGCGGATGCTAGGACGCATTCCGGACCTAGAGATGGGAAAGCTGATAATGGGGGGAGATTTTAATACGGTGTTGGAACCAGGGCTGGATAGGTCGAAGTCCAGGACTGGAAGGAGGCCGGCAGCAGCCAAGGTACTTAAAGATTTTATGGAGCAGATGGGAGGTGTAGACCCGTGGAGATTTAGCAGACCTAGGAGTAAGGAGTTCTCGTTTTTCTCCTATGTCCATAAAGTCTACTCGCGAATAGACTTTTTTGTGCTGGGTAGGGCATTGATCCCGAAGGTGAGGGGAACGGAGTATACGGCTATAGCCATTTCGGATCACGCTCCACACTGGGTGGACTTGGAGATAGGGGAGGAAACAGGAGGGCGCCCACCCTGGAGAATGGACATGGGACTAATGGCAGATGAGGGGGTGTGTCTAAGGGTGAGGGGGTGCATTGAAAAGTACTTGGAACTCAATGATAATGGGGAGGTCCAGGTGGGAGTGGTCTGGGAGGCGTTGAAGGCGGTGGTTAGAGGGGAGCTGATATCAATAAGGGCACATAAAGGGAAGCAGGAGAGTAAGGAACGGGAGCGGTTGCTGCAAGAACTTTTGAGGGTGGACAGACAATATGCGGAAGCACCGGAGGAGGGACTGTACAGGGAAAGGCAAAGGCTACATGTAGAATTTGACTTGCTGACTACAGGCACTGCAGAGGCACAATGGAGGAAGGCACAGGGTGTACAGTACGAATATGGGGAGAAGGCGAGCAGGTTGCTGGCACACCAATTGAGGAAAAGGGGAGCAGCGAGGGAAATAGGGGGAGTGAGGGATGAGGAAGGAGAGATGGAGCGGAGAGAGTGAATGGAGTGTTCAAGACATTTTATAAAAAATTATATGAAGCTCAACCCCCGGATGGGAGGGAGAGAATGATGGGCTTCTTGGATCGGCTGGAATTTCCCAAGGTGGAAGAGCAGGAAAGGGTGGGACTGGGAGCACAGATCGAGGTAGAAGAAGTGGTGAAAGGAATTAGGAGCATGCAGGCGGGAAAGGCCCCGGGACCGGATGGATTCCCAGTCGAATTCTATAGAAAATATGTGGACTTGCTCGCCCCGGTACTGACGAGGACCTTTAATGAGGCAAAGGAAAGGGGACAACTGCCCCCGACTATGTCTGAAGCAACGATATCGCTTCTCTTAAAGAAGGAAAAGGACCCGCTACAATGCGGGTCCTATAGACCTATTTCCCTCCTAAATGTAGATGCCAAGGTCCTGGCCAAGGTAATGGCAATGAGAATAGAGGAATGTGTCCCGGGGGTGGTCCACGAGGACCAAACTGGGTTTGTGAAGGGGAGACAGCTGAACACGAATATACGGAGGTTGTTAAGGGTAATGATGATGGCCCCACCAGAGGGAGAAACGGAGATAGTAGTGGCGATGGATGCCGAGAAAGCATTTGATAGAGTGGAGTGGGATTATTTGTGGGAGGTGTTGAGGAGATTTGGTTTTGGAGAGGGGTATGTTAGATGGGTGCAGCTGTTGTATAGGGCCCCAGTGGCGAGCGTGGTCACGAATGGACGGGGATCTGCATATTTTCGGCTCCATAGAGGGACAAGGCAGGGATGCCCTCTGTCCCCATTATTGTTTGCACTGGCGATTGAGCCCCTGGCGATAGCGTTGAGGGGTTCCAAGAAGTGGAGGGGAGTACTTAGGGGAGGAGAAGAGCACCGGGTATCTTTGTATGCGGATGATTTGCTACTATACGTGGCGGACCCGGCGGAGGGGATGCCAGAAATAATGCGGATACTTGGGGAGTTTGGGGATTTTTCAAGGTATAAATTGAACATGGGGAAAAGTGAGTTGTTTGTGGTGCATCCAGGGGAGCAGAGTAGAGAAATAGAGGACCTACCGTTGAGGAAGGTAACAAGGGACTTTCGTTACCTGGGGATCCAGATAGCTAAGAATTGGGGCACATTGCATAGGTTAAATTTAACGCGGTTGGTGGAACAGATGGAGGAGGATTTCAAGAGATGGGATATGGTATCCCTGTCAATGGCAGGGAGGGTGCAGGCGGTTAAGATGGTGGTCCTCCCAAGATTCCTCTTTGTGTTTCAGTGCCTCCCGGTGGTGATCACGAAGGCTTTTTTTAAAAGGATCGAAAAGAGCATCATGGGTTTTGTGTGGGCCGGGAAGACCCCGAGAGTGAGGAAGGGATTCTTACAGCGTAGCAGGGATAGGGGGGGGCTGGCACTACCGAGCCTAAGTGAGTATTATTGGGCCGCTAATATTTCAATGGTGAGTAAGTGGATGGGAGAGGAGGAGGGAGCGGCGTGGAAGAGATTAGAGAGGGCGTCCTGTAGGGGGACTAGCCTACAGGCTATGGTGACAGCCCCATTGCCGTTCTCACCAAGGAACTACACCACAAGCCCGGTGGTGGTGGCTACACTGAAGATTTGGGGACAGTGGAGACGGCATAGGGGAAAGACTGGAGCCTTGGGGGGGTCCCCGATAAGAAACAACCATAGGTTTGCCCCGGGGGGAATGGATGGGGGATATGGAATGTGGCAAAGAGCAGGAATAACGCAACTGAAAGATCTGTTTGTGGATGGGAAGTTCGCGAGTCTGGGAGCGCTGACCGAGAAATATGGGTTGCCCCAAGGGAATGCATTCAGGTATATGCAACTGAGGGCTTTTGCGAGGCAACAGGTGAGGGAATTCCCGCAGCTCCCGACACAAGAGGTGCAGGACAGAGTGATCTCAAAGACATGGGTGGGGGATGGTAAGGTGTCAGATATATATAGGGAAATGAGGGACGAAGGGGAGACTATGGTAGATGAACTAAAAGGGAAATGGGAAGAAGAGCTGGGGGAGGAGATCGAGGAGGGGCTGTGGGCAGATGCCCTAAGCAGGGTAAACTCGTCGTCCTCGTGTGCCAGGCTAAGCCTGATTCAGTTTAAGGTATTACACAGGGCACATATGACTGGAGCACGGCTCAGTAAATTTTTTGGGGTGGAGGATAGGTGTGCGAGGTGCTCGAGAAGCCCAGCGAATCATACCCATATGTTTTGGTCATGCCCGGCACTACAGAGGTTTTGGATGGGGGTGACAAAGGTGCTTTCAAAAGTAGTAGGAGTCCGGGTCGAACCAAGCTGGGGGTTGGCTATATTTGGGGTTGCACAAGAGCCGGGAGTGCAGGAGGCGAGAGAGGCCGATGTTTTGGCCTTTGCGTCCCTAGTAGCCCGGCGCAGGATATTGCTAATGTGGAAAGAAGCCAAGCCCCCGGGGGTGGAGACCTGGATAAATGACATGGCGGGGTTTATAAAGCTAGAGCGGATTAAGTTCGTCCTAAGGGGGTCGGCTCAAGGGTTCACCAGGCGGTGGCAAACGTTCGTCGAATACCTCGCAGAAAGATAGACGGAATGGGAAAAAGAAGGCAGCAGCAGTCCAGGATCGGGGGGGGGGGAGGGGTGGGGGGGGGGAGGGGGAGGAGGAACCAGAAGGACTCTCAGGGTTGTTAATATATACTGTATAGTATGTATAGGTCGTTGCTACAGATAATTATATATTGGACTGTTAAATTATATTTTTGGAGAGTGTTACTTGTGACAAGGCAGTTGCCAATTAGGGCTAGTTTTCATTTTTGTTATTTATTATTTATTCATTTTTTTGTTTATAAAATAGGTCATTTTTATTTGTGTTGTTATAATATTGTGTAAAGGATGCACAATGTACTGTGTTGGTTGACCAAAAATTTTCAATAAAATATTTAATAAAAAAAAAACATGGTGCCGGCCACAACCGGACCCAGCCTGCCATCTAGTGCCCCTGTGGACACGCCAATGCCACCCTCGGGCCACCCCCCACCAGTCCCCCCAACCCTCGCAGAAGCCACCCCCAGCCAGCTGCATGGCTTACCCCCGACTGTGGCAGCGCTGGACATAGTCCGCAGCCCCCACACCGGGTCCATGAAAACTGAGAGCACACGGCGCAAGCGGAACATGTGTGGTCTTTTACAACCTAAAAATCGGCGTGAAACCCTCACCGATTCTGGCACCAGTGAAAGGCTAGCACCGGTGCCGACTGAAACTCCCGCCTCCCGCACCAAAAACGGCTGGAGAGTGACTGGGTTCCGGGCCGCGCATGCGCATGGCAGACGACCTGCAGCAGTCGTGCCGTACAACATGGCACCAGCCGTGCATGAACCCAACCCCGCCATCCGCGACCCCATAGCCCACCTCCTGGTCACCCGCTGGCCACCCCCCCACCAGTCCCCCCAGCCTCAGCAGAACCCCCCCCCCCCCCCCCCCCAGCCAGCAGCACGGATCCCAGCCGAGTGCGGAGGCGCTGGACACGGTCTGCAGCCGGCACGCCGGGTTCCCAACCACTGGGACCACATGTGTCCTGCGCCGTCGGGAACTCGGGCCACCATTGGCGGAGCATCGTGGGTGGGCCAGCCAATGATGCGCCAATGCTGGCGCACGTCACGATGACGGCAGTTTGGAGAGGGCGGACTGGCGTCAAACCAGCGGCGGCCCCTATTTCAGTGCGAAAATCCATTCTGCGCCCGATTGCCGAACACGATTTTGACGTCGGGCTACGGAGAATCCCGCCCCAGGAGTTTTTTTATCAGAGGTAACAGAGAGGGTTGATAAGGGTAATGCTATTGATGTGGTGCATATGACCTTCCAAAAGGCATTCGATACAGTGCCACACAAGAGACTTGTGATCAAAGTTATAGCATGTGGAATCAAAGGGGGTGTATTGGATGAGTGACAAGAAACAGGCAGGAGTGATTCATGGATTTTTCTGGGCTATGGGAAGGTTTGTAGTGGAGTTTCCCAGAAGTCAGATTGAGAGGCGGGAATGTGCAATGAGACCAGGATGTCTTCATATACCAGTCACTAAAGGTAAGCATGCAGGTGCAGCAATTGGTAAGGAAGGTAAATAATGTGTTGGCTTTCATAGTGAGAGGATTGGAATACAGGAGCAGGATGTCCTGCTGCAATTATACAGGGCCTTGGTGAGACCACACTTGGAATGTTGTGTGTATTGTTTGTCTCCTTATCTGAGGAAGGATGGTCTTGCTATGGAGGGGGTGCAGTGAAGATTCCTTGGATGGGATGGGCTAACATAAGAGGAGATTGAGTTGCTTAGGTTTATATTTGTCAGAGTTCAAAAGAATGAGGGGGGATCTCTTAGAAACCTATAAATTTCTAACAGGACTGGATCGGGTAGATGCAGGAAGAATGTTCCCAATGGTCGGGGTATCCAGAACCAGGGCTCACAGTCCGACGATACGTGTACTCCATTTAGGACTGAGATGAGGACAATTTTTTCACCCAGAGAGTGATGAGCCTGTGGAATTCGCTATCATAGAAAGCAGTTGTATGTTTTCAAGAAGGATATAGATATAGCTCTTGGGGTGAAAGGGGTCAAGGTATGTGGGAGGGGGGAGGAGGGAACAGGCTATTGAGTTGGATGGTCAGCCATGATCATAATGAATGGTGGAGCAGGCTCGAAGGGCCAAATGTCCTCTTCCTGCTTCTATTTTTTATTTTTCTATGACCTAGACCTTGATGTACAGCACACAATTTCAGATGTTGCAGATAATATGAAACATGAGAGCGTTGTTATCTGTGAGGACAGTGTAAATTTCAAAATGTCATCGACAAGTTGGTGGAATGGGTGGACCTGCAGACAAACGTGAAGTGATTCATTTTGCGAGGAAGATGAGTACAATTCTCAAGGGGGTGCAAGTGTACAGGGATCTTGGTACATATCTGCATAAGTCATTGAAGGTGACCGGAAAGATTGAGAAGCAGGTAACAAAGCATACCATATAATAAGCTTTTAAATAGGGACCATGAAGCACAAGCGTAAGGAGATGATATTGAACTTGCACCAGTTCGGCCTCAGCTAGAGTATTAAGTTAAATTCTGGGTGCCACACTTTATGAAGGATACAAAGGTATTGTAGAGGATGCAGAAAAGGTTCACGAGAATGGTTCAAGGGATGAGGAACTTCAATTATTGAGGTAGATTGGAGACTGTTTTTCTTGAAGAAAAGAAGACAGAGGGATCTGGACAGAGTAGATAGGGAGAAGCTGTTCCCACTCATTAAAGGATTGAGAATCAGAAGACACAAATTTAAAGTAATTGGCAAAAGATGATAAAGCAATATGGGAAATATAGTTTTCTAGCAGTGAGTTGTTAAGTTCTAGAATTTACTGCCTGAGAGTGTGGTGGAGGTAGGTTCACTTGAAGCATTTAAGAGGGAATTGGATTGTTATCTGAAAAGGAAGAATTTGCAGGATTAAAGGGAAAAGGCGGAAAATTACACTAGGTGAATTGCTTATTTGGAGAGTCAGTATGTACACGATGGGCTACTGGTCTCCTTCTGCACTGCAAAAATTCTGTGATGGAACTGTAATCTTAAATTGTTTTTTTCATTCAGTAAGATTTCGGGATTGGAGAAGTTTTCAGTACTTGTTCCTTAAATTTTACGAATAATAATTCTTTTTTTTGGCAATTAAATAAGCTAATAAAATGCTAAAGAAGTCCCAACATTTTAATTAAATTTAAATTTAATGGGAGGAACATGTTTCATAAGTGAAGAAACTGTTCTTGTTTCTTATTGTGTAAATAATCGTCAATTAAACATCAAAGCAGCATGCATCAATAGAACCTGACGTCACCAGATAAAACTCACCAAATCCAAGAAACATGGGGGTGCTTTCCTTTATTCATTCATGGGGTGAGGGTTTTACTGACAAGACGAGGGCTGCTTGCTCGTCCCTATTTTCCCTTAAGAAGGTGGTGGTGGACCTCCTTCTGGGCCCCTGCAGTTTTTAAAAAATGAGTTTATGGGATGTGGGCATCGCTGGTTAGACCAGCATTTATTGCCCATTCCTAGGACCTAGGACTGCTACCTCACAGTGCCAAGGACCCGGGTTCAATTCCGACCTTGGGCGACTGTCCGTGTGGAGTTTTCACTTTCTCCCAGTGTCTGCATGGTTTCCTCTGGGTCCTCTGATTTCCTCCCACAGTCCAAAGATATGCAGACGAGGTGGATTAGCCATGCTAACTTGCCCCTTAGTGTCCAATGGTTGGGTGGGGTTACGTGGATAGGGCAGGGTGTGGGCCTGATGGGTGCTTTTTCTGATGGTCGGTACAGACTCGATGGGCCAAATGGTCTCCTTCTGCACTGCAGTGATTCTATGATTCAGTTGTCCTTTAGATGGCGGTGGTGTGCTGTCAACTTGAACTTCTGCAGTTCCTGAGGTGCAGGTACAGCCATAGTACTGTTAGGGAGTGAGTTCCAGGATTTTGACCCAAAGGCAGTGAAGGAACGGAGATATACTTCCAAGCCAGGCGGTGAGTGACTTGGAGGGGAACCTCCAGATGGTGGGGTTCCCAGGTATCTGCTGCACTTCTAGATGGTAGTGGCCGTGGGTTTGGAAAGTGCTGCCTAAGGAACCTTGGTGAGTTACTGCAGTGCATCTTGGAGATAGTACACAGCTGCCACTGTTCATTGGTTTGAATGTTTGTGGAAGGGGGAGCAATCAAACGGCCGCTTTGTCCTGGATGGTGTTGTGCTTCTTGAGTGTTGTCAGAGTTACCCTCATCCAGGCAAGTGGAGAGTATTCCATTGCACTCCTGACTTGTGCCTCGTAGATGGTTGACAGACTTTTGGGGGGGGTATCAGGAGGTGAGTTACTCACCGTAGGATTCGTAGCCTTTGACCTGTTCTGGAGCCACAGTACGGGCAGCACGGTAGCATTGTGGATAGCACAATTGCTTCACAGCTCCAGGGTTCCAGGTTCGATTCCGGCTTGGGTAACTGTCTGTGCGGAGTCTGCACATCCTCCCCGTGTGTGCGTGGGTTTCCTCCGGGTGCTCCGGTTTCCTCCCACAGTCCAAAGATGTGCAGGTTAGGTGGATTGGCCATGACAAATTGCCCTTAGTGTCCAAAATTGCCCTTAGTGTTGGGTGGAGTTGGGTTATGGGGATAGGGTGTAGGTGTTGACCTTGGATAGGGTGCTCTTTCCAAGAGCCGGTGCAGACTTGATGGGCCGAATGGCCTCCTTCTGCTCTGTAAATTCTATCTATGATATTAATATGGCTAGTCCACTTCAGTTTCTGTCAATGGTAAACCCCAAGATGTTGATTGTGGGGGGATTCAACGATGGTAATGCCATTGAATGTCATGGAGCGATGGTCAGATCCTCCCTTGTAGGAGGTGGTCATTGCCTGGTACTTGTGTGGCGTGAATGTAACTTGCCACTTTTCAGCCCAAACTTGGACATTGTCCAGGTCTTGCTGCATTTGGACATGGGCTGTTTCATTATCTGAGAAGTCTCGAATGGTGCTGAACATTGTGCAGTCATCTGCGAACATCCCCACTTCTGACCTAATGGTGGAAGGAAGGTCAGTGATGAAGCAGCTGAAGATGGCTGGGCAAGGACACTACCCTGAGAAACTCCTGCAGTGATGTCCTGCAGCTGGGATGATTGACTTCCTACCACCACAACCACCTTCCTTTGTGCCAAGTATGACTCCAACCAGCGGAGTGTTTTCCCCTGAATCCCATTGACTCCAGTTTAGCTCGGGCTCCTTGATGCCATACTCGGTCAAATGCTGCCTTGATATCAAGGGCAGTCACTCTCATCTCACCTCTGGAGTTCAGCTCTTTTGTCCATTTTTGAAACAAAGCTGTAATGAGGTTAGGAGCTGAGTGACTCCGAAGGAGCCCAAACTGAGCATCCGTGAGCAGGTTATTGCTGAAGAAGTGCCGCTTGATAGCACTGTTGATGACTCCTTTCATCCCTTTGCTGATGATGAAGAGTAGACTGATCGGGCGGTAATTGGCTGTGTTGGATTTGTCCTGTTTCTTGTGTACAGGACACACCTGGACAATTTTCCACATTGCCGGGTAGATGCTGGTGTTGTAGCTGTACTGGAACAGCTTGACTAAGGGTGCGGCAAGTTCCAGAGCATAAGTGTTCAGTAATATTGCGGGAATAGCGTTAGGGTTCATAGCCTTTGCAGTATCCAATGCCTTCAGCTGTTTCTTGATATCACGTAGAGTGAATCGTATTAGCTGAAGACTGACATCTGTGATGCTGGGGACCTCTGGAGGAGACTGAGATGGATCATCTACTCGGCACATCTGGCTGAAGATTGAAGCCTCCTCCTCTAGCAAATTGTTTAATTATCCATCACCATTCATGGCTGGATGTAGCAGGACTGCAGAGCTTAGATCTGAGGCATTCATTGTGGAATCACTTAGCTCTGTCTATTACTTGCTGCTTATGCTGTTTGGCACACAAGTAGACCTGTGTTGCAGCTTCACCAGGTTGACACCTCATTTTTGGTATGCCTGATGATGCTCCTGGCATGCTCTCCTGCACTCTTCATTGAACCAGGGTTGATCCCTGGCTTGATGGTAATGGCAGAGTAGGGGATATGCCGGTTACAGATTGTGGTTGAATACAGTTCTGCTGCTGCTGATGGCCCACATCACCTCATGGATGCCCGGTCTTCAGTTGCTCGATCTGTTCGAAGTCTATCTCATTTAGCATGGTGGTAGTGCTACACAACACAATGGACCAGAAGATCATAAGACATATGACCATAATTAGGCCATACCGCCCATCGAGTCTGCCCTGTGTTATGGGCGAGGCGTTTTCAGAACCCCAAAATCTATCATGGAGTTCAACCAACCTCTCCCTTTAATGGATGTGTTGCTTTTCCGAGCACACGGCTTTTTCCCTAGGTGTGGAATTACAATGATGGACACATGGGTTTTTTAAACACTGTTTATTCCATGAACTCAACTTAACATCTTAAATAAACATTGGATCTCTTAACACCCCTTACTTCAAAGATAACTCAGAAAATATTGCAACAGTAAATAATTCCTTAAAATGTTCCTTCAAACTTCGAAGAGACTTAACACCTTTAAACAAAATCACATCAGGTTAAAGGATATATATATTTTCTGTAGAATGGCAGAGATATATTAGCTTGGTTGATTTCAGCTCCAGCACCTTGTTTTCTTCCTGCAGATCTCTCTGGAAACACATAGACACACCCAAGCTGCTGTCTCAAACTGGCTTTCTACTTTTAAACTGCTCTCAGCAAAACCAGCCAGGCAATTTTTAGCTGCTCTCAGCAAAACCAGCCAGGCACTTATCAAACTGAAACTAAAAACCTGCAAAATGGCTGACCTGAGCTGAGCTCCACCCACTCTCTGACATCACTGTTTTCTTAAAGGTACATTGCTTACACATCCATTTCTTAAAGGCACTCTCGCATGATACCTCCCATCAAGAAAAAAAAAATGAACCATCAACTTCAAGATAGTTTCATTTTTCACTTTTGCACCATCCACTAAGAAATGTACACAGTAAATATATCTTTTCGTTTTTAAAAAAAACCAACACATGCAAACAGGTATAATAATATAGTCCATTTTTCTTTGTTCTTCTTTCTCCAACTGAAATCCTTCTCGATTGACAGTCTCTTTGAACAAAGTCTCTGCACGATCCATCCATTCCTCTACTCCTTGGCATTTCTCTTCAGAATCAGATAATTTAGTTCAATCTGACCACAGAGTCCCCAATACAGGAGCATTGGTGATCACAGCTTTCATGCAGTCAAATGCCTGTTGAAAGTCCGCTGTCCATTGAAATGTTTTAGGTTTCTTTAGCAAGCCCATCAGTGGAGTAATCACGCCACAAAGCTTTTGCACAACTGTTCGATCAAAGCCATTCATGCTAAGAAATCGCATTATTTCCCTTCATCTTGAGGGTATCGAAAACTCCTCAAGGAAAGTGATTCGGGCTTCTCCAAATTCACTTTCGGCTAGATTCATCACCAATCCAAAGACGTGCAGGTTAGATGGATTGGCCATGATAAATTGCCCTTAGTGACCATAAAAGGTTAGGAGGGGTTATTGGGTTACAGGGATAGGGGGGAAGTGAGGGCTTAAGTGGGTCGGTGCAGTCTTGATGGGCCGAATGGCCTCCTTCTGCACTGTATGTTCTATGTTAAACCCGCCACCTGAAGTCGATCGAAGAACTCCATACGATGCTTTAAATGTTCTTTCCATGTCTGGAAGTTGTAAATAAAAGCAGATTGTACCACTTTCTCCATGCAACCCTTCAATGGTGGGACAGGATAAGAGTCCGTTCTTGTAACTACATTCACCTTTCTAAAGTCCACACACAACCATTGGGTACCGTCTGGTTTAGGTACCAACACTATGGGTGAGCTCCATTGGCTGCAACCCACTTCAATTATGCCATTCTTCAGCATACTCTCAATCTCTCTGTTAACCTGTGCCAATTTTAAAGGGTTAAGTCTATATGGATGTTGTTTGAGAGGAACAGCATTTCCCACATCTACATCATGTGTAGCCATTTTAGTACTTCCCAATTTATCTCTACAAACTTGCCCACGTGATATCAATAACTCTTTCAGGTCAGTTCATTTTTCCTCTGGAAGGTGACTTAACAATTCATCCCAATTTTTAAGAACATCCTCATTTTCCAATTCAATTTGAGGTATGTCAAATTCACAGTCATCTGGATTTGGTTCGTCACTTTGAGTTAGAATCATTAAAACCTCCTTTCTCTCTCCTTCCCTTTCAAAGCACCTTTTAAGCATATTCACATGACACACGTGGTGAGTCTTCCTTCTATCTGGTGTTTTTACCACATAATTCACCTCTCTTAATTTCCTTTCAATCTGATACGGTCCACAAAACCTAGCTTTTAAACGCTCCCCTACCACTGGTAACAACACTAAAACGTTATCCCCACTGGCAAAACTATGAACTTTAGATTTCTTGTCCGCTACCCGTTTCATCACATTTTGTGCAACTTTCAAATGTTGTCTAGCCAATTCACCTGCTCTATTTAATCGTTCCCTAAAATTTGACACGTAATCCAATAGTGTAATTTCCAATTTCTCACCCACCAATTTTTCCTTAATCAATTTAAGTGGTCCTCTTCCTCATGACCAAAAATTAGTTCAAAAGGACTAAATCTGGTAAACTCATTAGGTGCATCCCTAATTGCAAACAATACGAATGGGATTCCTTTATCCCAATCCTCTGGATAATCTTGACAATACGCCCTCAGCATTGTCTTTAATGTCTGATGCCACCTTTCTAATGCTCCCTGCGATTCTGGATGATACGCAGTTGATTTAAATTGTTTTATTCCTAAGCTATCCATAACTTCTTTGAATCACTTTGAAGTAAATTTGATCCTTGATCCGATTGACTTTCTGTGGGTAGTCCATATCTAGTAAAGAATTTAAGTAACTCCTCCACAATCCTTTTAGCTGTAATATTACGTACTGGAATAGTCTCTGGAAACCTAGTAGACACATCCATTACAGTCAAAAGATATTGATTCCCACTTTTTGTTTTAGGAAGCGGTCCTACACAAACAATTATGACCCTCGTAAAAGATTCCTCAAAGGCTGGAATGGGTATTAAGGGCGCTGGTTTTATCACTGCTTGAGGTTTCCCTATCACTTGACATGTGTGACATGATTGACTAAATTTAACTACATCTTTATGTAGTCCAGGCCAATAAAAATGTTTCTGGAGTTTAGCTTGAGTTTTCCTTATTCCCAAATGACCTCCCACTGGTACGTCATGTGCAACCCGCAACACCTCCTTTCTATACCCTACTGGCAATATTATTTGATGAACTTCTGCCCACTTTTCATCCGCCTGCATATGTATAGGTCTCCATTTTTTCATCAAGACATCACTTTTACGGTAATAACACTCTGGTATACTCTCAGATTCCTCTTCCGTATATGCTTTCTGATATATCCGTTTTATTTCTACATCTTTCTGTTGTAACTCCGCCAATTTTCCTGAACTAAACATATCCACCTCATCCTCCACCTGTTCTTGTTCTTTTTCAACCATCTGATCAAAAATCGTTTCTGAAAATTGCACTTCAACTTCATCTTCACTCTTTGATTTCTCCTCTTGTCTTAACCTGTGACTTTGCGACCTTGTTACTACACAATCCGGAAAAATCCCAGGATATTCTTCCTTCAACACTTCAGTTGACTGATTTTCCACTGGCTTATCAACCACAGTAGGCATCACTCCCACCTGCGATCCAGCTATATCACTACCCAAGATAAACTGTATTCCTGGACAAGATAATTTATCTATTACTCCTACTACCACTTCACCACTCTTCACTGGACTTTCCAACCTTACCTTATATAATGGAACGCTACTCCTCTCACCCTGAATTCCATATATCACCACCTTTTCTGGCAACATTCTACCCAAACTACATAATTCCTCATCTCTTACCATTAAAGATTGACTAGCCCCTGTATATCTGAAAATTGTAACTTATTTACCTGCTCCTCCTGATACACATGAGTAAACTTTACCCACACAAGTAAATTCTTTAAAGATATCTGGCACCTTATTAACAATTACTTCTTGAACAGGCTGTACAATCATTTGCACCTCCTTCACTTCCCTTGGGCTTTCCTTTACCACTCTAACAAACCCCACTGTCTTATCCTGTTTTACCACATCAGCCTTCCCAGTGCTTTTCTTCAACCACCAACACTGTGACTTTACATGGCCTAGTTTATTACAGTGAAAACATATGAAACTTCATTTCTTTTCCACCCTCCTGGATTTCTTTTTTAATCTGAGGTACACTCTCTTTATTGTCTCCCATCAGATCACCTTTACCTTTACCACTTGAGTATTTCTCACGTCCCCAGTTTCTATCCCTCACCGGCTGAAACTGATGTTGGAAGCCAGTCTTTGATTTATGAACTAATTCATAATCATCTGCCACTTCCGCTGCTAATCTCGCAGTTTTAACCCTCTGCTCTTCCACATGAGTTCTCACTACATCAGGAATTGAATTTTTAAACTCCTCCAGAAGTATAATTTCTCTGAGAGCTTCATACGTTTGCTCTATTTTCAAAGCCCTTATCCACCTGTCATAATTACTTTGTTTGAGCCTTTCAAACTCCATGTATGTTTGACCAAATTCTTTCCTTAAATTTCTAAACCTTTGTCTGTAAGCTTCAGGCACTAGTTCATATGCACTTAAGATGGATTTCTTCACTTCCTCATACGTTCCAGATACCTCCTCCGGTAGTGATGCAAACACTTCACTAGCTCTACCTACCAGCTTTGTTTGAATCAGTAACACCCACATGTCCTGTGGCCATTTCATTTGTTTAGCGACCTTCTCAAATGAAATGAAAAAGGCTCCCACTTCCTTCTCGTCAAACCTTGGCAATGCTTGGACATATTTAAATAGATTGCCACCAAGCCTTCGACTATGATGCTCTTTCTCACTATCCTCATCATTATCATCCAACTGTATGTTTCCCTTTATCTCTGCCAATTTTAATTGATTGTCATGTTTCATGGCCATTTTCTGAAGTTCAAACTCCCTCTCTTTATCTTTTTCCCTGATCTGTATCTCCCTTTCTTTTTCTGGTTGTTCTGCTCGGGCTATTCTTTCTTTTCTCCTTTCTTCTCTCTCCTTTTCTTTGTCCTCTCTCTCTCTTTCTCTTTCTTTTTCCACTCTCTCACTCTCGTATGCCAGCTGCTTTAATTCATGCTCATGTTCCATTTGTTTAATTTGCAACTGAATTTTTGCCATTTCCAATGAGTCAAACTCTATCTCAGGCAACTTTAAATGCTTAACCACCGCCATAATTACCTCACCTTTTCGCATTTTATCAGGTAATGTTAACTGCAATGTTCTTGCCAAATCTAACAGTCTGCTTTTCGTTTCTGTCTGTAAGGTACTACGTGTGACATTCTCCACCCCCAAAAACTTCTGAGCCTCTGAAAGAGCCATTATTCACAACATTTTTCCCACTTAAACTAAAATATCACACCGGAAAAGCAACAATCCTTCACTGTCTTTAAGTTCACAAAAGCCAATCCAATAGATAGACCTTTATCCCCCTCGAGCCCCCAATTGTTATGAGCGAGGCATTTCAGGAACCCCAAAATGTATCATGGAGTTCATCCAACCTCACCCTTTGATGGTTTGTTGCTTTTCCGAGCACACGGCTTTTTCCCTAGGTGTGGAATTACAATTATGGACACATGGGTTTTTTAAACACAAAACACTGTTTATTCCATGAACTCAACTTAACATCTTAAATAAACATTGGATCTCTTAACACCCCTTACTTCAAAGATAACTCAGAAAATATTACAACAGTAAATAATTCCTTAAAATGTTCCTTCAAACTTCGAAGAGACTTAACACCTTTAAACAAAATCACATCAGGTTAAAGGATATATATATTTTCTGTAGAATGGCAGAGATATATTAGCTTGGTTGATTTCAGCTCCAGCACCTTTTTTTCTTTCTGCAGATCTCTCTGGAAACACACAGACACACCCAAGCTGCTGTCTCAAACTGGCTTTCTACTTTTAAACTGCTCTCAGCAAAACCAGCCAGGCACTTTTTAGCTGCTCTCAGCAAAACCAGCCAGGCACTTTTCAAACTGCTCTCAGCAAAACCAGCCAGGCACTTATCAAACTGAAACTAAAAATTTGCAAAATGGCTGACCTGTGCTGAGCTCCACCCACTCTCTGACATCACTGTTTTCTTAAAGGTACATTGCTTACACATCCATTTCTTAAAGGCATTCTCGCATGGCACCTGCTATTCAATCGTGGCTGATATATTTCTCATCCTCATTCTCCTGCCTTCTCCCCATAACCCCTCATCCCCTTATTAATCAAGAACCTATCCATCTGTGTCATAAAGACACTCAGTGACTTGTCCTCCATAGCCTTATGCTGCAATGATGGAAGGTATCCTCAATATGAAGACGGGACCTTGTCTCCACAAGGACTGTGCGGTGGTCACTTCTGCCGATACTAGTCATGGACCGATGCATCTGCAGCAGGCAGGTTGGTGAGAATGAGGTCAAGTATGTTTTTCCGCCACCCAGAGTATATTCTGCACCCTCGTCACCCTCAGTGTTTCCTCCAAATGGCGTTCAACATGGAGGAGTACTGGTTCATCAGCTGATGGTAGATGGTACGTGATCAGCAGGAGGTTTCCTTGCCCATGTTTTACCTGAAGCCATGAGACTTCACGGGGTCCAGAGTCGATGTTGAGGACTTCCAGGGTGACTCCCTCCTGACTATATACCACTATACTGCCGTTACCTCTGCTGGGTGAGGCAGGACATACCCAGGAATGGTGATAGTGATGTCTTCTGTAAGGTATGATTCTGTGAGTATTACAATGTCAGGCTGTTGCTTTGTGACTGCAACTTTGGCACAAACCCCCATATGTTCGCCAGGAGAACCTTGCAGGGTCCACAGGGCTGGGTTTGCCGTCGTTACATCCGGTGCCTCGGTTGATTTTGGGTGTTCCTTCTGTCTTATTCCTTTTTTTGTGTGTTTCCGTAGTTGATGAACACAACTGAGTAGCTTGCTCGGCCATTTCAGAGGGCATTGCTGTGGGTCTGGAGTCACATGTAGGCCAGACCAGGCAAGGATGGCAGATTTCCTTCCCTAAAATGACATTAGTGAACCAACTGGGTTTTTAACCACAATTGACCATGGTTTCATGGTCATCAATAGACTTTTAATTCCACATTTTCTTTATTAAGTTTAAATTGATGGGATTCGAACCCGGGTCCCCAGATCATTACTCTCGGTCTCTGGATTACTAGTCCAGTGACAATACCACTACTCCACCGCCTTCCCCTGCACCACCATGAAAAAATGAAATGAAAATGAAAATCGCTTATTGTCACAAGTAGGCTTCAAATGAAGTTACTGTGAAAAGCCCCTCGTCGCCACATTCCGGCGCCTGTTCGGGGAGGCTGTTACAGGAATCGAACCGTGCTGCTGGCCTGCCTTGGTCTGCTTTCAAAACCAGCGATTTAGCCCTGTGCTAAACAGCCCCTATGATTCTGTTAGGGAGTGAAGTCCAGGGATGGCAATTTATTTACAAGTCAGGATGGTGTGTGACTTAGGCAGTAAGGAGTGTGTGGGGTGGGGGGGGGGGGGGGGGGGGGTAGGGGGGGGGCGGGGGGGGGCTGGCGGTGCAGTGCAGGAGGTGGTGGTTTTCCTTTGTGCTTGCTGCCTTAGAGAACACTCTTGGAGAAAATTTGTTTGGTAAGAGTATGAGAAATAATAATTGATTATTTCAAATAATCTATTAAAATAGGCTATTCCCCTATGTGGGATCGTGTGCATGCAGTGCGTGATGAGGAAATATGACATCCAAAGGAATCCCTTTGGAGTGAATATAAGCTTGGTGGAGATTGAATAAAATAGCAGAAGAATGTTCACATTGACGGCAGTACTTGTAATAGGATTCCCTTGACTGATGTCAGAGTGCCTTTGCTTTTCACACATTAAGTAGATCAGTCTATAGGTCGCTCCACAATATTCCCTCAAGAATGAGATTTCAAAAATAGAATGTTAGAAAGGAGTACTTTTTAAATAATAGATTGTTGGTTTTAAAATCAACTACGTGAAGTTTACAGATAAGTACTTATAATTATAAATACTTTATCCAGGCAACATCTTTTCCATAAGGAAAGTTTATAATTGTCTTTTTACTCCCCTCATTGTCCTCAATGATAACAGTTAAGGTGAAACTTTTGAATGCTTTAACGAGGAATATATTAATGTCGTCTTTAGTCCTTCTGGTGATGGATTTCTAAATATAGTGACATTTTATTTATTTTGTTTTCTGCTGTTATGTATTTCTGCATCAACTGTCTTCAAAATGCGTATTGTTGATTTGTCCCTCTCTTTTTCTCTCTCCAATCTATAAAAAGGTGCCATTTCATAATGTTGTCTGACTGTTCTCTTATTTTCTCTCAGCATTTGCCTGCATGACTGTAGTTTTTGTGATCGATCTTATTTCCGTTTTCTATATCTCACTTTCTCATACCTGTGCAGAGTTGCAACTCCCTCAGCTGCCCTGCATTGTATGGCTTTGACAGCCCGTTACAATGCAGCCTGGCAGCCTTACTCACACACTGTAACACTTTGACAGCTATTTCAATAAGGTGTGGGCCTGTCCAACATGTAATGGTCCTGTTGCCCTATGTTACATCAGAAAAGCATAAACAGAAGTTGTCCCTCCACAGTGACAGTTATGAAAATGGTGTGGGTTGAATCTATTTCATCTGAGACACATGAGGATAAATTTACTGCTTCGAATAAAGCAATTAATGAATTTTAAGTCCAAAACACGATGGATAGAACTGCAAATGTTTAATTCTCTCCTCGCCCTGGTTGATGGAGCTGGTTTAGCACAGTGGGCTAAATAGCTGGCTTGCAATGCCAGCAGCGTGGGTTTAATTCCCGTACCGGCCTCCCCGAACAGGTGCCGGAATGTGGCAACTAGGGGCTTTTCACAGTAACTTCATTGAAGCCTACTTGTGACAATAAGCGATTACTATTATTATTTGCCGTAACAACAATTGTATATGTATTAAAAAGGAAAAAATGCCAAATTTAATAGATATGCAATCAAGGAAGAAGTCACTTAAAGGAAAGTGAAAGAAAAAAGCTGAAAGGATATGAACTGCATTGATTGTGCTCCCGATCAGTGAAGGCTGAATGCTGATGAAATTTGAATGGATGGAAGGACTGATGTAATGGAGAATGTTTAGAAAGATAGAGCGACAGTGTGGGGGGAGTTAAAGAACAGGATGTGGTTGACAGGTCAGTAAATCATGACCTGCTTTGCATCCAAGTCGTGGCTAAAGCTCTTCTGCTGCTCACCACCTCACCTACATTCAATGACACATTCTTGGAGATATTCAAAGGTTCCTTTCTCCCATTACTGGGACAAATGATGACCCTCTTGCTCCCGACAGCACCCAGCAGCAATTCCAGCAATGTGTGGGGCTGTCTTAGCTCTATACCCACCATCCAGCTTGAGCACCTCCAATTTCCTTTTGTGCATCTTCCCCTTAAATAGCATTGAAATTGCAACATGGGAGCCCGCATCACACTTATTGCAGAGCTCAGAGACGCCAAACCTGGAAGTCAAAATTACTTGGTAAAATTGAATTGAAAAAGCAGATTCTGACCCGCTCTGCTTTTTGCCAGAGCAATTCCCCTCCATCGCTGGCCGGGCATATTCTGCTCATTTATGTAACACAAGAGATCCTACGACACTGCAAAGAAGAGAAGAGAGTTTTTCTACTGTCTGGGTAACATTCCCTCAATCAAAGTGACCAAAAGCAAAATGAATAGATCATTTATTATAATTACCGTTTATGGTACCTTCCTATATGCATTATAAGTTGCTGCTTTCACCTACATAACCATCGTGATCACTTTGAACATGATTAATTGGATATGAATGACTTTGAGATATCTCGAGGGCAAAAGCTTGTGTCAATGCTTGTTGCCACTTTGCTACAATCACAGGAACTTCAGGACAATCTCTTCTTCAGAGTGCATGACCACCAGCATTGGTCCAGTGAGGTTACCCTCAATCATAGGGTGAAGTATGTACTGGTGGTAATGTATGTGGTGTTCTTTGTGTTGCTAATACTCAGGATGGATTTGTAGTGTCCACAAAGACCACAAGAAGCTAAGTCAAATAAACAAAGCTAAATTTATTACACTGCTTATTATGCAGTTCGATCACTATTCCTAAAACAAGCAATATTATAACTAAACTACAATCTACACTATACTAATACCTGTCTCATGCACACTATCTTAAATTGTTCTCTGCTCTGCTCCTATTCTCTCCAGCCTTCTCCCACTTTCTCTGCACTCTCTCGCAGAAGCCTGAGAGACATTCCTTTTTATAGGTCTGCTCCCAGCTCCATCTAATGGTTGGCTAGAGTATTACACTAACCCTTAATGTGCTAGACATTATACATAATGTCACAATGTACTGTTTTCATTTAACCCGGAGCATTTGTGCACAAACCAACAAGTTCAGTGGATCTAACTGGGGATGCCTGCGTCACCTTATACCCCCAGCATATCTGGCCATGAATTACCAAGCGGAAACCCACTCAATCACTTCTGCAAATGATTGTAAATGTGACAACATTATCAACAGAACTTGCAGTTTTATTCACCAAAAATGTATTGTTTTTAGTTTTATTTGCTTTTTAAAAATGTTCAGCTTTGAATTTTCTCCCTATTTTTTGTGGCAGACACATTAGATATAATAGTGGTTGGGAGATACAGTTGATGGAATGATATGACTGCTTATTATAATGTTCAAACCCCAAATGTTTAGCAGAGCACTGGCATGCTTAAACTGTGCTCCCACCACCTGGGGGAACCCTACAGCATATGCCAAGATTCGTCATGGTCTGCTGCATGTTGCAAAACTTTGCCACCATGAGGGAATATATATATATATAAAAAAAATATATATATATTTATATACAGTGAGCAGCTAAGGAGCACGAGTGTGAGAAAAGAAGCAGGAGGAGAGGACAAGGGAGAGAAAGGTAAGAGGCAACATAGACTGCTGTTTCTGCCCAGACTGTCTGTGAAAGCCTAATTCCAATGCAGTACCAGTAAATGTTGTCCCAAATCCACATTCACCAGCAAGCCCCACAATTTACCGTCCTTCTGCCATTAAAGTGTTGCATGGCCATAATGAAAAATTAAGAACCACCACAAAATAAATATTCCAAGTTTATAAATGAAATCATGCCATATTGCACACAAATTTCCTTAGTGCCAGTCCAGTCCTGTGGGCGCGGTCGCCTGTTCTGCAATGTGGCTCCAGTGGCTGCATCATGGTTGATGCAAGGTTGCTATCATTCAGTGTGGGAGACAGCAGGTGTGTTGGAGGACAACCTCAAGCAGCACTGGGTCTATAACGCCTGACCATGGACTGCACCATCTCATCGTGGGTAGCAGCAATCTGAGCTGGCTGGATGAAAGGCAACAGCAAGGACACTGGCAGAATGGCAGGGATAGGAGAATGAATGTTGTGTTCCTGAGTACATCCATGGAGACACTGCCATTCCACTGGGGCAATGGAATATTATATGGAGTTTTGGTCTCCTTGTCTGAGGAAAGATATTCTTGCTACAGAGGGAGTGCAGTGAAACTTTACCAGACTGATTCCTGGGATGGCGGGACTGACTTGTGAGAGAGATTAGTATTGTATTCGCTGGCGTTCAGAGGCATGAGGGGATCTCTTCGAAACCGATAAAATTCTAACAGGATTAGGCAGGTTAGATGCAGGAAGGATGTTCCTGATGGTGGGTGTGTCCAGAACCAGGGGTCACAGTCTGAGGATTTGGGCTAGACCATACAGGAAGTAGTTGGGGACAAAAGAGATATAGCACTTAGGGTGAAGGGGACCAAAGTATATGGGGGAAAGCAGGATTAGGCTATTGAGTTGGATGATCATCCATGATCATATTGATTCGCAGAATGGGCTTTAAGGGTTGAATGGCCTCCTCCCACTCCTATTTTCTATGTTTCTATGCCTCAGAAATCCTCGTTATCTGTTAGAAGGTATATTGTTCTACTGTCTAACAGGAGGTATCCTGCATGTCCCTTTGAACATTATAACAACAAGCAAGGGGGGTGGTCCAAGGGGGAGAAGAGCATCGGGTGTCGCTATATGCGGATGACCTGTTGCTGTACGTGGCGGATCCAATGGAGGGGATGGTGGAGGTCATGCAGACTCTAAGGGAGTTTGGGGAGTTTTCGGGCTATAAGCTCAATGTAGGGAAGAGTGAGCTTTTTGTACTACAGGCAGGGGACCAAGAAAGAGGGATAGGGGACCTACCGCTGAGGAGGGCTGAGGGGAGCTTTCGGTATCTGGGGATCCAGATAGCCAGGAGTTGGGGGACCCTACATAAACTGAATCTGACGAGGTTGGTGGAGCAAATGGAGGAGGATTTCAAAAGATGGGACATGTTACCGCTCTCGCTGGTGGGTAGAGTGCAGTCGGTCAAAATGGTGGTCCTTCCGAGGTTTCTGTTTGTGTTTCAGTGCCTTCCCATCGTGATCACTAAGGCCTTTTTTAAGAGAGTAGGCAGGAGTATTATGGGGTTTGTGTGGGCGAATAAGACCCCGAGAGTAAGGAGAGGGTTCCTGGAACGCAGTAGGGACCGAGGAGGGTTGGCGCTGCCAAACCTGGGGAGCTACTACTGGGCAGCAAATGTGGCGATGATCCGCAAGTGGGTTATGGAGGGAGAGGGGGCGGCATGGAGGAAGATGGAGATGGCGTCCTGTAAAGGAACGAGCCTGGGGGCGTTGGTGACGGCACCGCTGCCGCTCTCGCCGACAAAGTATACCACGAGCCCGGTGGTGGCTAAGGATCTGGGGCCAGTGGAGACGGCACCGGGGTGCAATGGGAGCATCGGTGTGGTCCCCGATCAGGGGTAACCATCGGTTTGTCCCGGGGAAGATGGACGGGGGGTTCCAGAGCTGGCATCGGGCGGGGATTGGAAGAATGGGGGACCTGTTCATCGACGGGACGTTTGCGAGCCTAGGGGCACTGGAGGAGAAGTTCGAGTCCCCCCCAGAAAATGCCTTTAGATATATGCAGGTGAGGGCTTTTGTGAGGCGACAGATGAGGGAATTCCCGTTGCTCCCGGCACAAGAAGTTCAAGATAGGGTGATCTCGGGTGTATGGGTCGGGGAGGGCAAGGTGTCGGAAATACACCAGGAGTTGAAAGAAGAGGGGGAAGCGCTGGTAGAAGAGTTGAAGGGTAAATGGGAGGAGGAGCTGGGGGAGGAGATCGAGGAAAGTCTGTGGGCTGATGCCCTCGGTAGGGTTAATTCCTCCTCCTCGTGTGCCAGGCTCAGCCTGATACAATTTAAGGTGGTCCACAGAGCGCACTTGATGGGGGCGAGGTTGAGTAGGTTCTTTGGGGTAGAGGACAGATGTGGAAGGTGCTCAAGGAGCCCGGCGAACCATGTCCATATGTTTTGGTCATGCCCGGCACTGGAGGGGTTCTGGAGAGGAGTGGCGGGAGCAATATCTCAGGTGGTGAAAGTCCGGGTCAAGCCAAGCTGGGGACTAGCAATATTTGGAGTAGTGGACGAACCGGGAGTGCAGGAGGCGAAAGAGGCCGGCATTCTGGCCTTTGCGTCCCTAGTAGCCCGGCGAAGGATCTTGCTAATGTGGAAGGAGGCGAAGCCCCCCAGCCTGGAGGCCTGGATAAATGATATGGCTGGATTCATAAAGTTGGAGAGGATTAAGTTTGCCTTGAGAGGGTCTGCGCAGGGGCTCTACAGGCGGTGGCAACCGTTCCTAGACTATCTCGCGGAGCGTTAGAGGAAGGTCGGTCAGCAGCAGCAGCAACCTTGGGGGGGGGGGGGGGGGGGGGTGGAGGGGACGTCCTGGGAGGGATGGGGGGGGAGATGGGGGACTGCCTGGGAGGGTGGATGAGCAAGAGATAACATGAAGGGTTGGGGAAACTGGCACGTACGGGTGAGGGCCAGTGTACAAAGCTGTGTAAATATATAATTTTGCCATGCATATATCTTGCTCTGCGCGACTTCTCGTTTCTTTTTTTTGTTACGGGGGGGGGGGGTTATTGTTTGTAAGGGAGAAAAATTGTGTTAAAAAACTTTGATAAATATATATTTTTAAAAAAATAACAACAGGCATGATTGCAACTGGCTGAGCCTGCGTGGTAAGTGTTACGATCTAAGACCAAACCCTCAAATTCGATTACAATCCGGTTAGGGACCTTTTGTTTAAAGCAGATTAAATTTGTAACCCCAGTTACTTACTAAGCCAATAAAGCAACAGGATTCCACGGTTTTAAACAAAATAATTTTTACTGTTCACAAGTCAACACAGCAAATGGTAAGTACTATCTATCTTATACTGTGACACCCAGAATTGGCATGAGATGAGTTTAATAGGAAAACTGTGGTTGGTTATACCACAAACTGCACATTAAATGGCAAACACAATCAAGGCAGATCCCATACATTTCGCAGCAACTCATCCAGACGAGAGTAATCACTATGAGTCATAAAAATTATTTTAAAATTCTGTCTCCCACATGAAGGGATTCACCTCTACTCTTTCATAGATTCAGTCTCTCAAAATCCACCCCAACTCAGGCTGCTCAATGACTGCTTGCTTCTCAGTTGCTGAATCTCTTCTCCTGAGATTGAGTCCCATTTGATTCACTCCAGCATCTAATCATTGGCACAATCCCAGCTCTTTGGGCGGAATTCTCTCAGCCCACGCCGGGCCGGAGTATTGCCGGGCACGAATCGCGCGACGCCGGTCTGGCGATTCTCCGGTGAGCGGAGAATCGGCACCATTGGCGCCGGCTCTACGCGGCCCCCCCCCTCCCCCCCCGGCGATTCTCCGCACGGGATGGCCAAGTGGCCGCAAAAAAAAACTGAGTCCTGCCGGCGCCGTCCACGTGTGGTCTTACCCGGCAGGACCTTGGCGTGCATCCTTTCAGGGGCGGCCTGATGGTGGGGGGGGAGGGGGGTCTGACCCCAGGGGGGCCTCCACTGTGGCTTGGCCCGCGATCGGGGATTACCGATCGGCAGGCTGGCCTCTCAGGCTGGGGGCCTCTTTTGCTCCGCGCTGGCCCCTGGAGCCCTACGCCATGTTGCGTCGGGGTCGGCGCAGACAAGGAAGCAACCGCGCATGCGCGCAACCGCGCCAGTCGAGTCTGCATGTGCGCAACCGCACCAATCGCAGTGTACATGCGCGCATTCGCGTCGGTCGCAGCGAGCATGCGCTGACCCGGGGCGCCCATTTGACGCTGGAGCGGCGTGGGTCGCTCCAGTACCATGCTGGCCTCCTGTAGGGCTCTGAATAGCTGCTCCTGGGGGCCTGTTGACGCCGTCGTAAAACGCGACGGTGTTTACGATGGCATCAACACTTGGCCTCAGGAGGGAATCCCGCCCTTTAGTTCTCTGAGCAGAATGCTACTGCTCATAGAATCATAGAATCCCTATAGTGCTGGAGGAGACCATTTGGCCCATCAAATCTGGGTCAACCCTCCGAAAGACTATCCTATATAGGCCCACTCCCCTGCCCTATCCCTGTAACACCACCCAACATTTGGACACTTAGGGGTAATTTTAACATGGCCAATCCACCTAACCTGCACATTTTTGGACTCACGGGCCTACCTTTTCCTAAACTGACCAGCAGGATGGAAACAGCAATCTTCTGCCACCTTCTCAGTTCCTGACTTTCACCTCCAGTCCCCAACTGCACAAGAACTACCAAATGGCTCCTGGTGCTTCTCTGAGTCCTCAGTTCCTCAGAGCTAACCATAGCACTGCTACAATGTGGAGCTAGTCACCTTCTTCTTTGACTGCAGCTGACTAAGTCTCCACTAACTGCTGCTCACTGACCCTTGAACTGATCCATGTGACCTATCAAATTATCTCAACAGGGTCCTGCCCCTGTTACTGAGCAGAATTCTATACAGCAACGATTGGAACATTCTGTCCTTGAATGTTAAATTTGTCAGAAAACAAATCCCCAAAATGTAGATTTCAACACAGTAACAAGCTGGCCTTGCGTGACTTAGGTCTGAGCTTCTACTGCAGCCGCCAAATGTTGGGCGGCTGTTGCTTGTTCTTGAATGGAATCTGAGTCATTGACTGTCAGACGCTACATCATTATACTAAAAGCAAATTACTGCAAATGCTGGAATCTGAAACAAAAACAGAAAATGCTGGACAATTTTAGCAGGTCTGACGGCATTTGTGGAGAGAGAACGGAGCTAACGTTTCGAGTCTCTCTGTCAAAGCTTTGTCAATGCTGCATGATTGTTAGGTCCACAAGTGCGTGAATGGCCAATCTGCCTGCTGTCTCAGCACATCCAGATCCAGTGTCCAATCTATTCTCTGAAATTGACGCAAAGTCAATATCTGAGCTCCTGGTTCTGAGTGTGAAATCAAATGGTGGTGATGAGCCTTAATCATAGCTCACTGTTTGGTGTTACCCAAATGCCCAACTAGGTTGCAGCAGCTAAAGGTATCTAAAAGGAAGAAGGCAGAAGGGTAGGGTTGTGGTGAGGGTGCATGCTTGCAGCTTGTAAATCAGAAGAGATTTTGAGATGAAAGGGAATTGTGATGTGAGAAGGGGTATAAGGAATGAGGTTGCTGCCATCTTCATGGTTTCAATTCCAACAATGACCACGGCCTCAGCAATGGTCATTCCAATAATGGTCAGCATCATCTCCTCATTGGGGGATAGGAGATGCAGGCAGGCCTGTCCCCCTCTTGTTAGTTCTTACTGCTTCTGGTTATGCACCACCTTGTCTTGAAAGAAAGAAGTATGTCACTTAGTGTAGTAAAATCTGTTTTGGTGATGTTACTATCATGGTTTAATAGTTGGCATTTACAAGCTGAGAGATTTGACTGGGAGCCTTACAACAGTGCTAAGTGTTGTAGAGCACCTGGTTTTGCCACAATGCACTTTTTCTTTATGAGGTGAAAGTTACCTTTAAGCATTGCAGCCTTGCTTCAGTGGGGCTGAAACGTCACAAATGTGGACCCTTACTGAGTGGAACCAATGTACAGCAATGTTCAGACTGGTTGCATGCAGCAATCATTGTGATGAGCAGGCAGCGTGAAGCTGACATGCTATCTGTATTTCAATCCATGGACATGAATTAATTGTGCAAGGTGACCCCCGTACCTGTTTTATGGGGCTGTCCAATTTCAGGGTCTATCCCCCACAATCTTTACCTTTTTAATTCAAAAGATGCGAGACAATTCCAGCATTTTTATTGTGGTGAATTTGAGAAGAATCCAATCTTTTGGGGTGTATTTTAGAATCTGGCATGAACTTGTATGAAGTGTTGATATAAAATCATTAGATTGGGTCATATGCTTTTGTTTCCTTGGCCACCTACAATGCAATTATCTGTTAATGGTCTTAACCTGCCTCTCGGAAATGATGATCACACTGAAGGAATAATTCTAATTATCAATATATGGTGAAGAAAACATTTTCATATTCACAACATAATTGTATACATATTTCCTGAAGGGGTGGGCCCTTGGTGAACAACCACACACCACAAATGTTAGCTCAGAATAGATTTATTAACCCCTGTGGGGGTAATTTTAAGCCTTAAGAATAGGTGGGGTTGGGTAGGGTGAGAAGTAAAGTTGTTAAAAAATTGAAATACCATTCCTTTGCACTTCAAAACTGCCCATTTCTGAGGCGGGAAAAGGACCACTTGACCAATCGGCACGAGGAGGCGGGTCAATAGTTCAAACCTTTTGAGGAGGTTGTATGCTTCCATGTTAATCTTTTTACTCCCAATGTCTGGGCCTCCCTGGCCTCCAGAAACCTGCAGGTAAATGGAGGCAAGAAGGGGCTGGATCCATAAGATTTCCTATCTCCCAGATAGCTAAGCCTATCAATCAGACTGCCTTTTAGCTGGGAAACAAAATCTCACAGTGTGGCGATAAAACTCCGGGGCTTTTGAGGGAACCATACTTCTGGGTTTCTCGACCATAACTCCTCTCCTCTACCACTCGTAACCCCATCCCAGTAATTATTGGAGCATATATTTCTGCTATTGATTTCAGTGCTCTCTTAAAAAGTAAATATTTAATCAAATGTTTGATTAATTACTTTGCACAGGCAATGGAAATGCGAGTTCAAATAGCTTGAAGTAAAGCTTGCGGATAACTTAGACAAAAGAAAATGGAAAAGGAGAAATCCTTCCAAACAAAATGGTTGAAGTGCATGTGTTGCAACATGCAAAGTATGGATAATAAATGTGTGGAATCAAAAGCAATTATTTTATATAGAATCATAGAATTCCTATAATACAGAAGGAGGCCATTCAGCCCATCAACTCTGCACCGACCCTCTGAAGGGGTACCCTTCCTAGGCCCACTCCCCTGCCCTATCCCTGTAACTCCATTACACCACCTAACCTGCACATCTTTGGACACAAAGGGGCAATTTAGCATGGCCAATCCACCTAACCTGCCCATCTTCATTACTTGAAGATCTAAATCTAATAGCAAGGACAGAAATCTGGTTGCAAACTAGATAAACAGAGAAGAAACACACCGGGATAAAATGGGTAACTAAAATCAATAGAATGCAAATCAGGTGAATGATACAATGGGTTAGTTATTTAATCCACCTGATGATCCCGAGGGGTAAAAACAAACATTTACTCTGATATTTTTAGGAGGGATAAACAAGCTAGGAGAGGGATTAATATTAAAAGGAGAAATACGTTCTGCAAAGGGAGTTGATGTAGATAAGGAATCGGTACAGAATCAGCAATGTTGGAGCAGGAAGATTTAAAAAAACATTTTCCATCAGTCAGGCAGGCTGTACAGTGAGAAGGAGTAGATCCAGATATCTGAGGACTGAATGGAGACAACATTTTTGGATCACAGACTTATTACAGCGCAGAATTACTCAGTCCATCTGTAATGACTTAGGCCGTGCCTTTGAGATTGGCCAATCGGAATACGAGTTCCCTGATTAGTGGCCCAATCAGGGAACCTCTTCTCTGAATATAACAAGGAGTGTCAGATCCTCTGCAATCCCAGTGTAGATAGCAAGCTGAATGCACGTGGTCGTACTGCTGTTGGTTTTGTTAATAAAAGGAATTCTAGTGAAAGGACATCTGCCTCCTTAGTGCCATTACCCTGCCTTCTCCCTGTAGCTCTGAACATTCATCCTTTTCAGATAAGTCCAATTCCTTTTTGAATGCTTTGATTGATCCCTCCTCCACCATACTCAGGCAGTGCACTCCAGACTTAAGTACTTGCTGCGTGAAAATGTTTTTCCTCATGCCACCATTACTTCTTTCGCTAATTATTTTAAATCTGTACGCTCTCATTCTCGATCCTTTCATGAGTGGGAACAGTTTCTCCCCATCTATTCTGTCCAAAAGCCTCGTGATTTTGAATCACCTCTATTTAATTCCCTCTCAGCCTTCTCTTTCCCAAGAAAAACAGTCCCAACTTAGACTCATAGAGACGTACAGTGCAGAAAAGGCCCTTTGGCCTAGTCAGTCTTTACCGACAATAACTACCCCTAAGGTGGCGCTAATCCCACTTACCAGCACTTGTCCCATATCCTTGAATGTGAAGGTGTTTCAAATGCTTTTTAACGGTTTGAGAGTTTTCCAGCCTCCACTACCCTCTGTGAGTGAATTTTCTTTTCTCTAATCCCCTCAAAATCTCCTGCCTCTGATCCTGAAACTGTGCCTCCTTATGACTGACCCCTCAACCAAGAGGAACAGCTGCTTCCTATTTACCCTGTCCAAACCCCTCATGATCTTATACACCTCAATAATATCCCCCCCTCAGCCTTTTCTGCTCTAAAGGGAAGAGGGTGTTGGCAATTCTGGACAGGCTGAAAATAGATAAGTCCCCGGGGCCTGATGGGATTTATCCTAGGATTCTCTGGGAAGCCAGGGAAGAGATTGCTGAGCCTTTGACTTTGATTTTTATGTCATCATTGGCGACAGGAATAGTGCCAGAGGACTGGAGGATAGCAAATGTGGTCCCTTTGTTCAAGAAGGGGAGTAGAGACAACCCCGGCAACTATAGACCGGTGATCCTCACGTCTGTTGTGGGTAAAGTCTTGGAGGGGATTATAAGAGACAAGATTTATAATCATCTAGATAGGAATAATATGATTAGGGATAGTCAGCATGGCTTTGTGAAGGGTAGGTCATGCCTCACAAACCTTATCGAGTTCTTTGAGAAGGTGACTGAACAGGTAGACGAGGGTAGAGCAGTTGATGTGGTGTATATGGATTTCAGTAAAGTGTTTGATAAGGTTCCCCACGGTAGGCTATTGCAGAAAATACGGAGGCTGGGGATTGAGGGTGATTTAGAGATGTGGATCAGAAATTGGCTATCTGAAAGAAGACAGAGGGTGGTGGTTGATGGGAAATGTTCAGAATGGAGTTCAGTTACAAGTGGCGTACCACAAGGATCTGTTCTGGGGCCGTTGCTGTTTGTCATTTTTATAAATGACCTAGAGGAGGGCGCAGAAGGGTGGGTGAGTAAATTTGCAGACGACACTAAAGTCGGTGGTGTTGTCGACAGTGCGGAAGGATGTTGCAGGTTACAGAGGGGCATAGATAAGCTGCAGAGCTGGGCTGAGAGGTGGCAAATGGAGTTTAATGTAGAGAAGTGTGAGGTGATTCACTTTGGAAGGAATAACAGGAATGCGGAATATTTGGCTAATGGTAAAATTCTTGGAAGTGTGGATGAGCAGAGGGATCTCGGGGTCCATGTACATAGATCTCTGAAAGTTGCCACCCAGGTTGATCGGGTTGTGAAGAAGGCCTATGGTGTGTTGGCCTTTATTGGTAGAGGGATTGAGTTCCGGAGTCATGAGGTCATGTTGCAGCTGTACAAAACTCTGGTACGGCCGCATTTGGAGTATTGCGTACAGTTCTGGTCACCTCATTATAGGAAGGACGTGGAAGCTTTGGAACGGGTGCAGAGGAGATTTACCAGAATGTTGCCTGGTATGGAGGGACAATCTTATGAGGAAAGGCTGATGGACTTGAGGTTGTTTTCGTTAGAGAGAAGAAGGTTAAGAGGAGACTTAATAGAGGCATACAAAATGATCAGAGGGTTAGATAGGGTGGACAGTGAGAGCCTTCTCCCGCGGATGGAAATGGCTAGCACGAGGGGACATAGCCTTAAACTGAGGGGTAATAGATATAGGACAGAGGTCCGAGGTAGGTTCTTTACGCAAAGAGTGGTGTGGCCGTGGAATGCCCTACCTGCAATAGTAGTGAACTCGCCAACATTGAGGGCATTTAAAAGTTTATTGGATAAGCATATGGATGATAATGGCATAGTGTAGGTTGGATGGCTTTTGTTTTTTGACTTCCCATGTCGGTGCAACATCGTGGGCCGAAGGGCCTGTACTGCGCTGTATCGTTCTATGTTCTATTAATCCAACCCTATCCAGTCTCTCCTTATAGCTCAGATGCTCCATCCCAGGCAACATCTTGGTGAATCTCCTCTGTACTCCCTCCAATGCAATCACCTCCTTCCTATAGTGAGGAGGTCAGAACTGCAACAATACCCCAGCTGTGGCCTAACCAACGCTCTGGACAGCTCCAACATAACCCCCTTGCTCTTATGTCATGGCTGATAAAGTCAAGTGTCCCATATACACTCTTAACTAGCCTATTCACCTGCTCTGCCGCCTTCAGGGATCTGTGAACAAGTACCCCAAGATCCATCTGTTCCTCTGAGCTTCCTAGTGTCCTGCCATTCATTACATACTTCCTTGTCTTATTTCTTCTTCCAAGATGCATCACCTCGCACTGATTAGGGTTCAATACCATCTGAACAACCCATCTACATCTTCCTGTAACCTAAGACCCTCTTCTTCACTGTTAACTGCCCTACCAATCTTGGTGTTGTCTGCAAACTTAATTATCATTCCCCCATGTTCTTGTCTATATCATTTTTATATATATATATATATATATATATAAAACAAACAATAAGGGGCCCAGAACTGATCCCTGAGGTACGCCGCTGGACACCGGCCTCCAGTTACACAAACAGCCTTCTACCACCACCCTTTGTGACCCATTACTAAGCCAGTTTCAGATCCATCTCAACAGGTTTCCTTGAATTCCATGTGCTTCAACCTTCTCAATCAATCTCCCATGTGCAACCTTGACAAAGGCTTTGCTAAAATCTGTATAAACTACATCAACTGCACTTCCTTCATCCACACACTCAGTCACTTTATCAAAAAATTATATCAAATTTGTTAGGCATGCCTCCCTCTGACAAAACCATGCTGAATATCCATAATCAACCCATGCCTTTCCAAGTGAAAATAACACTCTCCTTCAGAATTTTCTCCAATTGTTTCCTTACCACTGACAAAAGTGTAATTCCCTGGTTTATCTCCAAGATCCTTCTTGAAAAGTGGAATGACACTAGCTACTCTCCAGTCCTCTGGCACGTCTCCCGTGGCCAGAGAGGAATGAAAAACTTGTGTCAGAGTCCCGTAAATTTCCTGCCTCACCTCTCACAGCAGCCTGGGATGCAATTCATCCGGGCCTGGGGATTTGTCTATTTTTAAACCCATCAAAGCCTCCAATATCTCCTCACTTCCTCTATCAAACTGCTCAAGGTCCTCACAGCCCCATTTCCTGAATTTATCTCCAATTTGTCTTCATAATTGAAGTTCCTCATTCCTAGAACCATTCATCATGAATCTTTGCTGCACTTTCCAATGCATTCATACCTTTCCTAAAGTGTGTCACCCAGAACTACACACAGTACTCAAGCAGAGGCCAAATTAGTGTCCTAAACATGTTGAACATAACCTCTTTGTTCTTGTGCTCTACACCACTACTAATGAAGCCTTGGATACTGTATGATTTATTAACCACTCAACTAACCTGCCATCTTGAATGACTTATGGACATGTGCACCCAGGTCTCTGCTCCTGCATCATATTTAGAATTGCACCATTTTTAATATTGTCTCTCTATGTTCTTCCTACCAAAATGAATCACTTCACATTTCTCTGCATTGAACTTCATCTGCCACTTGTTTGCCCATTCCACTAACCTGTCCTTTTTGAAGTTTTACACTCACCACCTCGCAGTTTACAATGCCTCCAAATTTTGTGTAATTTGAAAATTTTGAAATTGTGGCTGTACATCAAGATCCAGGCCATTAATATATATCAAGAAAAGACCTCGGGGGAACTCCACTACAAACCTTACCCCTTCCTCCAGGCTGAAAAAAATCATTAGCCATTACTCTCTGTTACTCTCTTAGCCAATTTTGCATCCATGTTGCTACTGACCCTTTTATAACATGAGCTATAGTTTTGCTCACACGTCTGTGATGTAGCATTGTATCAACACTCTCTGTTACCTATCAAAAACTCAAGCAAGTTTATTAAACACAATTTTCACTTGTTCTGGGCAGTTCCTAATTATCGATTTATTAATTGGGAAGGCAAGGGAGTAAAAGAAGAAAATGAAATGGAAAACCTCTAAGGTGTACAGAATTCCTAAAGGAGACTGGTACTTGGCCTGAGAAATTTGAGACGTTGATAGATCTGGTTATGTGTAATTGGCTAAATTTGGATGAGCACCTCTGAAGTAATAATCTCAGTACAGTATGATAAAGTTTAAGATCTGCCCGGAAGGGGAAAGAGTCAGCAAAAAAGGAAGAATTCCAGATTGGATTCGGCAAAAACTTTAGAAAGATGAGGGGCAAAATTCTCCATGGCTCGCCTCCGGTAGCTGGGTTCCCGATGCGGTAGAGAATTTGTTGCCTGGGGTAAAATGGGATCAGTGCCTTGTGATGCTCAGGCTCCCCGCTGACAGAGGGATTGGATTCACACCAGCGGGAGGATGCAAATGAGTCTTAATGACCCATTTGCATCCACTTAGTGGGCCGGGCACCATATTCTTGCAGCTCAAGGATATGAGGGGTTTATACGCTTTCTCTTTCCAGGAATGGACATCTGGTGCTTTCTCTGTCTGAGCCAGCAGGTGTATTGTCCAGGTGAGTGTACAACAGTAATTTTTTTCACTGCCTCCGTCTGGACTGCTCTCTAGCTTCCAGAGAGGCCTCTTTTCTGGGGGGGCTTCCTGACAGGTTTCTCTTTTCTGGGCGGTCTGTGGGGGTCTCCCCATTTAGGGGGTCGCTGTGGTGGGCCTCCCTATTTAGGAGGTCTCTGTGGGCGTTCCCCTTATTTAGGGGTCTCGGGGGGGGGGGGGGGGGGTCAGGTCACCACCGTACTTGGCGTAAGGCGGGGGGGCACCAAGAAAATCCAGGAGTGGGGGTTGATTTGCGATGTGGAGGGAGCAGCCGCAGGACCTCGCTATCAGGCCGTCTGCTCAAAATGGCAGCCCGATTGCAGGATTCCCTCGGAAATCGCTCATCGTCCTTTCCATGCATATATTTGCATGGCGAAGGATAGTGAATTGCTTCCTGATCTGCGCTCCCAGCGGGAGTACAAATCACGTGCAATTCAGTTCCAACGGGAGAACCTAATAGTCTCCTAAACGGAGAATGTGGCCTGAGGAATTGGTTGGCTGACGGGAGATTGAAGAAGTAATTGTCTCATAGGAAAGCAACAGTGTAAACAGTTTTTAAAAGGATAAGGCAAAGCTACATAATAAGTGTATTCCAGTCCCAATAGAGACTACAAGTAGTCTTTGGATATCATGAATAATATAGTTTAAAAACTAATTAAACTTGAAGAATTTAAGGCGGACAGGAAAATTAAGAGTAATGAAAATAACTTAATGGGGAATTTGAGACAGACGGTCACTAATAAATTCAGCATTCAGCTCTAAAATAGAAGCATAAAACATATAACCATGAAAACCACAGTCATTACATGGTCTGAACCTCCCTCCTGAACTCATTAAAAATTCACAGAACAGAGGAGGCTCGAGGAATAGCAGTACTAATGCAGTTTGGGTACCTCTTACAGAATTGTACGGCACCGAAGGAGCTCGTTCAGCCTGTTCTGTCCATACCTGATCACTGTGAGAAAAGCTCACCCCTTGGCCTTTTTTGCCAATTATCGCAAATTTGCATTGTCTGGTTACCAAGCTGTGATGATTGCCCCTTTAGTGGATCGGCTTTGCTAAAATTGCCCCTTAGCGTCCAAAGATGTGCAGGTTAGGTGGGATTATGTGGATAGGGCGGGGGAGGGGGCCTAGGTAGGGTGCTCTTTCAGGTAGTCGGCGCAGACCGAGAGGACCGAATGACCTCCTTCTCCGTTGTAGGGATTCTATGGAGTAGAGGTCGCATGGTCTGGGTGACTAATCGGCACCCAGAGTGCGGGAATTTCCCCAGGAAGAGGAATTCTCCTCGGGTAGAGGTAGTTTGGATTACCCAAGAACATGCAGCTCAAGTAACTGCCTTGTAAATAAAGCCTTTTCCGTTTGACTAAAGAAGTCTTTGCAAGTACATCACTATGCAAGCCCTATTGCCACTGTGAACATTTTCTCCCTATCAATTCTATGTAAAAGTTTCATAATTTTGAACACCACTGCTAAATTTCCCCTTAGCGTCCACTGATCTAAGGAAAACAACCTCTTTTAGTCTGACAATGTAACTAAAGTCCTGAATTCATGGCACTATTCTGGCAAATCCGTTATGCACTCACGCAAGGTCTTGCTAATCTTCCTAAAGTGTGGTGTCTGGAATTGGACATAATACTCTAACTGTGGCCCATAAGCAGTGATTTATAAAGGTTTACTGTCGGTCCCTTGCTTGAGTGCTCTCTGTCTCTGTTTATAATGTTTAGGATCCCATCTGCTTTTTTTTTAAACAGCTTTTTCTATTTGTCCTGCCACCTCCAAATGTGAATGCGTATGTGAACCTATTAAGCCTTTCTAACTCGCACTTTCCCCATTAAGGGAGCTAAAATGTTAACAGATGAACTTTGATATAGGGTGCTAAAACACCCACAGGAAGAGCTCTCTGGCTTCCCTTTTGACCCCATAACAGAGACGTCGGCTTGAATCCTGAATAACATTTTCTCGCAAGGCCACTCCCTCCCCCTTCAGGATCTAGGTCCTGATTCTGACCTACATTGCCAGGTGGTCCCCATATTTTCCACTGAGTCCGCCAGTATACCTAGACTTACCAGTTATAGTTGCCTTGAACCACTGTGGAACTGAGTGCTGGAGCATTTAAAAAGCTTGATGTTTAGAAACTTTTGGTCTACCCACCTCTGCATCCCCTTCTTGTAAAGGGTTGGAAATGGCTCTACGTTTTACGAGGATGATCTGAAACGCTGGCCCGTAGCCAAGAGCTGACTATGTGATGGCTGGGTTTGCTGCGGTCTTGGCAGAATCCTAAAGTTACAGCAGGAATCAACTGGAATGGTCGCAGATAATTAGAACCATGATTTCCTCCTTTTGGTAGGCTGGCATTGCCTTCTTCCAAGTGCTCAGCTTCTACTCTTCTACCCTGAAAAATCACTATCTGTGCTCATTGTCATTGTCAATGGTCACTGTCTTCTTCATTTGATCATCCTTTTCTCATTGTAGTTTATGTAAGTTTACATGTGTATTCTTTCTCTGTTCAGCACTGTTACTTAATTTCTTGGCGCTCCAGGAGAGCTTCTCAACTCTCTTCAGACATTATTGGATTCTTGGCATGTCTCGATCCCTCTACTTTCAATCTTTCTTGTGAAAAAAAACCTATTGCATTATATCTTAAATTCCAGTAAGACAGGCCTTATACAGAATACATTGTTAGTGATGAAACCAAGAGTATCAACTCTGTCATGGATTCTTTCCAAGGCTCAATCAACTGAACAGACCTGTCAGTAACTATCACTGCTGGATGTCAATTAGTTTGACAAAGGTGTTCCCAGAGGAGTAGCTGAACTGTCTGGGGAAGGCAATGCTACATTAGATAGCTTACCAAAAGAAAAATAATGGCATGGCAGCACATTGGTTAGCACAATTGCTTCACAGCTCCAGGGTCGCAGGTTCGATTCCCGGCTTGAGTCACTGTCTGTGCAGAGTCTGCACTTTCTCCCCGTGTCTGCGTGTGTTTACACCGGATGCTCCAGTTTCCTCCCACAGTCCAAAGATGTGCAGGTTGGCCATGATAAATTGCCCTTAGTGTCCAAAAAGGTTAGGTGGGGTCACTGGGTGGCAGGGATAGGGTGGAGGTGAGGGTTTAGATAGGGTGCTCTTTCCAAGAGCCAGAGCAGACTCGATGGGCCGAATGGCCTCCTTCTGCACTGCAAATTCTATGCTTCTATGACTTTTTCTTAATGTCTGGCTGGAAATGGTCACGCCATAATTGCCTTCATAATTCTTCCCACTTGTTATTATTTCTGTTGTTAAGTTATAGCATAACTTTAACAGTTCTATATTTTTTGAGAGACCACGGAGCAATTGGGAATTTCCAAATTCTGGTTTTGCATTTACAGTACAGACGCAGGACTGAAGACTAACACAATGTAAATAATAGAAACTGAATTTAATCTTTCTGGGGCTATGGAGTGATTGATGTCGTGATATACTGTACACTGAACTGAAAACCCATGCAATACTCGGCAATAAAGATTTTGGATAGTAGAAGAGCCGCCAAATAATTTTTGAATTTACAGAATATACCAGTGGGTTTCCTATGGCATTGCATAAGGTAAGGTGGAGATCGTTTCTCTTGGGTTTTTTTCTGTCTCCTCTACTGTTCTGACTGTTTATGATTGGGTTCCTTCCCAGTGGAAGATGATGGTTTTCATGAAGCAACACAGTCAAAAAATCCATTGCCAATGGCTGAAGCCTATAATTTTTGGGGGGCATTGGAACAAATGTAACACTTGAGATCTCTCCTCCAACCCTGTCCCGTCCTTCATGACTTGTGCTTCACAGATCCCCTCACATCCATTGAGTTCCTTATCTGGGGAGGATTTGAACTAATTTAGCAGGGAATGGGTATGGGGAACATAACAACAGAGAGGAGAAGCAAAGCAACATAGGCTGCGGGATTCTCTGACCCCGGGGCCGGGCCAGAGAATCGCCTGGACTGGTGCGAATCGCGCCACAGCACCCTGACGCCGAATCGCCGGAGAGCGGAGAATCGGTGCCGGTGCGGTCGGTGCGGTGCAGGTCGGGGCCGCTCTACGGCCCCCCCCCCCCCCCCCCCCCCCCCCCCGTTCACACCTGCTGTTACACTACGGGCGCCGTTCACACCTGCTGTTACTCGGCGTGGATGCATCTGGGGCGGCCTGGTGGGGGGGGAGGGAGGTCCGGCCCTGGAGGGGGCCTCCGCTGTGGCCTGGCCCGCGATCGGGGCCCACCAATCGGACTGGGGTCCTCTTTTGTTGCACGCCGGCCCCTGTAGCCCTCCGCCATGTTGCGTCGGGGCCAGCGCAGAGAAGGGAGCCACCGCGCATGCGTGCATTGGCGCCGGTCCCACTGCGCATGTGCAGACCCGTGGCGCCCATCTGGCGCCGGGGATCAGCAGCTGGAGCGGCGTGGGTCGCTCCTGTGCCGTGTTGGCCCCCTGTAGGGGTCAGAATTGCTGCTCCTGAGGGCATGTTGACGCCGTCGATTAACGCAACGGCTTTTACGACGGCGTCAACACTTAGCCTCAGGATCAGAGAATCCTGCCCAGGATACCTAACCACAACAGAACAAGGAATAGCACAGAAAGAGCAGGAGGTTAATTGAGAAAGAAGCAAAACAGACCAGCATAGTGTTGGAAATGATATTTGTTAAAGCAAGGACTGTTAGACATAAAGTTGGCAAGTTGGGAGTCGAATTTGCCACATAGAACATAGAACAATACAGCGCAGTACAGGCCCTTCGGCCCACGATGTTGCACCGAAACAAAAGCCATCTAACCTACACTATGCCATTATCATCCATATGTTTATCCAATAAACTTTTAAATGCCCTCAATGTTGGCGAGTTCACTACTGTAGCAGGTAGGGCATTCCACGGCCTCACTACTCTTTGCGTAAAGAACCTACCTCTGCCCTCTGTCCTATATCTATTACCCCTCAGTTTAAAGTTATGTCCCCTCGTGCCAGCCATATCCATCCGCGGGAGAAGGCTCTCACTGTCCACCCTATCCAACCCCCTGATCATTTTGTATGCCTCTATTAAGTCTCCTCTTAACCTTCTTCTCTCCAACGAAAACAACCTCAAGTCCATCAGCCTTTCCTCATAAGATTTTCCCTCCATACCAGGCAACATCCTGGTAAATGTCCTCTGCACCCGCTCCAAAGCCTCCACGTCCTTCCTATAATGCGGTGACCAGAACTGTACGCAATACTCCAAATGCGGCCGTACCAGAGTTCTGTACAGCTGCAACATGACCTCCCGACTCCGGAACTCAATCCCTCTACCAATAAAGGCCAACACTCCATAGGCCTTCTTCACAACCCTATCAACCTGGGTGGCAACTTTCAGGGATCTATGTACATGGACACCTAGATCCCTCTGCTCATCCACACTTTCAAGAACTTTACCATTAGCCAAATATTCCGCATTCCTGTTATTCCTTCCAAAGTGAATCACCTCACACTTCTCTACATTAAACTCCATTTGCCACCTCTCAGCCCAGCTCTGCAGCTTATCTATATCCCTCTGTAACCTGCTACATCCTTCCACACTATCAATAACACCACCGACTTTAGTATCGTCTGCAAATTTACTCACCCACCCTTCTGCGCCTTCCTCTAGGTCATTGATAAAAATGACAAACAGCAACGGCCCCAGAACAGATCCTTGTGGTACTCCACTTGTGACTGTACTCCATTCTGAACATTTCCCATCAACCACCACCCTCTGTCTTCTTTCAGCTAGCCAATTTCTGATCCACATCTCTAAATCACCCTCAATACCCAGCCTCTGTATTTTTTTGCAATAGCCTACCGTGGGGAACCTTATCAAACGCTATGCTGAAATCCATATACACCACATCAACTGCTCTACCCTCGTCTACCTGTTCAGTCACCTTCTCAAAGAACTCAATAAGGTTTGTGAGGCATGACCTACCCTTCACAAAGCCATGCTGACTATCCCTGATCATATTATTCCTATCTAGATGATTATAAATCTTGTCTCTTATAATCCCCTCCAAGACTTTACCCACTACAGACGTGAGGCTCACCGGTCTATAGTTGCCGGGGTTGTCTCTGCTCCCCTTTTTGAACAAAGGGACCACATTTGCTGTCCTCCAGTCCTCTGGCACTATTCCTGTAGCCAATGATGACATAAAAATCAAAGCCAAAGGTCCAGCAATCTCTTCCCTGGCTTCCCAGAGAATCCTAGGATAAATCCCATCAGGTCCCGGGGACTTATCTATTTTCAGCCTGTCCAGAATTGCCAACACCTCTTCCCTACGTACCTCAATGCCATCTATTCTATTAGCCTGGGGCTCAGCATTCTCCTCCACAACATTATCTTTTTCCTGAGTGAATACTGACGAAAAAATATTCATTTAGTATCTCGCCTATCTCTTCAGACTCCACACACAATTTCCCATCCCTGTCCTTGACTGGTCCTACTCTTTCCCTAGTCATTCGCTTATTCCTGACATACCTATACATGGGGGATAGAATTTAATAAATACGATGGGGATCTTGCCCAGTGGTCGGAGAACTGGTTGTTACTCCGTGTTGCTTTTAAGCGAAAGCTCCATGGAACTATTACATCATCAGACATTTACCTGGACACCTTCACGCCTTCCACAAGATTAAAGCCCCAATGAGTAGAAATCCCATCCTCGAGAGCTGCCAGACGATCAGAGCCTGGCAGCTCCCTAGGACCAGCAGTGCAATTTGGATTGGTGCATTAAATTCTGCACTGATAATATTAATGGGGAGCATTCATTTCTGCCAGGCGTTATAGTGGCTGCCTGTCTGAAAGGTCTGGAATGTAAACTAATCTATTTGCAGTATATTCGGAACGGATCCTCCTCTGCTTTCAAATACTATGCCTTAAGAGGACATTGGTGACTGTGGACTTGCTTTGCATTGGTCCATGATTATGCTTGTTAAGGTACTGCAGTGGTTTGCTGTTGCTTTCTGCAGTACCCTCCTGCTTTTACTGCCTGCCGTCAGGCATTTTGGCAAGATTTGCAGACTGTGGTCGAACAATCTGTTTGACCACATTATGAACGCACCTTTCATGGCCATCCAATCCTGAAGTGGGACTTGAACCTGGAACCTTTTGCCTAGATGTAGGCATGCCACCCACTGAGCCATATGGTCTGCTTTCAGAAGGAATAGAGAACTGAAAAAGACAGCGAGAAGGAGGTTGCGTGTGGCATTATTGATCAAGGATAACACTTCAATTCGACAGAGAGACAGTATACTACATTGTTCGAAGACTTACTCAGTAGCACTCCTCTGGAGAAACGGAGAGTCACTGACAGCAATTCTGGATTTCCGTGCTATTCTGCACCCCCGGGGACTTCAGATGTTGCTGTCAGTTTCTGTGGAATAATGACGCCGAGAGCTGATGGTTTCATTGTCATTACCACTGTAAACTCTGGGGCAGCATTTTTCTGGCCCAATTCACTCCAATTGCTTTTTGAAGTTTTCAACTATAATTTTTCTCAATAACTGAAATTTCCACAGTTGTACATAGAAATTGAAGCAAAAAATTCACTTCCACTTTCTCAGGGCAATGGGAAATGAGCAATAAATGCCAGCTCTACGAGTGATACCCATACACTGAGGGTAACTAAGAAAATAAACGCTCAGGAGCAGAGCGAACCTTGTGCTTTACATTAAACGTAGTGATTAAACTTACACAATAGTTGAGCAGGTAAATGGATTGCGTGGTGTCCTACTGAGCCATACACACAAAGGGATCCCAAGTATATATTGTGTGCGTGCTCAGTTAGTGTTGGTGGAAGTTGGGATGTGACATCCAGCCTTGGTGTGCCTGGGCAGTGGAGGAGAAAAATCAACCAGGGTACCTTATGCGATTGTGTGAAAAGCATATTTTTGTGAATAATAAGTGAAGACAGGATTGGATTTAACTAAAGTGATCTTCACAGTCAGTTAGCCGACTGACATTCACTTCAAGGCTTATACATGAAAAGCTAGGAGGCTACTGGAGAAGTGTAGGTGCCTGAAAACGGTTTTCCAACATGCTTTTAGTATTAGAGGGCTAAAGCCGGGTGAGTGAGTGTGGATGTTGTTTGACAGGCAGTTTCCAGGAAAGTTTACAGCTTTGAATTGCAGTGTCTGTGATGCACTATCAATTACCACAAAGACGAGCGTAGTGGAAGAATCAAGGCTTTATTGAGCAAAGGTTTTTAAAACGATGGATCTCCGCATCAAGCCTGATCACCTACAGCTGAGCCATCAAGCAGCCAACACTACGTCCGCTTTTGACCACTGGCTAGCCTGCTTCGAAAGCTACCTCCGAACATCCGCTGAGGAACACTCGAACGCGCAGAAGCTCCAAGTTCTTTATTCACGGTGGGCCCTGACATTTTTCCTCTCATCCGGGATGCGCCCACTTACTCCGAAGCAATGGAGCTCCTGAAGGCACATTACGTTCGGCCAGTCAATCAACTCTATGCCAGGCACCTCCTGTCCATGAGACAGCAACTCCCCGATGAGTCCCTGGACGATTTCTGGCGTGTCCTGCACATTCTGGGGAGGAACTGTGACTGCCAGGCAGTTTCGGCAGTCCAGCACACACAACTTTTAATCCGAGATGCCTTCGTTACGGGCATGAGGTCTGTGTACGTCCACCAGCGCCTATTGGAAGAGGGTACACTTGATCTTGCGGGAACTAGGCAGCTCACAAACCTGTTAACAGTGGCCTCCCGTAACGTCCAGTCGTACGCCCCCGACCGCGTGGCACCCTCATGGGCATCATGGGCCCCACCAGCTGCCGACTTCTGCTCACCGCAAGCCTGCACCACACGGCAGCCAGCCAACCCTGGGGGGCCCAAATGCTATTTTTGCGGCCAGAACAAACACCCCCGGCAGCGCTGCCCGGCGCGGAGCGCGACCTGCAACGGATGTTTGGAGGCCCGGTCAGTCGCCACTGTTTCTAGGCCCAGAGTCTCTGCACCCCACCAAGTGCGACCCAGGGGCGCCGCCATTTTCCTCCTCGCAAGCCACGTGCGGCCCGTGGGCGCCACCATCTTTGATTACGCAAGCCACGTGCTACCTGTGGGCGCTGCCATCTTTGATGTCACCCGCCATGTGCGCCCCGTGGGCGCCGCCATCTTCAGCGCCATTTTGGATGGGGCCTCAGGACCCATGCTCGCCTGGAAGCTTGTCTGGCCGTTCATCGCCTGCTGCTACCTCCAGTACCGCTGTCCAGCCTGGGGCCTCCCAGCATCTGCCGCAGCTCGCCTCGATCACCTTGGACCAGTCCCGGCCCTGCAACCTCGCGACCGCAACGACAACGGTGAAAATCGATGGGCACGAGACGTCCTGCCTTTTTGACTCCAGGAGCACAGAGAGCTTCATCCACCCCACGACAGTAAGGCGCTGCTCCCTCACGGTACACCCCGTCACCCAGAAGATCTTCCTGGTCTCCGGATCCCATTCTGTGGAAATCCGGGGGTACTGCATCGCAACCCTCACCGTCCAAGGCGTAGAGTTCAGCAACTTCCGGCTCTATGTCCTCCCCCACCACTGCGCTGCCCTGTTACTCGGCCTGGACTTCCAGTGCCACCTCCAAAGCTTAACCTTAAAATTTGGTGGACCAGTACCTCCCCTCACCGTATGCGGCCTCACAACCCTTCAGGTCGATCCACCTTCCTTGTTTGCGAACCTCACCCCAGATTGCAAACCCGTCGCCACCAGGAGCAGACGGTACAGTGCCCAGGACAGGACCTTCATCAGGTCGGAGGTCCAACGGCTTCTGCGGGAAGGGGTCAATGAAGCCAGCAACAGCCCCTGGAGATCCCAAGTGGTAGTAGTAAAGACTGGGGAGAAGCGCAGGATGGTCACTGACTACAGTCTGACCATCAATCAGTACACGCAGCTCGACGTGTACCCCCTCCCATACATATCTGACATGGTCAATCAGATTGCACAGTACCGGGTCTTTTCCACAGTGGACCTGAAGTCCGCCTACCACCAGCTCCCCATCCACCCGGAGGACCGCCAATACACTGCGTTCGAAGCAGACGGCCGCCTCTATCACTTCCTTCGGGTTCCCTTCAGTGTCACAAATGGGGTCTCAGTCTTCCAACGTGAGATGGACCGAATGGTTGACCGGTACGGACTGCGGGCCACCTTCCCGTACCTAGACAACATCACCATCTGCGGCCACGATCAGCAGGACCACGACGCTAACCTCCTAAAATTCCTCCAGACCGCCAAACTCCTTAACCTCACGGACAATAAGGAGAAATGCGTGTTCCGCACCAACTGCTTAGCCGTCCTTGGCTATGTCCTGGAAAATGGAGTTCTAGGGCCCAACCCCGACCGCATGCACCCCCTCATCGAACTCTCCCTCCCCACTGCCCCAAGGCCCTGAAACGATGCCTGGGGTTTTTCTCCCACTATGCCCAATGGGTCCCTAACTATGCGGACAAGGCCCGCCCATTCATTCAGTCCACAGTTTTTCCCCTGACGGCTGAGGCGGCCAGGCCTTCAACTGCATCAAGGCAAACATCGCCAAGGCCACGATGCATGCAGTCGATGAGTCCCTCCCCTTCCAGGTCGAGAGCGATGCATCGGATGTAGCTCTGGCCGCCACCCTCAACCAGGCGGGCAGGCCCATGGCCTTTTTTCCCCGCACTCTCCATGCCTCCGAAATTTGGCACTCCTCTGTCGAAAAAGAGGCACAAGCCATTGTGGAAGCTGTGCGGCATTGGAGGCATTACCGGGCTGGCAGGAGATTCACTCTCCTCACTGACCAATGGTCGGTTACCTTCATGTTCAATAATACAGCGGGGCAAGATCAAAAATAATAAGATCTTGAGGTGGAGGATCGAGCTCTCCACCTATAATTACGAGATTTTATATCGCCCCGGGAAGCTCAACGAGCCCCCTGACGCCCTATCCCGCGGTACATGTGCCAGCGCACAAGTGGACCGACTCCGGGCTCTCCGCTATGACCTCTGCCACCCGGGGGTCACCCGGTTCTTTCTTTTCATCAAGACCCGCAACCTGCCCTATTCCATTGAGGAGGTCAGAACTGTCACCAGAGACTGCTAGGTCTGCGCGGAGTGCAAGCCGCACGGCCAGATCGAGCACACCTGGTAAAGGCCTCCTGCCACTTTGAGCGCCTCAGCATGGACTTCAAAAGGCCCCTCCCCTCCACCGACCGCAACATGTACTTTCTGAATGTGGTTGATGAGTACTCCCGGTTCCCTTTCGTCATCCCATGCCCCGATATGACTTCTGCCACGGTCATTAAAGCCCTGCATAGCCTTTCACTCTGTTCGGTTTCCCCACCTACGTTCACAGCGATCGGGGATCCTCCTTTATGAGTGATGAGCTGCGTCCATCCTGCTCAGCAAGGCCATCGCCTTGAGCAGGACGACCAGCTACAACCCCCGGGGAAACGGAGAGGTGGAGAGGGAGAACGGGACAGTCTGGAAGGCCGTCCTGCTGACCCTGCGGTCTAAAAATCTCCCAGTCACCCGCTGGAAGGAGGTCCTCCCCGACGCCCTCCACTCCATCCGATCGCTCCTCTGCACCGTGACTAACGAAACCCCCCATGAACGTCTCTTTGCCTTCCACAGGAAGTCCACCTCCTGGGTCTCGCTCCCAACATGGCTGACAGTTCCTGGACCCGTCCTCCTTTGCAAGCATGTGCAGACCCATAAGTCGGACTTATGGTCAAAAGGGTCCACCTACTACACGCAAACCCGCAGTACGCCTACGTGGCGTACCCCGACGGGCGCCAGGACACAGTCTCCCTCCGGGATGTGGCACCCACTGGATCCCCACCCACGGCCCCCATCATGACATCCCCCCCCCCCCCGGTTGCCTCAATCACCCCTGCGCCACTCACCCTCCCCCCAGCGAACCTCACCGCAGCCCCCGCCCCAGGAGGATCCATCCTCCCACTGGTTCCACTCAGGGGTGACGAAGACGAGGACAACACACTTCCAGAGTCACAGGTGACCAAGTCGGCGGCCACATCACCACCAGGACTGAGGCGATCGCAGAGAACGGTCAAGGCCCCCGACAGACTGAACTTGTAATTTGTTTTCCACCACCCCCCGGCGGACTCTTTTTTTTTAACAAGGGGTGAATGTGGTAGTCACCACTAGCAGTATTATATGTATTACGGTAAGACACATATACTAGAGGTATATGGGTAAATCCCTGCCTGCTGGCTCCGCCCAGTAGGCGGCGTATAAATGTGTGTGCTCGCCGGTGCTGCAGCCATTCTGGTAGCAGCTACAGGAGGCACAACATCTTTGCTCAATAAAGCCTCGATTCTTCCACTACTCTTGTCTTTGTGGAAATTGATAGTGCATCAATTTATTGAGCAAAGATGTTGTGCCTCCTGTAGCTGCTATCAGAATGGCTGCAGCACCGGCGAGCACACACATTTATACGCCGCCTACTGGGTGGAGCCAGCATGCAGGGATTTACCCATATACCTCTAGTATATGCGTCTTACCGTAATACATATAATACTGATGGTGGTGACTACCACAGTCTGATAGGAGCCATTGTTAAGGTTTCAGAGAGCGTGCGTTAATTCTTGTACAGCAATAAACCGTTCAGATGGATGTCTTGGTAATTCATTATGATATCAGGAACATAATTTTGTCCTTCAGGTTTACATTTTTTTAACGTGGTTGATACACCAGCTTGGAAACTTGAGTTCATATGAAACATAACACTGCCAAATGTACAGAAACCTAACGCTGTGATTGATTGATTGAAGAAAGGCAGCAAGAAATGAACTGTCAAGGTGAAGATAAATTCCTGACTCTTTCCCATCAAAATCCTGACACCTTCGTAAATTTTTATTCTTTGTGTTGATATAATTGGAAGTCTCTTCTTGCATATTAATTTGACGTCCTCTCACTTCATTGCACGATTCTGAGATTTTTAGTTATGTCTCTTATTACTCAATCTGTACAGGAACAAATCTTCAGTGCTTCTTCACAAAGATAGATAAAGCTTTTGCAGCTCTAATAGTTCCTTCTATACCTCAAAAAAAGGTTACCAAATTTGGAATTTGATGCAGCAAGGTCACATGACCTGACGTGTTCCGTGTGATGTACAGATGCAGGACTGGCTTCCTGATACTCCAGGCAGGGAAAAACCCTTTCCCAAGATGAGCTACTCTGAGACACATTTACAACCTCCATGTATGTAAACAAGGAAAAGCTATTTCAAAGCAAAGGTGGAGACATACAGCAGGGTCAGCTGGCTGCAGAGCTCTGGGTACTCTGGGTACTGGGTGGTTGGTCTAGATAGGACACGTGATCGGCGCAGGCCTGGAGGGCCGAAGGGCCTGTTCCTGTGCCGTATTGTTCTTTGTACTCAAGGTTTGCTTGTGCATGCAATCTCTTAGTGGGAGGGAGAGAGACAGGAAGTGGGAGTGCCCCATCCACTTTGAAACCAGCGAGTCAAAAGTCACGTAGTGGTATTGTCACTGGACTGGTGATCCAGAGACCCAGGGTAATATTATGGGAATCCAAATTCAAATCCAGCCATGGCAAATGGCAGAAATTGGATCCAATAAATATCTGGAATTAAAAGTCTAATGAATACCATAAAACGATTTTCGATTTTTGTAAAAACACAACAGGTTCACTACTATAATTTAGGAAAGGAAATCTGTGGCCCTCTCCTGATCTTGCCTACATGTGATTGATTCTTAAATGCCTTCTGAAATGGCCTAACAAGTCCAGGTATGTCTGTACACAAAAAGCAGGACAAATCCATCCCAGCCAATTCCCACCCTATCAGTCTACTCTCAATCATCAGTAAAGTGATGGAAGGAGTCATCAACAATGCTATCAAGCGGCACTTACTCAGCAATAACCTGCTCACTGACGCTGAGTTTGTGTTCCGCCAGGGTCACTCAGCTCCTGACCTCATTATAGTCTTGGTTCAAACATGGACAAAAGTGCTGAATACCAGAGGTGAGGTGTGAGTGACTGCCCTTGACATCATGGCAGCATTTGGCCGTGTATGGCATCAAGGAGCCCGAGTAAAACTGGAGTCAATGGGAATCAGGGGAAAACTCTCCGCTGGTTAGAGTCATACCTGGCACAAAGGGAGATGATTGTGGTTGTTGGAGGTCAATCATCTCAGTCCTGGGACATCACAGCCGGAGTTCTCCAGGGTAGTGTCCTAGGCCCAACCATTTTCAGCTGCTTCATCAATAACCTTTCTTCCAACATAAGGCCGGTATGGGGATGCTCTCTGATGATTGCATAATGTTCAGCACCATTTCGACTCCTCAGACACTGAAGCAGTCCACATGCAAATGCAGCAAGACCTGGACAATATCTAAGCTTGGGCTGACAAGTGTCAAGTTACATTTGTGCCACACAAGTGCCAGGTAATGACCATCTCCTACAAGAGAGGATCAAACAATCGCCCCTTGACATCCAATGTCATTACCATCGCTGAATCCCCCACAATCAAAATCCAGGGGGGTACCATTGGTGACAAACTGAACAGGACTAGCCATATAAATACTGTGACTACAAGAGCAGGTCAGAGGCCAGGAAATCGGAGCCGAGTAACTCACCTCCAGACTCCCCAAAGCCTGTCCATTATCTACAAGGCACAAGTTAGGAGGAGTGTAATGGAATACTCTCTACTTGCCCGCATTACTGCAGCTCCAGCAACACTCAAGAAGCTCGATATCATCCAGGACAAAGCAGCCTGCTTGATTGGCATCCCATCCACAAGTATTCACTTCCTTGACCACCGACGCAGCACTGTGTACATCTCCAAGATGCATTGCAGGAACTCACCAAGGCTCCTTAGGCAGCACCTTCCAAACCCCAACCACTATCATCGAGAAGTACAAGGACAGCAGATATATGGGAACCCCACCACCTGGACCATGCACCATCCTGACTTTGAAATATATTGCCGTTCGTCTATTATCGCTGGGTCAAAATTCTCAAACTCCCTTCATAATAGCACAGTGAGCATACCTACACCACATGGACTGCATCGGTTCAAGAGGACAGCTCACCACCACCTTCTCAAGGACAATTATGGATGAACAACAGATGATGGCCGAGTAACAATTCCAAAAGCCAGATAACATGCTCACAAAATTGTCTTCTTAAAACCTTTATTTTATACCTAAAAGATATTGTAAGCCTACCTTAGCCAAGTTGTTCGAAATAGCAAATTCGTCTATAATTTGTCAAGAATGAGGTAAGAGCTAACCCCAAAGTTTTTTTTTTAGCTAAATACATTGTCTTAATCTTCAACCAATAGCTTCTCTTAAGTTATTATCACTTATCTTGAGTTAGCCTAGCCTAAGTGTCAAACAATAACTGATTCACTTAACTGTCTGCCGATTTACAATTGAGACAGCCTGACTAAGGCTCCATTCATTCCCCCACTTACAGTAAATCGTCAAGGCCAGAAAAGTTTCAATAGCTCCATATCTTTCCAGACTGGTTGGAAAGACACCATTTATGACGAGTGTATTTAAAATCAAATGTTAATTATGTGTAATTATAAAACATGAAACATGAAAACTTTGTCTTACAGGTTATATAAATCAACCTTTCTAATACATCATTTGATTAATTACTTATTCTTTAAGGCAAATTGAGGCAAATCTTTTAACTGAACTAGCTAATTTCCAATAATACAGCAATTGGTCAAGTTTTTGAAAATGTCTTCCAAATTAGTTCAAACTGGTTTCTTATCTTAATGTTAGCACAAATTGACATTTTAACCTTTCATTGCAATGAGTGTAACTTAAATTAACCTGAAAATGGTTGGGCTACACTTAATATATTGGTTTTGAAACTACCAAAACCATCATCTACAAGGCACAAGTCAGGAGTGTGATGGAGTACTCTCCACTTGCCCGGATGAGTGCAGCTCCAACAACACTCATTGCACACAAGGCGCCAACTCCATTGGCTTCTGTAAATTTATCGAACCTTGCTCGGGAAAACACCTGCCTATTTGAAAGGTTTGTTACATTTTACTGTCTCTTCTTATGATCTGAAGTCATGAAACTTGATCAAATTGGTCACTAAAGCTGAAGCTAATAGTTTTTATTATCATGGATGCCTTTTGCTGAAGGGTTAAGGGTCTGTGGACTAATACTTGTACTTGTTAAATTGTTAATTCTCTTTCACTGCTAATTTGTATTTTATTGTTTTTATGATTTATATTGTTGTGTAATTTATGTTACCACGATGTTGGACTCTTGGCCAGATCATTATTGTAAATTAGAATTGGTTCTCAATTCACACCCATGACTAAATAAAGGTTAACTAAATAAACAAACACTCAAGAAGCTCAACACCATCCACGACAAAGCTTGATTAGCATCCTATTCACCACCTTAAACATTCACTCCCTCCACCACTGACATACAGTGGCAGCAGCGTGTACCATCTACAAAATGCACTAGAGGCTCCTTCAACAGCACATTCCAAACCCGTGATACCAGCTAGAAGGACAAGGGCAGCAGATGCATGGAACACCACCACCACCTCGAACTTGCCCTCCAAACCACTCACCATGCTGACTTGAACTACACTGCTGTTCCTCACTGTCATTGGGTGTCTGGAACTCCCTCTCTAACAGCACTATGAGTGTATCTAACCAGATGCACAGCAGCGATTCAAGAAGTTAACTCACCATTGTTATATTACTCTTTGGTAATATACTCTTTGCTTTATATATCCAGAGTGGTCTGATGGTGTGATTCTCAAGAAACCACCAATCTTCAGCTTAAAGCAAAACAGATTTAATGAATAACGAATTGATTAATATTGAGTTTGCACACTCTTACAGAACTCTAACCAGTGATCAAGTAATTCAGAATAAAGTATTAACTATTTTAACTACACGTGCTAACTATGCTATTATCTATCTCTCTAACACTCTGCTGTCTAGTCACTCCTGGTTCGAAGAGACCCAAGATCCTTTGAATTCTCATATTTATACAGGAATCTAGTGCTGCCATCTAGTGGTTGTGTTATACTATGATGTAGTCATTAACCCTTTACATGTCTCTATATATACATATCACCACAACCATTACCTCCTGAAGGGCAATTAGGGATGGGCAATAAATTCTGGCCTAGCCAGTGAATTAATCTACAACCTATGAATTAATTAAAAAACAAACCTCTTGAACCCTCAGAACCACAACAAGCATTTTGAGAAAACAGACCCAGGTCCAAGATATGGCAGAAAGCACACACAGGATAGCTCCATGGTTCAGTGATGTCTCCCTGCTTGTCCTCCTCCAGGCAGTCCAGGAGTGGTGACAGATCCTGTTCCCAGCTGAATTCCTCCTGCCTAACTAGGGAAGCCTGGATGAAGGTCGCAATGAAGGTTAGCAGCTGTGGGATGCCATAAAGAGACTGAGCCCAGGACAGGAAGAGTCTGAATGGCCTACTTTGCATGGTGTAAGTGAGTCTGGTTGAATGACATGCACACTGAGGCTGCAGGATGGCCAGAAATGAAGCATCAGTAACTTGGGAGGGATCCAAAGAGGGCCATGTGCACACTTGTCCCCTTAGCAGATGCCTCAGCAGTAATGGTTACATGTGGGCGACAGTCATCAGTATCTTGGTGCCAGTGTCCTTAAAATCCAGTGACAGTCGATGTATGAGAGAGACAATCTCAAGTGTCAATTCATTATGGACCTGAGAGAGGGCAAGTGAAAATGGGTCCACCTTATTGTGCTCTGGAGACTCACCCTTTCACTCTACCTGCAGGAGAAACAGGGCCACAACAACAGGGAAAAGGTAAAGTTGGGAGGAGGAGTGCCAGATATTCAAAAACTGACCACCGCTGAGGTGGAGACATTCACGTTGACCAGACAGCAAGGCAGCCGTTCCATCAATGGGCTTTGAGACTGAGGAAGACTGTAGCTTTTTCTATACCTCTGGCCAAAAAAAGAAATGTGCTGGATACATGCATCAGAGTGGATGTTTGGAGGACAGAGGTGCTAATTGCGTGTGCTGTGACAACGATGAACCATTGCTCAAGATCTTCAGACCTTACCTGAGGAAATGCATTCCCATGCCTCAGATGACAGAGCATCACATCTTCCCGCTGACCCAGCAGCGCAGATACCTTGGTGGGTACGCACTTGTGAATTGGCTCAGGGTTATAATCTGGTGAATAATTCATTGAAACACAGTGTAGCTGCTCGATGGCACTTTAGAAGATAGGCCCATGTTGAGCCCTCGGTTGATGATGGACCTCTGATATTGACCACATGCACTCAGTCTGTTGGATTTGCAGAGCCGAACAGTGGAGAATCTGGTGGGGTTGCTGAGCAAACATGTGCAGGAGTCCATCCGGGCCATGAATTCTCAAATTGCTCATTTCAGTTAAGTATGTGGCTTCCTCCATGAAGAAGTTGGTGTCTGTCATGGGGAGGCAGATCCAGTAGATCACTCGGTGGATTCTAGTTGCGAGCTCAAATCTGCAGACCACCGCTGTGGCCATGAACTCACCCCAGTAGTGGCCAAGTAACAGGTCGGTGGTCTGCTTGAGAGTGACCCATTTGGAGCTGTGCATTGTACCATTCCTCTACCTCTGTGTGTGTGTGTGTGTGTGTGTGTGTGTGCTACAGGCTGGTATCATTTGTTGTACTATGTGCCTGCATGCTATTGTAATGTAAAGGTATTCAGCAGAGCAAAGGATAACATGGGACTGGAGAATGGTACCGCCTAAGGTACGATGTATAGAGTCATATGGTAACAGACTCAGAGAGACCACTCTGGCTGCCTCTCTGCAGGATTCTCCGTTAGCCAACGCCAAAATCGGGAAAGACGATTGGGCGGAGAATAGGTTCCAAAATCGCAGCAGGCACCGATTTGAGGCAAAATTGCAATTCTCCATCACCTCGACAGTGGCATCAATGCATTCTAGAACGCATGAACGGTAAACACCATTTGCATATCATTAGAGGGCCCGAGCCGGTATTCTCTGGGGCCTCCGCGATTCTCCGCCTCCGACAGCACGGTTCACTTATGCTTTTAAAAATCATTAAACTGGCATCGTGGCTGCTGAAGGGAGAGAGAGGGGGTATGGAAAGTGTCCAACATTGCCATAGTTTGCAGACAGTTGTGCCGCTGGCTGGGGGGTGTGGGGGGGCTTCTGCTAGAGCCGGGGGAGTAATTGGGGGTGGCCAGGAGGTGGGCTGTGGGGTGGAGGTGTGCGGGCACAGAACACCATTGTCGCAACCATGTTCAGACCTGAACAGAAACAACCATGGAGCTGCACATGCCGCCGACTGCCCTCTGTGAACTTGGTGCCATGGGTTGTATAAGTGTTCCCTCCAGGGCACCCCCTGTGTGCCTCCTGCCCCAGCCGACCCATCAGCTGTATGGCCATGTTCCAGCACGACCAGTGCCATCTTGCTAGCTGGGATGGTGTGTGTGGGGATATGCGGCTGCAGCTTGTCAGCCTCCTGAGTATCAATCACGGACCTGGCGAATCCCACACCGTTTTTCATTGGAATCGATTGTATTCCTTGCGGCGCCAGTGCTAGCCCCTTAACAGTGGCAGAATTGGTTCAGGTGTGGTGGCAGTTTTGCTATTGTGAAAGTCCACGAATTCTGCGTTGGTGTCAACACTTCGGGCCAGATTCTCCAATTCTGAGGTAGAGGATCCGTGGCGTTTTATATGGAACAAATTGGTGCCGCCCCCTCACTGATGCTGCGACCGGTGAGGGGCTAGCAGCCACGCCATGTAAAACACCCGGCCTCCACGGAATAACCAGCCGGAGAATTGCCGGGTCCGTGGCCCCGCATGCGCATGGCGCTGGCAACATGGCACCGGCCGTGTGCGGCCCGACCTGCCAGATAGTGCCCCACTGGACATCCCCTCGCCACCCCCTGGCCACCCCACACCAGTCCCCCAGCCCTCACGGAAGCCCCCACGGCCAGCAGCACGACTCCTGCCCAACTTTGGCGGCGCTGAATGCAGTCCGCATCCACCACGCCAGGTTCCCGCACAGCTGAGACCATGAGTGAACCACAGGTTTGTGAACTCGGCCCACTGGGGGAGAGCCTTCAGGTGACGTCCTGAGGCCGTCCCAATGGCGTGTGGCGCGCCCACGATTATGCCGTTTCAGAGGGGGCGGAGCATGCAAATTCTGCGACAAACAGGGGCCGCCCGCGATTTTGTCTTAAAAAGGGATTCTCTGCCCGATCGCCGATTACAAAATCGCTGTCGGGGAAAGGAGAATCCAGCCATTAGTCTCAGAAACGGAGAATTCCGCCCCTGGTTCGTACACAAAATGGACAGCAAAAATGATAAAAACTGAAGCTGTACTTAAATTATATAATAGGTGGCAGTCCCATGACTCCGAATATCTGTAGGGCAGCCGAAAGAAAGCTGCAATTCCAGCTGGCACCATATAACGTGAGGTGGACGAGATGTTTAAGAACAGTCTGCAGAGTTTTGAGAAAAAGAGACCTGCACAATTTAAGAAAAAGTACTTGTCGTGTTGGGGGTTCTGGTCTACAAACAGGTCAACACGGCTGGAGATGGTGTAACTCTATTTTATTAACAACTCAACTGTAATAACATACTGTAAGCTTGGGTACGTGTATTACCAGCTTATCTGTGGACCCTGTCCTATCACTATCGGCGAGGCACTCAGCACATGGTGAATGTCTGAGAGGCAGGCTGTGAGCTCTGTACTCTGAGCTGGCTGCTGCTAGAAAGAGCGGGAACTCTCCTGTCCCCTGTCTTTATAGTGCGTGTGCTCTCACTGGTGATTGGCTGCGATGTTGTGTATGCTGGTTGGTCCTACTGTATGTCCATCAGTGTGTCAGTGTGTGTGTGATTGCACCATGATATGCTGATGTATATCATGACATCCCCCCTTTTCGCAAAGAATATGTGCCTACATGAGAATAAATAAAGTGTAGTGAGTGTGTCTGATCATGTGTGTGCATTATTTACATCAATATGTACATGTGGCTATGCTATATACACGGGAAGGTGCCAGGTGCAGAGGAAAACTATGTTACACCAAGAACGAAACAAATGCTATTAACAAACGATAAAAAACTCTTAAACAGTACGGCAGAACAAGTCAGTGAGTCCAAAAGTGCAAGGTTTATAAATCATGTCTTTGGGGTGGGCGACGAATTCGGGTTGACTGCCTCAAGGGTGGTTCAGGATCCACCGGCTGAGGAATGGGCCGGGCCACGGTCGAGTGAGGAGGAGGCAGGGTATCCGGAAGCTCAACAAAGTCCATGTCAGGGACAACAGGAGGGCGTGGCACCGGTGCAGAATTTTGTAGCGAGCGTGGAACCAGACGAAGGGCCCGCCGATTGCGGCGGCGAATGGAGCCATCAGGCAAACGAACCAGAAACGAGCGGGGAGCCACCTGTCTAAGAACCTCAGCGGTTGCCGACCAACCACCCTCTGGAAGATGTATGCGGACATGATCTCCAGGCACCAAGTCAGGAAGATCAGTTGCCCGAGCATCATGAGCCGCCTTGTGTTGCTCACGCTCTTGTTGCATCCACCGAAGTACCGGAGCATGGTCGAGGTCTGGGACGTGAATGGACGGCACAGTGGTCCTGACGGTGTGACCCATAAGCAGTTGGGCCAGCGATAGGCCCATGGACAGTGGGGCCGAGTGATAGGCCAGCAAGGCGAGGCAGAAGTCAAACCCTGCATCAGCAGCCTTGCAGAGGAGCCTTTTTACAATGTGGACGCCCATCTCTGCTTTGCCATTTGACTGAGGGTGCAGGGGACTGAACGTCACATGTGCAAAGTTGTATGCACTAGCGAAGGAAGACCATTCCTGACTCGCGAAGCAGGGGCCATTGTTTGACATCACGGTGAGCGGAATGCCGTGGTGAGCAAAGGTCTCCTTACAATCCCGGATAACAGCCGATGACGTGGTGTCGTGCAGGCGTATGACCTCAGGATAGCTGGAAAAGTAGTCGATGATGATGATGATGTAGTCCCTGCCGAGCGCATGGAACAGGTCCACGCCCACCTTCGACCAGGGGGACGTGACCAACTCATGGGGCTGAAGGGTCTCACGTGGTTGTGCCGGCTGGAACCGCTGACAGGTGGGGCAATTGAGCACAGTGTTGGCAATGTCCTCATTTAGTCCCGGCCAGTATACAGTCTCTCGGGCCCTCCGTCGGCACTTCTCAACGCCGAGGTGGCCCTCGTGCAACTGTTCTAAGACAAGCCGGTGCATGCTGTGTGGGATCACAATGCGGTCCAGCTTCAGGAGGACACCATCCACGACTGCCAAGTCGTCCCGAATGTTGTAAAGCTGTGGGCATTGTCCCTTGAGCCACCCGTCCGTCATGTGGCGCATCACACGTTGCAGAAGGGGGTCAGCCGCAGTCTCAAGGCGTCTGGCAGATTCAACTGGATCAGTCCAGCAGGGAGCTGTGTACCTTCAACACTCCATTTGGCAGATACTGCTACAATAGGATGTGGGCAAGGCGTTCGTCAGTGGCCGGCAGATTGGCAGAAGTGAAGGTTACATGTGCGTCGACTTGGCCAACGAACCCCTCTGGGTCGGACGGACTGTCGACTGCCCTGGACAGAGCATCTGCTATGATCAGGTCCTTACCCGGGGTGTATACAAGTTGGAAGTCGTACCTCCGGAGTTTGAGCAGAATGCGCTGGAGGCGAGGGGTCATGTCATTAAGGTCCTTTTGGATGATGCCAACCAGCGGGCGATAGTCGGTCTCCACAGTGAACTGGGGAAGGCCATACACATAGTCTTTTAAAAAAAAAAAAATTTAGAGTACCCAATTAATTTTTTCCAATTAAGGGGCAATTTAACGTGGTCAATCCACCTACCCTGCACATCTTTGGGTTGTGGGGGCGAAACCCACGCAAACACGGGGAGAATGTGCAAACTCCACACGGACAGTGACCCAGAGCCGAGATCGAACCTGGGACTTCGGCGCCGTGAGGCAGCAGTGCTACTCACTGTGCCACCGTGCTGCCCGGCCATACACATAGTCGTGGAACTTGTCAACGCCAGTCAACAGGCCTAGGCACTCCTTCTCAATTTGCACATAGCACTGCTCTGTGGGGATCATGGCACGTGACGCATAGGCGACAGGGGCCCATGATGAGGGGTCATCTCGTTACAGGAGGACAGCCCCAATGCCGGAATGGCTGGCGTCAGTCGAGATCTTCGTCTCCCTTGCAGGATCGAAGAACGCCAGTACCGGGGCGGTGGTAAGCTTGACCTTGAGCTCCTCCCATTCACGCTGGTGGGTGGGGAGCCACTGGAATTCAGTTGTCTTCCTGACAAGGTGCCAGAGAGCTGTGGTGTGGGAAGCGAGGTTAGGGATGAATTTTCCCAGGAAGTTGACCATTCCTAGGAAGCGTAGCACCGCCTTCTTGTCTGTCGGCTTCTGCATAGCCGTGGTGGCTGCCACCTTGTCGGCATCCGGCCGCACACCCAACCGGGAGATGTGGTCCCCCAAGAACTTGAGCTCTGTTTGGCCAAAAGAACATTTGGTTCTGTTAAGGCGCAGGCCCTGGTCCCGTATCCGTTGAAAGACGCGTTGGAGGCGACTGATATGCTCCTGCGGTGTGGTAGACCAAATAATGGTATTGTCCACATAGACGCGCACGCCTTCGATGCCCTCCATCATCTGTTCCATGATGCGATGGAAAACTTCAGAGGCTGATATGATTCCAAATGGCATCCTATTGTAGTAGTATCTGCCAAATGGAGTGTTGAAGGTACACAGCTCCCTGCTGGACTGATCCAATTGAATCTGCCAGAAGCCCTTTGAGGCATCAAGCTTGGTGAATATTTTTGCCCGAGCCATCTCGCACGTCATCTCCTCACGTTTGGGTATAGGGTAATGTTCCCTCATTATATTGCGATTTAAGTCTTTCGGGTCAATACAGATCCGGAGCTCGCCGGAAGGCTTCTTGACGCACACCATGGAGCTGACCCATGCAGTTGGCTCCGTCACCCGGGAAAGCACTCTTTGGTCCTGAAGGTCCTGCAGCTGCTGCTTGAGGCGGTCCTTGAGGGGTGCTGAGACTCTGCGAGCTGCATGAACTACCGGGGTGGCATCCTTTTTGTGCAGGATTTTGTATGTGTAGGGCAGTGTACCCATGCCCTTGAAAGCATCCTGGTTGTGAGAGAGGATTGAGTTTAGTTGCGCCCTGAATTCCGCATCTTGGAAGTCAGACGTGTCCTCTGGAGAGAGAGAGTGTACTCGCTGAACGAGGTGGAGGAGTTTGCACGCCTGTGCGCCTAGCAGAGAGTCCTTTGAAGAGCCCACGATCTCGAAGGGTAGGATGGCTTTACTCGAGTTGTGCGTCACCTCGAGTTGGCACGACCCCGTGGCGGGGATGACGTTGCCATTATAGTCGACCAGTTGACAGATGAATGGAAGAATTGCTGGCTTGACCCTCAGGGTTTGAAGTGCTGACCATGCGAGGAGATTTGCAGAAGCACCCGTGTCCAGGCGGAATGTGATCTGGGATCGGTTGACCGTCAGGGTGGCACACCACTCGTCGTCCGGATCAATGCTGTGCACCGACAGCGGCTGGTGCGTTCGACTCGGGGACAGCTTGTTCTTGTTGATGACAGCAATGCGGAAAGGCTCCCTGTCCTCAGTGTCACTGGTCTGTATGATGTCAGAATCGGACTCGGTGAACGTGGGTAGAATTGCCCGAACATTTCTGCGAGGCTGGTTAAACTGTTGCGAGTTGGCAGGCTGAGGTGCTCGACAGCAGGCAGCATAGTGGCCAAGCGTGCCACAGCGTAGGCATTGTCGCACTTTGGCCGGACATTGCCGCTTTAAATGGGCAGATCCACAGTTGCCGCACGTCATGACGTCAGTGCGTTCGTTGCGCCACCGCGCATGCGCGGTGCGGTCTTGCATAGTGCGCGCCTGCGCATCACGTTCCTCCGCGTCAACGTCCCCTCTTTTGGCGCATACAAGCGCGGGAGGCCTCGGAAAGTGCGCGAAACGGCCGCCCTCCTCTGGGCCGCGGGCCGGGAGGTACTCTATCGTCTGGACCCGCTCCGCCTCGTGGGGCCCCTGCCGCGTCGTTTCAGCCGCTTGGATGTGTGAGTACTGGTTGGTGGCATTCTCATGCAGGACGCAGGTCTCGGTGGCCGTCTCTAGGGTGAGTTGCTTGATTTTAAGGAGCTGCTGGCGCAGGGTGTCCGACATGACCCCGAAATCTATCTGGTTGCAAATCATGGAGTCGGAGGTGGGCCCATAGCCGCAGGACTGCGCGAGGATGCGGAGGTGCGTTAAATAAGACTGGAAAGGCTCGTCCTTACCCTGCAGGCGCTGCTGGAACAGGTACCTTTCGAAGCTTTCGTTAACTTCAACGCTGAAGTGTTCATCAAATTTTAGGAGCACCGTCTTGTATTTGGTGTTGTCCTCGCCGTCCGCGAATGTAAGGGAGTTAAAGATGTGGATGGCGTGTTGCCCTGCCGTGGAGAGAAGAAGGGCAATCTTCCTGGTGTCCGATGCATTCTCCCTGTCCGTGGCCTCTAGGAAGAGCTGGAAGCGCTGTTTAAAATGCTTCCAATTCACCCCGAGATTGCCAGCGATGCGTAGCGGCGGCGGGGGGCTGATGATCTCCATGCTGCAGGATGGCGGATTGCTGATAAGTTGCAGGTAGCTCTCACAGGGGCTAGTATGCGTCCACTCCTGGAACCATGTCGTGTTGGGTGTTCTGGTCTACAAACAGGTCAACACGGCTGGAGATGGTATAACTCTATTTTATTAACAACTCAACTGTAATAACATATCGTAAGCTTGGGTACGTGCATTACCAGCTTATCTGTGGACCCTGTCCTATCACTATCTAGGTGAGGCACTCAGCACATGGTGAATGTCTGAGAGGCAGGCTGTGAGCCCTGTGCTCCGAGCTGGCTGCTGCTAGAAAGAACGGGAACTCTCCTGTCCCCTGTCTTTATAGTGCGTGTGCTCTCACTGGTGATTGGCTGCGATGTTGTGTATGCTGGTTGGTCCCACTGCATGTCCATCAGTGTGTCAGTGTGTGTGTGATTGCACCATGATATGCTGATGTATATCATGACAGTACTCTTGCTTATAGTTAAAAAACAAGTCCCAATTGGACAATGATCCTGCCAAAACTCTCAAAGCGCCAACAGCAAAAGGACTTGCAGAGGTGGAAGGAAGAAGATCAGAAATTATCACCCAGAAAAGAGGTGCTGTTGATTTGGAGTTTTTAAAAGTTAAAAAAGGCCAACAATCACAGGTATCCTGAAAAAATGTGGGACAATCACAGTGACATAACTGGCAACTGCAGGCACACTTTGTGTAAAAGAAAAAAAAGAAGTTACAGACAGCAGTCTTTAAGGGGCAATGACATTTCACGCTGTAAGTACAAGAAAAGGCCATGGACAAGAAATTGGAAGAGACTTCAGAGATAGAGCAACAAGAGACACTATACTGAGGGCAGCAAGCGATCCCAGAGATTGGGTGACTCCCAGTAGTGCCTCCAAGGTAACAAGAGACGCCAGAGAGTGGGTAACTCCCAATTAGGTCGGCATGGTAGCACAGTGATTAGCCCTGTTGCTTCACAGCACTAGGGTCCCAAGTTCGATTCCCGCTTGGGTCACTGTCTGTGCGGAGTCTGCACGCTCTCCCCTGCATGTCTGCGTGGGTTTCCTCCGGGTGCTCCAGTTGCCTCCCACCAGTCCTGAAAGACGTGCTGTTATGTGAATTGGACATTCTGAATTCTCCCTCTGTGTACCAGAACAGGCGCCGGAGTGTGGCAGCTAGGGGACTTTCACAGTAACTTCATTGCAGTGTTAATGTAAGCCTACTTGTGTGACAATAATAACGATTATTATTATTATTAGCTCATGGATAAAAGGGAAAGTGCGCATTTGGATAAGAAATTGGCTGAATGACAGGAAACAGAGTAGTGATAAATAGTTGTTTTTCAGATATGAGGAAGGTTTGCAATGGAGTTCCCCAGGGATCAGTGTTGGGACACTTACCTTACCTGATATCAATTTATGCCCTGAACTGTGGTGTTCAGGGCATTATTTCAAAATGTTCACATAATGTAAAGATTGGAATCATTGTCAACTGTGATGAGGATAGTCATGAACTTCAAAAGACTTGGGCATGTTGGTGGATTGGGAAGACAAATGGCAGATGATGTTCAATGCAGAGAAGTGTGAGATGATTCATTTTGGCAGGAAGAAGCTGGAGACGTAATATAAAACAAAGGGAGAAACTCTAAAGGAAATACTGGAATGAAGAGACATAAGTCATTGAAGGTGGCAGAACATGTTGATGGAGCAGTCAGTAAAGCACATGGGGTGGGATTCTCTGATCCTGAGGCTAAGTGTTGACGCTGTCGTAAACGCCACCACGTTTTACGACAGCGTCAACAGGCCCCCAGGAGCAGTGGTCCTGAGCCCTACAGGGGGCCAGCATGGCACTGGAGCAACTCGCGCAGCTCCAGCTGCCGATACCGGCATCAAATGGGCGCCGCGGGTCTGCGCATGCGTGCTGCAACCGGCGTGAATTTGCGCATGCACGCTAGCTTCCTTCTCCTCGTCGGCCCCGACGCAACATGGCGTAGAGGTACAGGGGCCCGGCACGGAGTAAAAGAGGCCCCCACCAGGAGAAGCCGGCCCACCAATCGGTAGGTCCCGATTGCGGGCCAGGCCACGGTGAAGGCCCACCCCCGGGATCGGATACCACCCCCCCCCAACCAGGCCGCCCCCTGCAGGATGGACGGCGAGGTCCCGCTGGCTAAGACCACATGTGAACGGCGCTGGCGGGACTCGGCCTATCGCGGTGGCCACTCGGTCCACTCTGTGCGGAGAATTGCCAGGGGTCCGGGTAGAGCGGCCCCCGACCGGCGCCGCGTCGACCAGGTCGGCGCAAATGGAGCCGATTCTCCGGTGACTGGAGAATCGACGGACTGGCATTGGGGTGGCGTTGCATGAATCGCGCCCGGCCCGGCGATTCTCCGACCCGGCCCGGGGTCAGAGAATTCGGCCCATGGTATCCTCAGTTTTATTAATAGAGGCATTGAGTAAAAGAGTATAGAGGTCATGTTGAGCTTCCATAGGACACTAGTTAGGCCTCATCTGGAGTATTGTGTGCAGTTCTGGGTGTCATACTTGAGGAAGTATGTGAAAGTATCGGAGAGAGTACAGAGGAGATTCACAAGAATGATTCCAGGGATAAAGACCTCTGACTATGAGGATAGATTGAGACATTGGAACTGTTTTCCTTGGAGAAAGAAAGGCTGAGAGGAGACTTGATGGAGGTATTCAAGATTCTCATGGACAGGATATGGACTGGGTAAATAGTGAGAACCTGTTCCCACTCAAGAGAGCATCAAGAAGTAGAGGGCACAGATCCAAACTAATTGACAAAAGGAGTAAAAGTGATATGAGGTAAAACATTTTCACCTGAAAGGGTGATGGAAGCAGGTTTGATCAAAATATTCCTAAAGGAATTGGGATTACTGTCTGAAAATAGATAATGTGCAAGGTTACAGGGATAAGGCAAGGGTATGGGACTAGGTAGAATGCTCTTTTAGCGAGCCAGTGCAAAGTTGATGGGCCAAATGGCCTCTTGCTGCGCTATAAAGATTCTATGATTCTCCCTCTTTATTAGTTTTAAGTCTTTCTTTGCTGGTTCTTAAAATCTGACCAATCTTCTGACCTATCATTAATTTTTGCAGATTTGTACAATGTTTCTTTCAATTTGGCACTGCCCTTAACTTCCATATTCATCCATGGATGATGCTTCCTTCACAGAGTCTTCCTTTTTCACTGTGATGAACCTTTGCTGGGAGTTATTAAATGTCTCTGAAAATGACTGCCGCTGCATCTCTACTTTCCTACTTTTATCCGAATCCCCAGCTCACTTTAGCTCGCTCTACCTTCATACCCTTATAATTACCTTTATTCAGGTTTAAAACACTTGTCTCAGATCCACACCTCTCCCCTTTTAACTGAACATGAAACTCTATCATGTTATGATTACTGTCTCCTAAAGGCTCCTTTATCATGAAATTATTTATTAGTCCTGTCTTATTGACCTTTACCAGGTCTAGAGTAGTCTACTCCTCTACCTCATACTGCTCTAAGAAATTGTCCCAAATACACTCTACAAATTTATTTTGCAAGCCACCATTGCAAATCAGATTCATCCAATCTGCATTTAGATTAAAGCCACCGATGATTATTTCAATATCTTTCTAGAGTACCTCTCTACTGTACTAATTACATCCTTAATTAACAGAGCTACCCCACCACATTTTCCAAGCTTGATATCGCTTTGAAATGTTAAAGTACCCTTCAATATTGAGGTCACAACCTTGGTTACCCTGCAACCATCTCTGAATCATGTAAATGAGGTGGAGGCACCCTCATCAGAATCAACACGGTCAGGTCGTGAATGTCAATCCTCGTGCCTGAAATTGGAAGTAAGCCAATTTTGAGCCCTATGTGTTTAGTTGCATCAAAGAATGTCATGAGGTCTTCCTTGGCCACTAATGTAAAATGTTCCTTACTTTTTTTATTTCCTTTCTTTTTTGTGTACCGGTTTCTCGGACCTTGTATTGTCAGAAGTTTATTGTTCAAAGAAATGTCAAGAGCGTGGTTCTCTGTTTGCCCATTGATTTTCCATTGAAACCATCCCACATTGCCGGGAAATCCACAGGTGGGAGTGCGCTGCCAGCAGAAAAGTGAATCCCGACAACCGGTGAATTCAGGCCCAAATTTCAGAATGGGAAGTGGAAATTGGGAACTATGTGTGGAAAATAAAAAAATCTTGAAAAGAAATCTTTAACAAATGTGGTTCAGCACATTGGTGGTAGAGCCGATTATTAAATATAACTGCATGGCCTATAGAGATAGAAATTTATGCACTGTAAAAACAGGAAAGAACATTTATTATCTATTTCAGTATGTTTGAATAATTTGCTGGGAATGAATTCTTGCGATCTCAATTAATTTATTTTACAGTCCTTCAAATTGACACACTTTGCTTTGAATCGGCAAGTACCTGAATAACAAGGTTGGCTATGCTGCTTGAAGTGAGTTTGGAGTGAAAGAGTCAGACATCAGGGGGGGGGGCCACTCCGGCGCCGAGGAGTGGCGTGAACCACTCCGCTGTCGGGCCGCCCCGAAGGTGCGGAATCCTCCACACCTTCAGGGGCTAGGCCGGCGCCGGAGTGTTTGGCGCCACGCCAGCCGACGCGGAAGAGCTTGGTGCCGCGACAACCGGCGCCGAAGGGCCTCCGCCGACCGGCGCGAGTTGCCGCATGCGTGGGAGCGCCAGCGTGTGCTGGCGTCATCCCAGCGCATGCACAGGGTGTTCTTCTCCGCACCGGCCATGGCGGAGGTTGACAGCGGCCAATGCGGAGGGAATGAGTGCTCCCATGGCACAGGCTCGCCCGCGGATCGGTGGGCCCCGATCACGGGCCAGGCCACCGCGGGGGCACCCCCCAAGGGCCAGATCTCCCCGCACCCCCCCGAGGACTCTGCAGGCTGCTTGTGGAGCCAGGTCCCGCCGGTAAGGATCTGTTGTGATTTATGCCGGCGGGACCCGCTGAAAACGGGTGGCCACTCGGCCCATCGCGGGCCGGAAAATCGCCGGGGGGGGCCGCTGCCATCAGCCGCCGACCGGCGCGCCGCGATTCCCGCCCCCACCAAAAGCCCGGCGCCAGAGAATTCGGCAGCCGGCGGGGGCGGGATTCACGTCGCCCCCCCCGGCGATTCTCCGACCCGGCGGGGGGGTCGGAGAAAATAACCCGATCACAAGAGGGTTAAAAAAAAATCTTTGAAAACCGTTTCAAAATAGGTCTTTGAAGGAGCTCCAGAAATCAAAGCTTCAAAGGAATTCCATCGAAGCCTTCATGTTGAAATGGCGCCCATACCTCCTCCAGAGCTGATGGCCCTATCCTGAGACTTTCTCTTCAGTTACACCTAATTAAGCAATTTTTTATCTAATAAACATTTTATTGAGGTATTTATGGTTTTAGAACAATAACAGAAGAAACAGTGTACAGACAAATATAAACATAGTGCAAAGGCCGTCTTCCTCCCTCACAAGTCCCACCTTTTCTAAAACCCTGATGTAAACTAAACTACTAATCAGGTAATGTTAACTAGGCAGGCATTAACTAGCCAGGTATTAGAAAATCATATCGGGAGCTAACATCACTTTTGTAATGTTCTGCCAGGAATAATCTCAGGTGTTCAAATGACTGACCTAAATATAGGCTGGCATACCGTCATTCGACAAAAATGATGGGAATACATCATGCAGCGGATTTCCAATTAATTGCACGCTGGCAAATCTGAGCGACACGAATGCCATGTATTCCTATCAAAATACCACAAAACACTCACCCCTCCCCCTCCATTTATTACATAGTCTATCACAAGTTTGTATAATTGTAGCAACCTAATTTTGCTAATTATGTTGCTGTTTTAACATAAAGAATAACTGTGGTTTTCCCATCTGCACCAGAATTGCATTTTTTGGTGGGTTTATTTTTATCTAATGAATGTTGTTGCTACATATAAGCTTTACCTGTGGTTCTGTACATTTCTCTCTGTAACCCACGGACTAATCCTCTCAATTATATGTCAAGCTTTCAAAATAAATGCAATTTTGACTGGCAGGAGCCTAATTGACACTGCTGATGTGAAACAGTTTTGGTATAGTTTTTTTTCCTCATCTGTAATGGGAAGTGACTGTTTCGTGAGGTTTGGATTTTGGTTGGATATAATGCCTCCTGATGAAAAAGCCCGCTGTGACTGATGATGCAAGTTACTGGCTGCTGTCCACATGGGTTTGACATTGTGGCCCGGATTTTCTACCCCCCCCCCCACCCCCCCCCCCCCCCCCCCACACTACACTGCGGTGGGTTTTTCCACATGGATGCGGTGAGTCATTAATCAGTGGCGGGATCTTCTTGTCCCACCAAAGTCTATGCGATTTTTGCCTGGCTTGCCTGCCCCGCGCGCCCGTGAATCAGCCTCTGTAGGTCAACTTTGGCAGTGCGGTGTTCTTTGTGTTGCTTATTTAGGATGGATTGCATAGTGTTCCACAAAGACCACAGTATAGCTTTTACTTAAACAAAGTTATGATTTTATTTACACTACAAAACTGGGTTTCGACACTTAGTTATTTTAGAATGCAGAATTGATCAATAACATCTAACTACACTCATCTACTGCTAATCTCACTCACTGGTATAACTATAATCTAACCTTCTCACACTAACTACTCTGATGACCTTCACTAGCTGTTTCCTGCTTACTCCTCCCCTAAGGTCTACCATCACTGCTTTATATAGTAGTAACTGCAGCTCGCTCTAGTGGCTATTCATGGTACTACATTAACCCTTGTAATGCTGATAATTATGATAATACCACAGGCAGGACCAGAGGGACCCGGTGGGAAGGATGGAAAAGTCCTGCCCACTGTATCTCAACAAGTTTCTGTGCTTTCAGCAAGAAAGGAAATGGGACAGGTGAAAATAGAGGTAATACTTCTTTACCTAGATGGGAGGGAAAAGAAAAATGTAGTCTTAATCAGGGCTAGTATAGTTAGGGGCATAGACACTGTTCTCTGTGACAGGATTGAGAGCCCCGAAGGTTGTGTTGTCTAACTGGTCCTCAGGTTCAGGATATTTCATTTGGGCTGTTGAGAAACTTGGAGAGGAAGGGCAATGATCCAGTTGTCGTGGCCCACGTAGATGCCAATGATTTTGGTAGACCAATGATAGAGGTTCTGCTAAAGGACGGTGAGCAGGTAGGGGCTAAATTAAAAAGCAGAACTAAAGAGGTAATAATCTCCGGATTACTACCTGAGCCATGAGCTCATTGGCACAGGGTAATTAAGATTCAAGAGGTAAATGCGTGGATCAAAGATTGGTGTGGGAAAAGTGGATTCAAATTCATGGGACATTGGCACCAGTACTGGGGAAGGAGGGAGCTGTTCCGATGGGATGGTCTTCATCTGAACGATGCTGGGACCAGAGTCCTGGCAAATTGCATAACTAGAGCTGTGAACAGGGCTTTAAACTGAACAGGGGGGAGGGAGGGTTCAGTTGAAGGGAAAATTAGAAAGCCCAAATTAAAAGAGGAGGTAGGAGTGTAGGTAAGTGGTGAGGCTGATTGTTACCAGAAAATAAAAGGAATGGACAGAAAGTGCGAACATCATATTGCACCAAGGAATCCTGCAAGAGTAGGGAAATTTGATGATAGAACAAATTTAGAGGCTTTGGATCTGAATTCACGAAACATTCAGAATAAAATCAATGAGTTAACAGTGCAAATAGAGACAAAGGGTATAATTTGATGGTGATTACTGAGACATGGTCACATGGAGACAGGTCTGGGAGTTGAGTATCCATGGTACTCTGTTTTTCAGAAGGATAGACAGAAAGGAAAAGAAGGCGGTGTAGCTTTGCTAGCAAAGGGAGGGATCAGTGCTGTAGTGAGATATGAGATGGGCACTGGAGATCAAGATGTGCAATCAGTCTGGGTAGAAATAAGAAATAGCAAAGGAAAGAAGTTCCTAGTGGGAATAATATATAGGTCCCCAAACAGTAGTTCTGCTGTGGGAAACATATAAACCTGGAAATGCTGGGGACTTGTAAGAAAGGTATGGCAATAATCGTGGGTGATTTCAAGATGAATATAGACTGGATTAATCAAATTGGCAAGGGTAGCATTGTTAGAGAGTTCATTGAATGTATTAGAGATTGTTTCTTGGACTAATATGTTATGGAACCATCATGGAGCAGGCTATTGTGTATTTGATATTGTGAGATGAGGAGGGATTAATTAATGACCTCATAGTTAAGGATCCTCTAGGGAAGAGTGATCATAGCATGATGGAATTTTAAATTCAGTTTGGGGGTGAGAAACTGCAGTCCCACACTAGCGTTCTGGAGTTAAACAAAATTAATTACATAGTCATGTGGACAGATTTGGCCCTAGTGGACTGTGCAGGAAGGCTAAAAGGTAGGACAGTTGATGAGCAATGCCAGATATTTAAGGAGATATTCAATTCCTCCTGACAGAAATATATTACAGAGAAGAAGAAAGATTGTAGGAGGGGGAAACATCCATGGCTAAGCAAGGAAGGTAAAGGTAACATAAAGACAAAAACTAATACATACCATATTGCAAAGGCCAGTGGCAATAAGGAAGATTGAGAAACTTTTAAAGATCCACAAAAGGTTTCTATAAATTAACAACGAGAAAACTAGCACTAAATATAAAATAGGATAGCAATAGCTTCTATAAGTATGTAATAGGGAAGAGAGTAATTAAAGTGAATTTTGGTCCCATGGAGGCTAGGACCGGGGAAAAAAATGCTATTGTAATGCCCATATTTAAAAAGGGAGGGCTGCAGAAAGTAGGAAACTATAGACCAGTTAGTTTAACATTTGGCATTTGGAAATTGTTAGATCTTCTATTAAGGAATTAACAACATTGCATTTGGAAAATCAAAATACAATCCATCAGAGTCAGCATGGTTTTAAGAAGGGGAAATCATGTTTGACTAATTTACTAGTTCTTTGAAGATGTAACAAGCCAAGTGGATAATGGGGATACTGTAGATGTAGTATATCTGGACTTCCAGAAGGTATTTGATAAGGTGCTGCACAAAAAAGTTAATACACATGGTAAGATCACATGGGGTTCTCTTGGCTAGAGGACTGGCTAACCAACAGAAGGCAAAGAGTCATGATAAATGAGTCTTTTTCTGGTTGGCAAGATGTAACTGCTGGGGTGCCACAGGGTTCGGTCCTGTGGTCCCAACTATTTACAATCTACATCAGTGATTTGGATGCAGGAATAGAAGGCACTATAGCCCAATTTGCAGATGACACTAAAATAGTTGGGATAGAAGTTGCAATAATGGAATAATAAATTTACAAATGGCCATGGGTGGGGTTACTGGGTTACGGGGATAGGGTGGAGGTGTGGGCTTAGGTAGGGTGCTCTTTCCAAGAGCCAGTGCAGACTTGATGGGCCAAATGGCCTCCTTCTGCACTGTAAATACTATGATTGTACGATTCTATGAATAGGTTAAGAGAGTGGGCTAACATTTGGCGATTGGAGTTTAATATGGAGAAGTGTGAGGTTATCCATTTTAGTTAGAAAAATAGAAAGGCAACTTACTATCTAAATATAGAGAAACTTCAGAGTGCTTCAGTGCAGAGGGATCTGGGTGTCCTCTTTAATGAATTGCAGAAAACTAGTCTGCAGGTACAACAGGTAACAAAGAAGACAAATTGAATTTTGGCATTTATAGCTAAAGGAATAGAGTATAAAAGTAGGGGAGTATTACTGCTACTGTACAAGGCATTGGTGAGACCGCACCTGGAGTATTGTGCACAGTTTTGGTTCCTTTACTGGAGGAGGGATGTAGTTGCATTGGAGGCAGATCAGAGGAGGTTCAGTAGATTGATTCCAGAGATGAATGATCAAAGCAAAAAGTGCAGAGGATACTGGAAGTCTGCAGAGGGATTTGGATAGGCTAAGTGAATGGGCTAGGGTCTGGCAGATGGAATACAATGTTGACAAATGTGAGGTTATCCATTTTGGTAGGAATAACAGCAAAAGGGATTATTATTTAAATGATAAAATATTAAAACATGCTGCTGTGCAGAGAGACCTGGGTGTGCTAGTGCATGAGTCGCAAAAAGTTGGTTTTCAGGTGCAACAGGTGATTAAGAAGGCAAATGTAATTTTGTCCTTCATTGCTAGAGGGATGGAGTTTAAGACTAGGGGGGTTCTGCTGCAATTGTATAAGGTGTTAGTGAGGCCGCACCTTGAGTATTGTGTTCAGTTTTGGTCTCCTTACTTGAGAAAGGACGTACTGGCACTGGAGGGTGTGCAGAGGAGATTCACTAGGTTAATCCCAGAGCTGAAGGGGTTGGATTACGAGGAGAGGTTGAGTAGACTGGGACTGTACTCGTTGGAATTTAGAAGGATGAGGGGGGATCTTATAGAAACATATAAGATTATGAAGGGAATAGATAGGATAGATGCGGGCAGGTTGTTTCCACTGGCGGGTGAAAGCAGAACTAGGGGGCATAGCCTCAAAATAAGGGGAAGTAGATTTAGGACTGAGTTTAGGAGGAACTTCTTCACCCAAAGGGTTGTGAATCTATGGAATTCCTTGCCCAGTGAAGCAGTAGAGGCTCCTTCATTAAATGCTTTTAAGATAAAGATAGATAGTTTTTTGAAGAATAAAGGGATTAAGGGTTATGGTGTTCGGGCCGGAAAGTGGAGTTGAGTCCACAAAAGATCAGCCATGATCTCATTGAATGGTGGAGCAGGCTCGAGGGGCCAGATGGCCTACTCCTGCTCCTAGTTCTTATGTTCTTATTATGTTCTTATGAGGGCCAGGATTCTCCCTTTGGGGGACTAAGTCCCCACGCCCGCCGGAAAACGGGCTAGAATTACTCTGGACTTTTTCTAGCAAGTCTGTGGTGATTCTCCGTTCTCCATGGGACTAGCACAGCCCCAGCGTCCGTCCCGCAGCTCTGGCTGCTGGCGGGGCCTGCTGCCCAGGCTGCGCATGCACGCGGCTTCCCACTTTGTCGCGGGCGACGCTGGCATGGCGGATGGAGATGGTGAGCCGCACTGAGGAAGGTAGGTCCTGCTCTGATCGCAATGGCCCGCCGATTGGTGGCCCCCGATCGCGGGCCTGCCCACCGCTGAGGCCCCGCACCCCCAGGACCACCACCATGGCTGTGGGTCCGAGCTCCCACCGGGCGGTATCAGATTAGGACCACGCCAGTGGGACTCGCCTGAGTTCAGTCCATCGAGCGCCGGAGAATCACCGCTGGCGGCTTTTTCAGCGACCCCCGACCGGCGCCGCGTGGACCGTGCCGCATGGCTGGCGGGCGATTCTCCGGTCCGCGGAGAATTGCTTCCCGGCGTCGGAGCGTGGCAGGATTCCCGCCCTGTCCCGGCGCTTCTCCGGCCGCGGCGTGGGTTCGGAGAATGCCAACCGAGGGGTTTGTCTAATGAAGAGAGATTGAGGTGTTTAGGCCTATACTCTCTCGAGTTTAGAAGAATGAGAATTGACAAAGTAGATGTAGATGGATGCTTCCTCTTGTGGCGCAATCTGGAATGAGAGGTCGTGGGCTGGATTCTCCGATTCTGAGGCTATGTCCTCATGCCGGCGTGGGAATGGTGATGTTTTACACCGGAATATCCGGCGTGAAACGGCCACCGATCCTGTTTGGCTGGGGGCCAGCATGCCGGCAGCTTAGAGCACCCGGGTCTGTGGCTACGCAAGCGCATGCTGGCGGCCTGCAGCAGCCGTGCTGTGCAACATGGCTTGCAAAATAGTGCCCCCCCTTTGGCCAGCTCACGAGCCCTGGACCACCTCCCAACAGTGCGCCCAGCCCCTGACAAAGTCCGCCCTGCCTGCGGATCGGCCCTCCCACGACAGTGGCGGCGCTGGACTGAGTCTGCAGCCGCCACGCCGGGTTCCCGCCGGATGATAGCACATGCGACAGACTCCGTCGGGAACCCGACCGGTCGGGAGTGGAGCATCGGGGAGTGGGCCTCACGCAATGACCTGAGGCCATCGATACGGCGCGCGGCGTACTCTGCGAGTATGCTGCTTTGGAGGGGGCGGAGCATCGCAAAAGCAGTGCCGCCCCTGATTTCGTCAGAAACAGGTATTCTCCAGCCAATCGCCGAACGCGATTTTGGTGTCGGCAACCGGAGAATCCCGCCCCATAGTTTTAGAATAAGAGGTAACAGATTTAAAATGGAGATGAGGAGAAATTATTTCTCTCAAGGGTCATGAATCTGTGGAATTCACTCCCCCAGAGGGCAGTGGGATGCCGGGACTTTGAGTAAATTTAAGGAGAAGGTAGACAGATTTTTAATTAGTAATGGGGTGAAGGGTTATGGAGAACAGGCATGAAAGTGGAGTTGAGTCCGAGAGGAGATCAGCCATGATCGCATTGGGTGGCGGAGCGGGCTCGAGGGGCTAAATTGCCCAATCCTGCTCCTAGTTCTTATGAAGGTTCTGTTTCTGAAACTTAAAACTCAATGTGCATCACACTGAACCGCAAAAAGAAAGCACCCTGTATGGATGATCTGAGACTTCATTCCCCCTGTAAAGAATGGGACAAACCAACAACAACCTATAACAAAAAATGGGGAAACGGCAAAGGGCCATTTAATGCCCAGAAATGGAATAGGAAGATGAAAAGACATGCAGAAACCAGAGCAACCTCTGATTCACCAAATGTTTACCTGCAGTGACAGAGCCTACCACTCCTCTGAAAGTAGGGAGAAAAAGGGGCGGGATTCTCCGTGAACTGGTGGGGCGGCTAACTCTGGCGCGAAGGAGAGGCATGAACCACTCCGGCGCCGGGCCGCCCCGAAGGTGAGGAATCCTCTGCACCTTCAGGGGCTAGGCCGGCGCCGGAGTGGTTTGCGCCCCGTCGGCCGCGCGGATGGGGCTTGGCATCACGCCAGCTGGCGCGAGTTGGTGCATGCGCAGGAATGCCAGCGTGTGCTGGAGTCATCCCAGCGCATGCGCAGGGGGGGAATCATCTCCGCGTCGGCCATCGTGGAGGACCACAGCAGCCGATGCGGAGGAATAGAGTGCCCCCACGGCACAGGCCCACCCGCAGATTGGTGGGCCCCGATCGCGGGCCGGGCCACCGTGGGGGCACCTCCTGGGGCCAGATCCCCCCGCATCCCCCCGAGGACCCTGGAGGCCGCCCGCGCAGCCGGGTCCGGCCGGTAAGTACCTACTCTAATTTACGCCGGCAGGACCAGCCGAAATCGGGCGGCCACTCGGCCCATCGCGGGCCGGAGGGGCCGCTGTCAGCAGGCCCGGGGCAGAAGAATTCGGCAGTCAGCGGGGGCAGGATTCACGCCGCCCCCCGGCGATTCTCCAACCCGGTGGGAGGTCGGAGAATCCCGTCCAAGATATTGAAGTGTAATAAGACCTCTGGACCACCTGAACCTAAGAACTCAAGAGACTTGAAGGGAGGGGGGGGGTTTGTGAGATGGGTTAGTGGTAATGCTCCGGACCATCAAGAACTGCAGAATTAAATTCCACCTCGATCTGTAACTGCATGGTTTTACATATGTTTCACTTCACCATTATCAGAAAGCCAGTCATGTAGTGTGGCCAGCATTTATTGCCCATCGCTAATTTCCCTTGAGGAGGTACTGGTGAACTATTTTCTTGAAACACTGCAGATCATCCATTGTAGATGCATCCACAGGGCTGTTAGGAAGGTAGTTCCTGAAATATTATCTTGCAACATTGTTCAAAATCAGGATGGAGTGTGGCTTGGAGAGTAACTTGCAGGTTGTGGTGTTCCCATGCATCCTCGGTGTTAGAAGACACAGGTTTGGAAGGTGCTGTTGAAAGAACTTTGGTGAGTTTCTGTTGTGCATCCTGTATACAGTACACTCTATGCATTGCTGGTGAAGGACGGCATGGTAGCACAGTCATTAGCACTGTTGCTTCACAGCCAAAGGGTCCCAGTTTCGATTCCCGGCTTTGGTCACTGTTTGTGCAGAGTCTCCACATTCGCCCTGTGTCTGCGTGGGTTTCCTCCGGGTGCTCCGGTTTCCTCCCACAAACCCCGAAAGACATGCTGTTAGGTAATTTGGACATTCTGAATTCTCCCTTTGTGTACCCTAACAGGTGCTGAAATGTGGCGACGAGGGGATTTTCACAGTAACTTCATTGCAGTGTTCATGTAAGCCTACTTGTGAAATAAAGATTATTCTTATTGTGAAGGGAGTGAGTTTTAAGGTAGTGGATACAGTGATGATCAAGTGGGTTGCACGGTAGCGCAGTGGTTAGCACTGTGGCTTCACAGCGCCAGGGTCCCAGGTTCAATTCCCTGCTGGGTCACTGTCTGTGTGGAGTCTGCACGTTCTCCCTGTGTCTGCGTGGGTTTCCTCCGGGTGCTCCGGTTTCTTCCCACAGTCCAAAGACGTGCACGTTAGGTGGATTGGCTATGATAAATTGCCCTTAGTGACCAAAAATGGTTAGATGGGGTTATTGGGTTACGGGGATAGGGTGGAAGTGAGGGCTTAAGTGGGTTGGTGCAGACTCGATGGGCAGAATGGCCTCCTTTTGCACTGTATGTTCTATGTTCTATGCATGTCTGGGTTACTAATGAACTTCGAATGCTGTTGGAGATGCATTCATCTAAACAAGTGAAGAGTATTCCATCACACTCCTGCCTTATGCCTTGTAGATGGTGGGAAGGCTTTGGGAAGTCAAGAGGTGAGTTACTCACCTCACAATATCCAGCCCCTGACCTGCTCTTGTAGTCACAGTATTTATATATCCGTTTCTGGTCAATGATAACCCCCAGGATGATGATAATGGTGGATTGAGTGATGGTAATACCATTGAAAGTCAAGGGAGATGGTTGAATTATCTCTTGTTAGAGATGGTCATTATCTGGCAATTGTGTAGCTTGTATGTTACTTGTACTATCATCACAAGCCTGAATGGACACAAAACTATGCCAGCAGCAGCATCAGGTCTACCTAAAAATGTGGTACCAACCAGGTGAAGCTACAACGCAGGACTACCTATATTTTATACAATGGGCGCAGCATGCTATAGATGGAGCGAAGGTATCCCACATCCAATGGATCAGACCAAACCTTTACAGACTTGACACTTCCAATTATAAATGGAGGTGGACAATTAAACAGGAGGAGGGGAATCCATAAGTACCTTCATCTTTAATGATGGTGGAGCACAGCACATCAGTGTTAAAGATAAGGCGGAAATATTTGCAGCCAAAATTGTTTGGTGGATGATCCATCTCGTCCTCCTCCTGTGGTCCCTAACGTCACAGATGCCAGTTTTCAGCCAATTCAAATCATTCCATGTTATAGCAAAAAATGTCTGAAGGCACTGGATACTGCAAAGACTATGGACCCTGACAACATCCTCGCTGTTGCACTGACGATTTGTCATCTACAACTAGCCATGCATCTAGCCATCCTGTATCAGTACAGCTACAATACTGGCATCTATCCGACATTCTGGAAAATTGTCCAGGAATGTTCTGTTCAGAAAAAGCAGGATAAATCTAATCTGGCCAATTATCACCCATCAGCCTACTCTCAATCATTAGGAATATAATAGAAGATATCGTTGATCAGAAATTTAACTGGACCAACCATATAAGTACTGTGGCTACAGAAACTGGTCAGAGATTGGAATTTGGAGGTAAGTAACTCCCCTTCTGACTCCTTAAAGCCTGTTCACCATCACAAGACACAAGCTATGAGTATTGTTTCCACGAAGCTACACGGGTGTGCAACAGCTTGGCAATTGGGAATGTACCATGCAAGAGATAAACAGATTGCGCAAAAGGAACAATTCTTTAAGATGTAAATAAAATAAAATAAAAGCAAAATACTGCGGATGTTGGAAATCTGGGGCGAGATTCTCCGCAATCGGCGCGATGTCCGCCGACCGGCGCCAAAAACGGTGCGAATCAGTCCGGCATCGCGCCGCCCCAAAGGTGCAGAATTCTCCGCATCTTGAGGGGCCGAGCCCTTTCCTTGAGGGGCTAGGCCCGCGCCGGACTGATTTCCACCCCGCCAGCTGGTGGGAAAGGCCTTTGGTGCCCCGCCAGCTGGCGCGGAAATGACTTTGCCGTGCGGCGCATGCCGTTCACGGCATCCCCGCGCATGCGCAGTGGAGGGGGTCTCTTCCGCCTCCGCCATAGTGGAGACCATGGCGAAGGCGAAAGGAAAAGAGTGCCCCCACAGCACAGGCCTGCCCACGGATCGGTGGGCCCCGATCGCGGGCCAGGCCACCCTGGGGGCACCCCCCGGGGCCAGATCGCCCCGCGCCCACCCCCCAGGAACCCGGAGCCCGCCTGCGCTGCCTTGTCCCGCCAGTAGGAGAGGTGGTTTGATTCTCGCCGGTGGGACAGGCATTCCAGCAGCGGGACTTCGGCCCATCGCGGGCCGGAGAATCGCCGGGGGGAGCCCGCCAACCGGCGCGGCGCGATTCCCACCCCCACCGAATATCCGGTGCCAGAGAATTCGGCAACCGGCAGAAGTGGGATTCACGCCAGCCCCCGGCGATCTGCGACCCGGCGGGGGGGTCGGAGAATCCCGCCCCTGAAATAAGAACAGCAAAATACTGGAAAAACTCAACAGGTCTGAAGAAGAGTCATATGGACTGGAAATGTTAACTCTGTTCCTTTCTTCACTGCCACTGCTGTCACCAACACCCTCCACCATCGCAGAAACACTCACCTCGGTTGGGCACTTTAGTGATGAGGCGTCTGCTACACTCACTGGTGCGCACAACACAGCCGTCCCGGTACAGCAGGTGGAGGTAGGAGCAGCAGAGGGGCGGGGCGGTCGGAGGGCAGCCCAGCCCAAGCGAACATCTGCCGCCCAGATGGATCCCGGGTTCCTGGAGTTTCCACACCCACACATAGATCCGATGCAAACACCGACCCGGAGACAAGCGAAGAGGGTGACGGCCGGCTTGCGGCAGCTGCAGTCGCAGGTGGAGGAGTCCACCCGCGTCCAGGAGCTGGAAGTGGTGCCGGTCATGCGTGCCACCCAGGCCGACACCGCACGGGTGGCGTCTGCGGTGGAGGCAATGGGTGCGACGGTGTCAGACATGGGGAACGGTTTGCGAGGCCTGGGGCTTTCCGTGCAGGCGGCGTCTGTGGCCCAGGACACGGCTGCCCTCTCACAGGAGGCCATGAGCCAGTGCCAGCGCCAGATGGCAGAGGCGCTCACCACCATAGCCCAGTCTCAGCAGGCCATAGCCCAGTCTCAGCAGGCCATGGCCCAGTCTCTGCAGGCCATGGCCCAGTCTCTGCAGGCCATGGCCCAGTCTCAGCAGGCCATGGCCCAGTCTCTGCAGGCCATGGCCCAGTCTCAGCAGGCCATCGCTGAGGGCATCGGCGCCAGTGGCCATGTGCGAGCTGGCGTCACACTGTCACAGACAGGGTTTGCCAAGCCCCTGGCCTCCATGGCTGCAAACCTGCAGACCCCTGTCGATACCAGCACGGGCCTCCAGGACTGGCAGCACCAGATGTCTGGGGGGCGTCGGATGGCCAGTCCGTTCGCATCCCCCACCCATGTAGAGGCCTGGGGGCCATCGGGCACCCCGAGGGAGGAGGAGATGGTGTGGTCCGTCCCGACTCCCCCTGTAGGGGAGGTCCCGGTACACCGCGACACCTCGGACTCCCCCCCTTCCGTCCCAGGTGCATCGGGTGGGCAACGGGCAGGACAGGTTGGCAGCTCGCCATCCCAGTCGCCCGGGCCGCAGCCTGGCCCATTTAGGCCAGGACGCCCCAGAAAAACGGCCACCAAAGGGATCCAGTGTCAGAGGGCAGGAATCACAGGAGTCCACCTCCAGTTCTGCTGTACCGTCTGGGGAACCACGTAGACGTAGTCAAAGGGCCCGTAAGGCCAAACAATTAGACACTGAGTAAGTTGGCACGGGTGCAGGGCACAGATGAGTTTTAGGGGCTAGGGCACGTGCATGAACTCGTTTGGTTATTAAAGTCAATGTTACACCTACAGAAGCTGCCTTTGTGCTCTGTCCAAAGCGTGCGGGGGTGTCATGTACGTTGAGCGCAAGTGTGTGTGTGAGGGGTGGTCTTACCTCAGCCCCAGGTGAGTCTACCCCCTTCCCCCTGGGCCGCCATCAACATCCCCCCGGGCAGAGGACGGGACCGTGCGCTGCAGTGTCACAGCCGCATGCAGGGATGGTCCGGGTGGATGGTGGTACTGTGGCCATGGGTCAGACATAGTCCAACGATGTGGAGCCAGGAGCTCACCGCAGGGCGGGTTGTCATCATCCTCCATGGCCTGCAATAGACACGCGTCCACCCGCAACTGTGTGAGCCCGGCCCGTTGTGCCGCAGGTGGATCGGCAATGGGGGGGGGGGTGTGCATGCGGGTGGGGTGGGTGGGGTTGGGGAGGGGGGTGAGGGTGCTGGGTGGGTGGATGGGTGGGGGGTGTGGGGGGTCGGCTGTTGCCATGGTGTGCGGTCTGTGGCCATACTACCCGATTCCCACGCCCATCTAGTCAGTGAAGCGGGCGGCTATCAGTCTGTCCCGTGCCCGCTGGGCCAGCCGGTAACGGTGGACAGCCACCCGCCTGTGTCTACCCCGTCTGCCCTGACCATTGCCCCCATCCCCCTCATCTGGGGGGGACTGCGCCTCTTCCTGCTGCTCCTCCACTCCGCCCTCCTCTGCCTGCGGCACATCGCCCCTCTGTTGGGCTATGTTGTGCAGGACGCAGCACACCACAATGATGCGGCCGACCCTATCTGACCGATACTGGAGGGCGCCCCCAGAGAGGTCCAGGCACCTGAAACGCATCTTCAGCACGCCAAAGCACCTCTCTATCACTCCCCTTGTCGCTACATGGGCATCATTGTAGCGGTTCTCCGCCTCATTGCGTGGCCGCCATATAGGCGTCATCAGCCACGATCGCAATGGGTAGCCCCTGTCGCCCAGCAACCAGCCCCTCAGCCGGGGATGGCGTCCCTCGTATATGCTGGGGATGGATGACCGCGACAACACGTATGAGTCGTGTACACTGCCTGGGTAACGGGCGCAGACTTGCAGGATCATCATGCGGTGGTCACAGACCACCTGTACGTTCATCGAATAGGTCCCCTTCCTATTGGTGAACACGGCCCTGTTATCTGCAAGTGGCCGCACGGCGACGTGCATCCCATCAATCGCGCCCTGGACCATGGGGAACCCGGCCACGGCAGAGAAGCCCACGGCCCGGGCATCTTGGCTGGCCCGGTCCACAGGGAAGCGGATGTAGCGGTGCGCCATGGCATATTGGGCATCTGTCACTGCCCGGATGCACCGATGCACCGATGTCTGCGATATGCCGGACAGGTCCCCACTCGGTGCCTGGAATGACCCCGTTGCATAAAAGTTCAGGGCCATCGTAACCTTGACAGACACGGGGAGAGGGTGTCCCCCGCCAGTGCCACGCGGTGACAGGTGTGCCAGCAGGTGGCAGATGTGTGCCACGGTTTCCCGGCTCATCCGGAGTCTCCTCCTGCATTCCCGGTCCGTGAGGTCCTGGTATGACTGCCGGGGACGGTACACACGGGGCGCCCTCGGTTGCCTCCGTTGCCGTGGGGCCGCGACGTCCTCCTCCCCCTCCTCATCCTGTCGGTCAGGTGTCCCTCCAGCCTGGGCGGCTGCCGCCTGCCCCTCTGCGGCAGCCTGCGCTGCCTCTCTGGCACGCTCCTCCTCCTCCTCCTCATCCAGGGTAACATGGACATTAGCGGCTGCCGCCACGGCGGCCAACATCGCTGGATGATCGGAAAACATGACGGCCTGGTGGGTGGGTGGGGGGGGGGGGGGGGGGGGGGTTGGGGGGGGGGGGGGAACGACGACATGTCATCATTGCCCATATCCCCTCCTTCCCCCCAGCCAGGTGGCATGGATCGCATGGGTCCAACTGTTGGAGGCTGGCACCTGGCCAGGTGGACCAACTCACTTGCCCTCGCACCCCCCCTCCCCGGCACAGACCCCCCCATCCCCCTCCCCGGCACGGACCCCCCCATCCCCCTCCCTGGCACGGACCCCTCCATCCCCCTCCCCGGTACAGACCCCCATCCCCCTCCCCGGCAGGGACCCCAACCTCCTCCTCGGCACGGCCCCCCCCCCCCATCCTCATCCCCGGCACGGACCCCCCATCCCCCTCCCCGGCACGGACCCCCCCCATCCCCCTCCCCGGCACGGACCCCCCAACCCCACCCCGGCACGGACCCCAACCTCCTCCCCGGCATGGGCCCCCCCCCATCCTCCTCTCCGGCACGGACCACCCCATCCCCCTCCCCGGCACGGACCCCCCATCCCCCTCCCCGGCACGGTGTCCCCAACCTCCTCCCTGGCACGGACCCCCCCCCCATTCTCCTCCCCGGCAAGGACCCCCCCCCCATCCTCCTCCCCGGCACGGACCCCCCATCCCCCCCCCCGGCACGGACCCCCCCATCCCCCTCCCCGGCACGGACCCCCCCATCCCCCTCCCCGGCACGGACCCCCCATCCCCCTCCCCGGCACGGACCCCCCATCCCCCTCCCTGACACGGACCCCCCCATCCCCCTCCCCGGCACGGACCCCCCCATCCCCCTCCCCGGCACGGACCCCCCATCCCCCTCCCCGGCACGCACCCCCCATCCCCCTCCACGGCACGGACCCCAACCTCCTCCCCGGCACGGGCCCCCCCCCCCCATCCTCCTCCCCGGCACGGACCCCCCCATCCCCCTCCCCGGCACGGACCCCCCATCCCCCTACCCGGTACGGAGAGTCCCTTCGGAGACTTCGGCAACTGGCGGGGGCGGGATTCACGGCGGCCAACGGCCATTCTCCGACCCGCTGGGGGGTCGGAGAATGACGCCCAGAGTGTTCGCACCGTCATGAACGCCGTTGCGTTCCGCGACAGCTCGAAATGGGCGCGGGCAGTAGTGATTCGCGCTGGAGCAGTTCACGCTGCTCCAGCCTCCCTTCCCGCCGCCAAATGGGCGCCAGCCAACCCACGCATGCGCAGTTGGGCCGCACCAACCCGCGAATGCACGGTGGACATCCTCATTGCGCCTGCCCCGACGCAACATGGCGTGAGGCTTCAGGGCCTGCCGCGTAATAAAATACGGCCGGGGCTGGAGAGGTCGGCCCATCGATCGGTGGGCCCCGATCGTGGGCCAAACCCCATCGGAGGCCCCTCCCCCCGGTGAAGGAGCGCTTTTCCCCGCCACAGAGGCCGCCCCCTGACCCTTCGCGCAGAGTTCCTGCCGGCAGCGACCAGGTGTGGACGGCGCCGGCGGGACTCTGCCGTTTCCGTGCGGCGCTTGGCCCATCAAGGCCGGAGAATCGGCGGCCCGGCCCCGGACAACGACCCGCGTCCGGCGGCGTGCCAAACGCGCCGGCGCAAATGCCAGCGATTCTCCGCTCCTCGGAGAATCACCTGGCGCCGTCGGACCGGCACCGCGGGAAAATATGGTGCGAACAGCGATTCTCCCATACGCTGCGGCATGGGAGAATCGCGCCCCCATGTCTGGGAGCACCTGGGGCGAGAGAAAGATCATTAATGATTTGTATTTTCAATCAGGAGATGGGAACCGACACTCCAAACATTTCTGGGTTCTGACATTCATGATTTTCAAATGTAAAGGAGCTAAGTGGCCCAGGGGCAAGATTGGTGCTTTATTAGCTGTGCTGGGAGCAGCCTGGAACTGGGACCTGGAAGTAAAGAAACCTTAAAAGGCAAGCAGCAACCATGATTGGTTTGTCATTCACTGAGGGAATGATGCAGGAGACTTCACAAAGAGCCAGGGCTGGCATGGGCAGATGTCCATGGGTGGCCTCAATGTTCTCCGTATCTCTCTTAAGGCATTAACTGAGGTCGTCACTGAGAGACATGTGGTATTGTTCACAATATCCAACAGAAGAAATCTGCCTAGAGACATGAGGATCTGGATGGTAAGCTAAGAAAATGTCACAAATTAGGTGATGAAGCATATGAAGTAGAATTGGGAGATGCTTGGATCCAATTTCTTAGCTTGGAAATATATGTGGTACAAAGGGCCTGTGATGCTAAACAAGTCAGATAATGATTCTCGTCAACTAATATTTATAACAGGGTTATGTAAAAACAAAGTCAAATGAGCACTGATCCTTAACTGTGTTCGAAAATGCTTCACTATATTGCACCAGTTGTTCTGATATATCCCAATAAATCTTTTGTTATTATGTAGTTATGCTCCACTTACTTCATTACAGCTTGCAACAAGGCGATTGCACCACATAGAAATGCTTTCAAATTACCCGATCAAAACCATTTCATTTTACATGCTACAGGCGAGAGGTTACATTATATTTACATATGAAGCCCTGATTGTACTTTACCAATGGCGAAATGATAATTACAGTATGGGCTTTTACCAGCCCTTGGTGAAAAATCAATATATTTTCATGCTGTAAAGACACTTTGAAACTATTATTGGCCCAGGTTCGGAAGCTGACCCCTGAATTTATATTTTTGTTTTCTTTCAAGGGATTGTTTCACACTTTAAATATTTTCTAAATGACCCTCATTTGTCAAGACATTCAATCATGGCCTGAATTTTCCTGAATTTTCTGTCCTGCCAACTCCACCAACCCCAATCCTCTGTTACACTCTAAAAAACGATGATTGGCATAAGGTGGGATTTGTGTCCCTCACTGGGGAGGAAGTCCCACCTTGGAGAGCTGCTGGCCAATCAGATTGGCTGGCAACTCTTCAGTGCCTCTAGGCACAGTGCTGCAGTGGCTGGAATTGGTACTGCAGGGGGTGCTGTCTGGTACTAAGTCCTGTGATCCGGAGGACAGGTAAGCGGCAGGGATCCCAGAGCAGGAAGTTTGGATATGTTTGGGGAGTTGTTTGGGGAAGATGGGGATCTTGGGGATGATGGGGATCTTGGGGATAGACCAGGGGAGGAAGGAGGTCCGGGAGGGCACCCCCAGTCAGAAGGAGGATTCTGATAGAGGAGCCACCCAGTCCTTGCCACCCAAAATCAAACCTACTTTATTTACATGCTCCCCCCCCCCCAGAGCTCACCAGCCTAAAAATTGAGGTTGGGTGGGAAAAGGCCATTAAGTGGCCATTAAGTGTGTATCGAAGGGCCTTAATTGGGGCAATGGCTGGCTTCCCATCCGAGGTCCTGACCACTCCAGTGTAAAACCGCTACCAGGTTGGGGCGGGCAGGAACCTGGAGAGAATCCCATCCATGCAACTTCATCCCGGGGGAGCGTAAAATTCTGGCCGGTTAATACAGATGTAGAAGGCAATTCAGCTCACCCAACTCTTGCTTCCATAGAAGTCTAAAGAGTTTCCATCACAGCATCTGACTGCCTCCGGGTGGCTCCAAAGTGGTTTTCGTCCACTATCTGACTTGGTCGGCCATTTCAGGTGTTCATCATTGTTTTGTCACAATTTTACTACGTTGGCAAAATAAAATGGGACTCCTTTGAAAGTTGTGAAGGGATAAAGGCTTGTCATATGCCAGGCTTTTAGGGAAATAGAAATTCTGCAGCGATTCCCCGCTCTCCCTCTATAACTTCTGCAAAAGATTGATGAACACCCCGAAAGGAAGGGTATAATTGGACATTTACTCTGCCCAATGTGAGATTTCTGCTGAACTTCCACCGAATGTATTTCAAGAAATTTGAAAATTGCAAGCATAATATACATATATATTATTGTGGTCATAAGGGCATCACGGTAGCATGGTGTTAAGCACAATTGCTTTGCAGCTCCAGGGTCCCAGGTTCGATTCCCCGCTGGGTCACTGTCTGCGCGGAGTCTGCACGTTCTCCCCGTGTCTGTGTGGGTTTCCTCCGGGTGCTCCGGTTTCCTCCCACAGTCCAAAGATGTGCAGATTAGGTGGATTGGCCAAGCTAAATTGCCCTTAGTGTCCAAAATTGCCCTTAGAGCTGGTGGGGTTACTGGGTTTTGGGGATAGGGTGGAGGTGTGGACTTGGGTAGGGTGCTTTTTCCAAGAGCCGGTGCAGACTCGATGGGCCGGATGGTCTCCTTCTGCACTGTAAATTCTATGTAATTATTGGAAAGACATGCAGAGAGTAGTAAAGCATAATAAGTGGGAAGAGGGGCGAAATTCTCCGGTATCGGCGCAATGTCTGCCGACTGGCGCCCAAAACGGCGCAAATCAGTCGGGCATCGCGCCGCCCCAAAGGTGCGGAATGCTCCGCATCTTGGGGGATCGAGCCCCAACCTTAAGGGGCTAGGCCCGCGTCGGACCAATTTCCGCCCCGCCACCTGGCGGAACAGGCCTTTGGTGCCCCGCCAGCTGGCGCGGAAATGACATCTCGGGCGGCGCATGCGCGGGAGCATTAGCGGCCGCTGACGGCATTCCCGCGCATGCGCAGTGGAGGGAGTCTCTTCCGCCTCCGCCATGGTGGAGACGGTGCCGAAGGCGGAAGGAAAAGAGTGCCCGCGGATCGGTGGGCCCCGATTGCGGGCCAGGCCACCCTGGGGGCACCCCCCGGGGCCAGATCGCCCCACGCCCCCCCCAGGACCCCGGAGCCCGCCCGTGCCACCTTATCCCGCCGGTAAGGTAGGTGGTTTAATCTACGCCGGCGGGACAGGCATTTTAGCAGCGGGACTGTGGCCCATCCGGGCCGGAGAATCGCGGGGGGGGGGCCCGCCAACCGGCGCGGCGCGATTCCCGCCCCCGCCGCATATCCGGTGCTGGAGAATTCGGCAACCGGGGGGAGTGGGATTCTCGCCAGCCCCCGGCGATTCTCCGACCTGGCGGGGGGTCGGAGAATCTCGCCCCAATGTTTATTTCCTTAGAGGACTCCACCTAGAATACTATTTACAGCTCTTTACACCTTATCAAAGGAAAGGTATCACTGCCCTTGAGAGAGTTTAGAGCTGAACAACAAAGATAATTCCAGCCATCAAGACTTAATAATGTGAGAAATTTGACCTTGATTTATTTGAAGGTGAAGAGAATTTGAGAAGATCTTATTGAAATTTTCAAAGTTACGAAGGAATTAACAAATCTAATCCAGAACTTTAATTTATTAAGATAAGGGGTTCAAATGTCAGCTGACAGAAGTTGAAAATTCTGAATTAACATAGGCTATCACTGAAAATGCAGCACAGAAACAGACCATTAGGCCACATGAGTTTCCTTGCATTCCATCTCCCTTATCTCAGCATGTCAGCATATCTTTTTCTTCCATTTTAATCTCATGTACTTGTCTAGTTTCCTTTTGAAAGCATCATGAGCTGTTTGCTTCAACCACTTCCTGTGGTAGTGAGTTCCACATTCTAACCATTCTGAGTAAAGACATTTCTCATTTCCCTGTTGGATTTAGGGCTGGATTCTCCTGGCCCCCAGCTACGTGTTTCTTGGTGGTACACCGTTCGCTGGCGGCAGGATTCAATCTTCCCGCCGCTTCTCAATGGGAGTTCCCATTGTAACCACCCCACAGTGCCATGGGCGGCACTGTAGCACAGTGGTTAGCACTGTTGCTTCACAGCGCCAGGGTCCCAGGTTCGATTCCCGATTTCAGTCACTGTGTGTGCGGAGTCTGTACGTTCTCCCCGTGGTCTGCATGGGTTTACTCCGGGTTCCTCCCACAAGTCCCCAAAGACGTGCTTGTTAGGTGAATTCGACATTCTGAATTCTCCCTCTGTGTACCCGAACAGGTGCTGGAATGTGTCGACTAGGGGCTTTTCACAATCACTTTATTGCAGTGTTAATGTAAGCCTACTTGTGTCAGTTATAAAGATTATTATCAGGATCCCGGGGCGAGATTCTCCGATCCCCCGCCAAGTCGGAGAATCGCTGGGGGCTGGCGTGAATCCCGCCCCCGCCGGTTGCCGAATTCTCCGGCACCGGATATGCGGCGGGGGCGGGAAACGCGCCGCGCCGGTTGGTGGGCCCCTCCCCCTGTGATTCTCCGGCCCGTATGGGCCGAAGTCCCGCCACTAAAATGCCTGTTCCGCCGGCGTAGATTAAACCACCTACCTTACCGGCGGGACAATGCGGCGCGGGTGGGCTCCGGGGTCCTGGGGGGGGCGCGGGGCGATCTGGCCCCGGGGGGTGCCCCCACGGTGACCTGGCCCGCGATCGGGGCCCACCGATCCGCAGGCGGGCCTGTCCCGTGGGGGCACTCTTTCCCTTCCGCCTTCACCACGGTCTCCACCATGGTGGAGGTGGAAGAGACTCCCTCCACTGCGCATGCGCGGGAATGCCGTCAGCGGCCGCTAACACCCCCGCGCATGTGCCGCCCGGAGATGTCATTTCCGCGACAGCTGGCGGGGCACCAAAGGCCTTTCCCGCCAGCTGGCGGGGCGGAAATTCGTCCGCCGTCAACCTAGCCTCTCAGTGTTGGGGCTCGGCCCCCCAAGATGCGGAGCAATCCGCACCTTTGGGGCGGCGCGATGCCCGACTGATTTGCGCCATTTTGGGCGCCAGTCGGCGGACATCGCGCCGATACCGGAGAATTTCGCCCCCTATCTGTATCTCTCCACTCTTCAACTGCTGCTGTTTTGGCCAGTCGTGAATGAGCTACAATTTCCTGTAGTTAAACATTGGAAAGACTTAAGCTGTCTTCTTTGGCCCCCAACAAAAACTCTGCACTCTTGCCATTGATTCCATCATCTTTTCCGGGACATTGTCTCAAGTTGAACCAGACTATTTGCAACCCCGATGCTCTTTTTGACCCAAGCTGATTATATGGTCCCTTATCCCCTCAATTGCAATGAACATCCATAACATTAGCTATCACAAATTAGTTATGTCCTGAATTGACTATCCCAATCCTCTCCAGACTGATCACCCCATCCATCATGCCCTGTAAATTTTACCTTACACATAACTCTGCTGCCTTTATCCTATCCTGGATCAAGTCCTTTGCTGCACTGTATTGACTACCAGGTCTCAATTTTAAATTCCTTCTTCAAGTTTAGATCCCTTTATGGCCATGCTCCTTTGGTTCTCTGAAACCTCCACCAGCTCCAATAGCTTTTTACACTTTATATTTCTTACCTCTGGCCTCTTGTGTATCACTCTCCCTTTGCCCCAGCATTGCCCTCAAGCATCAAAGTTGTCACTCTGGAGTTTATTTCCTGAACCTTTCCACATCTTCATCTCCATTTGAGTTTTTTGACTAAAGTTTTGGTCATGTGACCTAAAATCTACTTTTTGATTGGTCATTAATTTTTCTCTGCTTACACCTCAGTGATAGAAACATAGAAAATAGGAGGAGGCCATTCAACCCTTCATGCTGGCTCTGCCATTCATCATCATGGCTGATCATCCAACTCAGTAACTTATACCAGTTTTCCCCCATATCCTGTGATACTTTAGCACCAAGAGCTATTGTCGTGGAAATAAGATAGTCAGATGCTTCGAGCTTCGTTTCAGGTAATTTACTTGGACACGAATCGTGGAGGAGCCGTAGTGGTCAGAAGGCCACTCCGAACATCCTACCTTACAATATTAAGAGCATATATTTATACCATGAAGTAAACAATCTCGTGAACAAAACACAGGTTCCGCGGACCATATTTACACAAAGCAAACCTTGGGAAAGTTCTGCAAAAACATTATTTGGCATGTTTTCTGTTTACATCACTCGACCTTCCAAGAGTTTGTACAGAATCAGAGAAAAATATAGCAAAGTATCCCATCATGCTTTTAGCAGGTGCCTTTTCTTATAATATAGCCAAGCAACTAGATATTAATGAATGCCCTTAAACGGGCAACTAATCCGCACACTAAATTCACTTCTACAGCTATATCGAACTCCTTCTTGAAAACATATGTTTTGGCCTCAACTGATTTCTGTGGTAGTAAATTCCAGTTTCATCACTCCCCGGATGAAAAATTCTCCTCATCTCAGTTCTAGGGAGGGTTTAAACTAATGTGCCAGGGGGATGGGAACCGATGTAGGAAGTCAGTGGGGACAGAAACAAAAGGCAGGAAGGGAGAGTGTGTAAAGCATGACCAGAGAAAGCAGGGCAGAGAGCAAGGAAGGTCTACATTAAACTGCATTTATTTCAATGCAAGGGGCCTGACGGGCAAAGCGGATGAACTCAGGGCATGGACGGGCACATGGGACTGGGATATTATAGCTATGACTGAAACATGGCTAAGGGAGGGGCAGGACTGGCAGCTCAATGTTCCGGGGTACAGATGCTATAGAAAGGATAGAACAGGAGGTAAGAGAGGAGGGGGAGTGGCGTTTTTGATTAGGGAGAACATCACGGCAGTACTTAGAGGGGATATATCCGAGGGTTCGCCCACTGAGTCTATATGGGTGGAACTGAAAAATAAGAAGGGAGAGACACCTTGGTAGGACTGTACTACAGGCCCCCAAATAGTCAGCGGGAAATTGAGGAGCAAATATGTAAGGAGATTACAGATAGCTGCAAGAATAATAGGGTGGTAGTAGCAGGGGACTTTAACTTTCCCAACATTGACTGGGACAGCCATAGCATTAGGGGCTTGGATGGAGGGAAATTTGTTGAGTGTATTCAGGAGGAATTTCTCATTCAGTATGTGGATGGACCGACTAGAGAGGGGGCAAAACTTGACCTCGTCTTGGGAAATAAGGAAGGGCAAGTGACAGAAGTGCTAGTGAGGGATCACTTTGGGACAAGTGACCATAATTCCATTAGTTTTAAGATAGCTATGGAGAATGATAGGTCTGGCCCAAGAGTTAAAATTCTTAATTGGGGCAAGGCCAATTTTGATGGTATCAGACAGGAACTTGCAGAGGTAGATTGGGGGAGACTATTGGCAGGCAAAGGGACGGCTGGTAAATGGGAGGCTTTTAAAAATGTGTTAACCAGGGTGCAGGGTAAGCACATTCCCTTTAGAGTGAAGGGCAAGGCTGGTAGAACTAGGGAACCCTGGATGACTCGAGATATTGAGACTCTGGTCAAAAAGAAGAAGGAGGCATATGACGTACATAAGCAACTGGGATCAAGTAGATCCCTTGAAGAGTATAGAGATTGTCGAAATAGAGTTAAGAGGGAAATCAGGAGGGCAAAAAGGGGACATGAAATTGCTTTGGCAAATAATGCAAGGGAGAATCCAAAGAGATTCTACAGATACATAAAGGGGAAAAGAGTAACTCGGGACAGAGTCGGGCCTCTTAAGGATCAACAAGGACATCTATGTGCAGAGCCACAAGAGTTGGGTGAGATCCTGAATGAATATTTCTCATCGGTATTCACGGTGGAGAAAGGCATGGATGTTAGGAAACTAAGGGAAATAAATAGTGATGTCTTGAGAAGTGTGCATATTACAGAGGAGGAGGTGCTGGAAGTCTTAAAGCGCATCAAGGTAGATAAATCCCCGGGACCTGATGAAATGTATCCCAGGATGTTGTGGGAGGCTAGGGAGGAAATTGCGGGTCCCCTAACCGAGATATTTGAATCATTGGCAGCCACAGGTGAGGTGCCTGAAGATTGGAGAGTGGCGAATGTTGTGCCCTTGTTTAAGAAGGGCAGCAGGGAAAAGCCTGGGAACTACAGACCGGTGAGCCTAACGTCTGTAGTAGGTAAGTTGCTAGAAGGTATTCTGAGAAACAGGATCTACAAGCATTTAGGGAGGCAAGGACTGATTCGGGGCAGTCAGCATGGCTTTGTGCGTGGAAAATCATGTCTCACAAATTTGATTGAGTTTTTTGAGGGAGTGACCAAGAAGGTAGATGAGGGCAGTGCAGTAGACGTTGTCTACATGGACTTTAGCAAAGCCTTTGACAAGGTACCGCATGGTAGGTTGTTGCAGAAGGTTAAAGCTCACGGGATCCAGGGTGAGGTTGCCAATTGGATTCAAAATTGGCTGGACGACAGAAGGCAGAGGGTGGTTGTAGAGGGTTGTTTTTCAAACTGGAGGCCTGTGACCAGTGGTGTGCCTCAGGGATCGGTGCTGGGTCCACTGTTATTTGTGATTTATATTAATGATTTGGATGAGAATTTAGGAGGCATGGTTAGTAAGTTTGCAGATGACACCAAGATTGGTGGCACAGTGGATAGTGAAGAAGGTTATCTAGGATTGCAACGGGATCTTGATCAATTAGGCCAGTGGGCCGACGAATGGCAGATGGAGTTTAATTTAGATAAATGTGAGGTGATGCATTTTGGCAGATCGAATCAGGCCAGGACCTACTCAGTTAATGGTATGGCGTTGGGGAGAGTTATAGAACAAAGAGATCTAGGAGTACAGGTTCATAGCTCCTTGAAGGTGGAGTCGCAGGTGGACAGGGTGGTGAAGAAGGCATTCGGCATGCTTGGTTTCATTGGTCAGAACATTGAATATAGGAGTTGGGACGTCTTGTTGAAGTTGTACAAGACATTGGTACGGCCACACTTGGAATACTGTGTGCAGTTCTGGTCACCCTATTATAGAAAGGATATTATTAAACTAGAAAGAGTGCAGAAAAGATTTACTAGGATGTTGCCGGGACTTGATGGTTTGAGTTATAAGGAGAGGCTGGATAGACTGGGACTTTTTTTCCCTGGAGCGTAGGAGGCTTAGGCGTGATCTTATAGAGGTCTATAAAATAATGAGGGGCATAGATAAGGTAGATAGTCAACATCTTTTCCCAAAGGTAGGGGAGTCTAAAACTAGAGGGCATAGGTTTAAGGTGAGAGGGGAGAGATTCAGAAGAGCCCAGAGGGGCAATTTCTTCACTCAGAGGGTAGTGAGTGTCTGGAATGGGCTGCCAGAGGTAGTAGTAGAGGCGGGTACAATTGTGTCTTTTAAAAAGCATTTAGATAGTTACATGGGTAAGATGGGTATAGAGGGTTATGGGCCAAGTGCGGGCAACTGGGACTAGCTTAATGGTAAAAACTGGGCGGCATGGACTGGTTGGGCCGAAGGGCCTGTTTCCATGCTGTAAACGTCTATGATTCTATGATTCTAAATGGTTTATCCCAAATCCTTAGACCCTTGGTTCCGGACTCCCCACAATCTGGAATATTCTTCCTGCACCTACCCTGTCTAGTGTTGTTAGAATTTCATAGGATTTAATGAGATTCCCTCTCATTCTTATAAACTCCAATAAATATAATCCTAATGGACTCAATCTCTCCTCATACATACATCCCGTCATCCCAGGAATCAGCCTGGTAAACCTTCGCTGCACTCCCTCTATAGCAAGAACATCCTTCCTCAGATAAGGAGACTAAAACTCCACACAATATACCAGGTGTGGCCTCACCAAGGCCCTGTATAATTGCAAAAAGACATACCTGCTTCTGTCCTCAAATCCTCTGGCTATGAAGGTCAACATACCATTTGCCTTCTTTACCACCTACTGCACCTGCATGTTTACTTTCACCCAGGTCTCAGTGCACATTTCTCAATCTATAGGCACTCAGATAATAAGCTGCCGCTTTTTTGCTACTGAAGTAGATAACCTCACATTTATCCACATTATACTGCATTTGCTATGCATTTGCCCACTCACTCAACTTGTCCAAATCCTACTGAACCATCTTTGCATCCTCCTCACAGCTCACCCTCCCACATTTAAATCTCTTTTTTAATCTTAATGCTGTCATTAAAATTAATACAAAATGCAGTGAGGAGGCCAATTCAAACTCACAATGGATCAGCTGAGTTGCCCTTCCCTTTCTCAGGCTTGACTGACATTTTAAAAATGCCCTCGCCAGACGTTTATCTTAAATTCTGTCACGAGCTCCAATGCAACCAGTGACAGTGAATCATGGAATTAAACTGAACACTTAACTACAGAAAGTGATATCAATACAAAAACATCAAACATTTAATTAATGTTACTGCGGACACAGTACAGAAACAAAATGCATGTTCATGCTTCATTTCTGTATAACAGGACTATAAATAATTATGACATTCTTACTGTGAGTGTCCTGTAGTATTAGGACTGCCTTTGTGAGCAAATTGATATGAAGTTGTAAGTGCAGATGTTCTTAAAAAAAAGATATTTAAATTGATTTAATTGTAATGGAAGCTTCTTATGTAGTACATCCAACTGTATTTGTATTTGTGATGGATTTTGATTATAGATGCCAGGAGATGACAGGAGTCTCAATTCTCCAAGCTGATTAATGGTTACATTACTAATGTGAAGATATAGATAATACATTCATAGACCCAAGACCAGTATGTGTGCTACAACTGTGCATTAGGAATAAAAGGAAAATAATAGCATTTTGGACGATATATCTAAAATCTATGGACAATATATTTGTGAAATATATTTTCTGTCTCCCGAGACCGCGATAGTGGAAACACATTAAGAAGTCTATTTTATTTGAATTACTTTTTATTACCAATTGTGTCCTGTGATTTGTAACATTGATCAATCCTTTAATTGGTGTTTCAGAATTTTAGATATGTGAAACATATTCATGCTGTTATGGCATTACATGATATCATGGAGTTGTAAACATAAACTTGCTTCTCAGCAGAAAGTTAGGCTGAGGCCCATGAGTGAGCAGTGGGACCAAATTCAACATGTGGTAATGAACTATTTTGGCCTTTATTTAGGAATGGGTGTACGGAGAGAAAGGGAAGGTGTGTGAAGAGAGGAGGAAGTAGGGAAGGTAAAGGGATGGTGTGATAATTCCAGTGGAGGCCAGACTAAGTGAAATAAAAGTTTATTCTAGCAGAGAAATAAACCGGCTGCCTCTAGCCTCCCGGCCTGGGACCATTGAGAATGCCAGTCTGGGTCTGGGACACAGGATTTAAAGTCCCACTAGCGCGTCCCTATTGGGTGAGCCTCCAACTGCTCAATACGGGAACACATACTCCACGAAGCCCATGGGGAGATCAAGCAATGATCCCTTTGTCTTCACAACAGAAGGGAAGAGGGAAATGGAGGGAACTAGGTGTCTGGTTGTGTCTTCAGTTGTCGGGTGCAGTGCCCGAGAAGTGCCAGTTTACTGCCCGGGCACGTATGATGTTCTGTCTACCTGGGGGCTGTACCTACCTGTGCACCCCTGATGGGTTCTCTTCGCCAGGTCACCGTTGGTCCAGACAAATTGTAAACCCTGCCAACATGACGTCATGTCGGCAGAGGAGGAAACCCAAACATGAGGGGACGATACAGTGGGGAAGCCTGCTCATTCTATGCTGATGTATGGTAATTGGGTTCCTGTCTTTTCTGGGTGGCAACCCCATTATGTCTTTGGAGAGGGGCGGGGACAATGGGAACGGGTAATTCTGCTGGCATGTAAGCCGTTTGGGGACCTCCATTGGATTCTGTACCCCCACTGGCTTACCCACCACCCGAAAATGGGGGAGGAGAATCCCAGCCTATATCTTTGCTTATTCTCAGCTTCTGGATCTAGCCTGGATCAGCCTGCATCATACTGCATCACTGGACCCATCGTCAACTGAGATCTGAAGGCTCAGTCTCCTTTTGTGTAGCTTGACCCAGAGTTTTTGTTTCCCTTTCTCAGTTTGAGTATAAGTTTCCTGAGAAACTGCAATGTTCTGCTTTCTTTCTCAATTTCCCTTTTCAATTCAGGCCTGTCTCAAAAAAAATTGAAATCACTACACTGAGACCTACTGGAGAAAAATCCAGCCAGTTGGTGTCACCATTAGCCAGATCAGATAGTGGAGTACAATGCCCTGTAATTAGCTCCAACACTCTGCACCCCAACATCTGAATGCTCGGTGGGGATGAAAAGGTATCCATGAGGGAAAGTCACATGATCTAATCATCAGATAGCTTGTCTTATTCTCTGAAAAAATTAAATCAAAAAACAATCAGTGAATGCTCAGATTTATACATATCAATTTTTGAATCATTGATTTTTTAAAAAAATTCTGATTTTTATTTGGTGCGAGAGAACAAATTTATATAAATTATGGACAGAGGTAGCAAACCTGTTACAAAGAAAAGTGATCCTATGTATAAAACTGAACTGAAACACGGGGAATCAAAATAGGCCAGGAAAGAAACTGAAGGTGGGATTCTCCGGCCTCCCAGCCATGTGTTTTCCAGCAGCGGGATGCAGCGTGCCGTTCGCTGGTGGCAGCATTCTCTGCTCCCCCCACTGTCAATGGGAATTCCCACCGAGACCACCCCACACCGCTGGGAAACCCGCGGGATGGGGTGCACTGCCAGTAGGCCAGAGAATCTGGCCTGAGAATTGAAAGAGAAGAGAAATGTTGGACTATTTTGTTCAGTTTATTTTCAAAAAAGACACAACTCTTTTTAATCATTGCAACTTTTGGCAAAGTGACCGAAGTTCATGATTTTTAAACAGTTTTACAATGCTCTTTCATTTGAAAGTATGACAAAGTAATGCCCATTCACATCACATTGATAATGATATGTACAATAATTACATTTTTATGGTACCCAGTGTTCAGTATTTGTGCAAAATGGCTGAGTACAAATGAGAGTTTTACCCTCATTGCGTATCGAAACACGTCACATTATCACATTATCTTCTCTTTATGCTCATGTTTCAGTGTCAGTCCTTTAGAATGAAAATACACCAGAGAGGATCAATTTCTGAATAGATAAACTCGATTTAGGAATAGGCATACTTCCGCATGCTGGAAATTTTAACATAGTCTTGTTAATTTAAAGTACCCAATTTTTTTTTTTGAATTAAGAGGCAATTTAGCATGGCCAATCCACCTATCCTGCACATCTTTGGGTTGTGGGGGTGAGGCTCATGTAGACACGGGAGAATGTGCAAACTCCACATGGATAGAGACCCGGAGCCGGGATTCAACCCGGTTCCTCGGTGCCGTGAGGCAGCAGTGCTAATCACAGCGCCACCGTGCTGGCCCTTGAAAATTTTAACATAATTAATAATGTTTCTCTCACTATCGCTGAATTTTTGACTCGAGCAATTTTTCTAATGCATAAATATTTAAGGAAAATATTGACTCGTCAAATTAGAACTCGTCCATTTACCAAACTAGTTTTCTTCTCCCACTTATCCTCACATCCCAATCCATCCTCCCACCCCCATTTCTTTTTTTTTTGAAGCTTCACCTTCAGACTGTTTGATGCTCTTCTCACAGCAAGTCATGAAGTGGAAATGGCAAGACTGTCCCAGTCTCACAATGAACAGCTTCATCTCTGAGGTAGCCTTGCCTTTCAGCAGCGTGACTCACTGGGAGAGAAAGATTTGGCAAGCATTTAGATAAGTAGGCTTAAGATCATGTGGGTGGACAGGCAAAAGATAAATGGGCAGGCAAGAGGCACAGACACATGGGCAAGGTAGATGCTGATGGTCAGATAGATCTGATAAATAACTGGGGGAGGGAGGGGAGAAACACATTAATGGAGAGAGAGAACAGATCAAGTAGGAGTAGGGATGAGCAAACAGAACAGGGAATAAAAACATTGACCAAGGCAGATGGGTAGGTGGATAGATGAGGCAGAAGAGTGACATCTAGGCAGAATGTGAAGGAGTCACACAGAGCAGCACATTTGAAGGAAATATTGCTTTATGTTAAATTTTCCTTACATACACCTTATGCGGTCAATATTCTCTGAGTATAAAGTTAACAACATCGGAATCAGTGTAATGTATGCTTGGTAGGCTGGACTTTGAACTGTTTAAAAACGATTATGTTTTGCTTTCAAATATGCCGGGCATCAGGACAAGTGGACACCAGTTCAGAGTTGTGAAGGGGAAATTTAGAAAAACAATTAGAAATTATTCTTCACACAGATAATTACACATTTCTAGGATGAATTAAAAAAAATATATTGTTATTGAAAACTTTATTATGAACAAAATAACATAATAATATAAGAGAGGTGCTTCAAGTTACAACGTAAAAAGAACACAATCATCAATCAAGAACATACCCAATCTTAACCCCCAACATTAAACCCCCTTAACGACTGACAGCGACTAACTTTTGAAAAGAGAAATGGGGGCAGCAAGGTGGCGCATAGGTCAGCCCTGCTGTCTCACGGCGCCAAGGTCCCATGTTCAATCCCGGCCCTGCATCACTGTCCGTGTGGAGTTCGCACATTCTCCCTGTGTTTGCATGGGTTTCGCCCCTGTAGCGCACAATGACTTACGAGTAGTGATGAAGTCGATGAGGCTTTATTAAGCGAGACTTGTCCCCAGCAGTTTAGCAACAGAATGAAGCAGTGGGGAGAAGCTCGGGTTCTTATACTCCGCCTTCAGGGCGGAGCCAGGAGTCAACAGCCAACCAGGACCCGGGATCTGTCAGCCAATAGCATCACGGCTTCACAGTCCCACATGACCCCAATACATACCACCACAGCCCCCACTACCCAAAGATGTGCAGGGTAGGTGAATTGGCCACACTAAATTGCCTCTTAAATGAATTGGGTACTCTTGAATTTATTTAAGAAAAAGAAAAGGGAAATGAATGGCTGCCATCTTAGGAAGAACCCTTCTGCCGACGCCCTAATGGTGGATTTGATCTTCTCCAAATGTAGGAACTCCATGAGGTCACCCAACCAAGCCAAGGCAAGGATAAATGATTAAATTCAGAAGCTCTGGATTCATTTGACAAACAATTTGACGCTGTACTGTGAAATGCAAAGTTAATGTTACAGAATAAAATTGGTTGAGAGGTATATTTTTATAAAGTTATTTTTAAATCCAGCCTTGGGTAACTGTCTGTCTGGAGTTTACACTTTCTCCTCATGTCTGCGTGGTTTCCTCCGTATGCTCCGGTTTCCTCCTACAGTCTAAAGATGTGCAGGTTAGGTGGATTAGCCGTGCTAAATTTCCCCTAGTGTCCAAAAGGTTAGGTGGGGTTACTGGGTTATGGGAATAGGGTGGGGGTATGGGGGCTCTTTCAGAGGGTCGGTGCAGACTCGATGGGCCGAATAGCCTCCTTCTGCACTGTAGTGATTCTATGAATATTGTCATAAGTCATCTATTGCATATGAGCAGGCTATTGTAAATCCGATAGAGTGAAATTGAAAAAGTGTGGGAAATGTAACTTTAAAGTACACTTTTAAATATGAAAATGAGCTTTGAAACTGGTCCTGAGGTATATCGTATTATCTTTTTAAATAGAGAATTTAATTTTGTCACAAGCCGATTTCTAGCTATCTAATAGGAAAATTAGAGGGAGGGGATCAGTAGAAATGGAGATTCTGTTAATCGCTTACTGCCTGAGCAGCATAACGTTAGTAACAAATGCATTAATTTTAGATACTCTGTAGTCTATATCCTCACTCTATCATTTTTCTCTCAAAAGGAAGTGGCCCTTCTAAAAGTTACAGCGCTTCCTGTGTATGGCATGCTACAAAAATGTGTTGAAATTAAGAATCACAATGACTTTGTTTGATTTATTTATGATTAAATATTTGAGGGACAGTCTGATGGCAAGAAACTCCTTAACAATGATATAATTTTCTTGCACCTGCGGGAACAGGCTGTTTACTGCGGAACAATATTCTAATGAGAAATGGAATGCCTGCAGTGTTATATTTGGGAGTTTATTTTTATTGCTTATTCAGTGTAAATGTGTTTCGCAAAATTACAAATTTAAAAGCAATTTGTCTATGAATTATGTGTACAAGATGCTTATAAATGTAATTTCTATAATTTGTGTCATGAAATCAATGCTAAGTAATTTCATTAACCTTTTCCCAGGATTTGATGTGCTTGCAGTTAGTGAGTCATTATGCTGCTGCATCTGTGTAGTGTTAAGGTTAGTGTTTTTTCCTGCTTTTGTCACTCATTACTATCCACCACACATTCATCATCATTGACAATGGAATGCAGCCCAATACATTGATAGATAAGAACTTTCACATTTATTTGTGTGTAATCAAAGATTTGTGATATTTAAAGGTACGCACATCACAGGTGGGTACGTACAAGTATATTTGTTTCAACGAAGCTTCATTGATCCTTATGAAAGCATTTCAATCTGCATCACATCATGGTAGCATGTACTGATAATGGCGGCTTAGTCAATGCATGCAATACAGTAAGAAGGCAAAGGTGTAAAATTCCAACAAGCACCGTATGCCCACCCAACCAGATATTGTGGAAAGCGTGGCACAAGTTCAGAAGCAGTTAGAATCCAAACCATGAATCTACTGCTTTATACACTTCTGAGAATATCACGGATTATTTGCAACTTCAAAGTAACTTTGATTTGATCCAAAAAAAAATCAAGAAATCCCTCGGCAATCTAGAGCATGTCCTCCCACGTATAGGCAATGCAGAATCTTTGGATTTTTTTCAAGAAATAAATGGATAAATCCCTGATCAAAGAGGGATAGAAATTCATTGCTCAGACGGGATGGAGATGGAGTAATCTGTACGAAATGCTGCTCCAGGAAAAGAAAAGAAATAAGTGGAGAAAGCAGGCCCAGCCAAATGACTTTTTTAATTCCTCTTTTTCTTTATGCATGGTGTGAAGTAACTGTATTGCAATTCATTAACCTTTTCACAGCCCCAGAATAAATAACCCAATTTCACAGCTTTTCAAAAGGAGTTAAATCACATCCTTACAATGTAGCTTGAGCATTTTCCACTAAATTCCCCACTTGTGTTATTAGCGTCGATGCCTGTGTAATATCTGTGGTTGGTTAACAATGGCTTTCATTTCAAAGACTAAGGTGAATAATTGTTTTCCAATTTGGAGTGAATTCATGGTATATCATTAATTGCAATAACAAAGATCTGCTCTGATGCCCTTGTAGAAATTTCCACAAAAATGTGTATGACCTACCAAAAAATACTAGGTTGTGACCTGTAGGCTCATTTATCTCTCCCATGGCTATTAATACTTCCAGCCACTTCCTGATTGAGACCTTGTGCTGATAATGTTGCTGAACACAGGTGGATTAATGTTCAGTGCTGTAATGGATTGAATTCTCAGGATATTATTGGACAGCTTCTTGCTGTATCACAGCATTGATGATTACAATTTATTTAACAAAGCTATACACTGCTCCTCTTCAAAATACCTTAGTTCCAGGCATGGTAAGCCCCTCCTCTTCCCTCACTCCTTACCATATCTGTAGGTTTCAAGTAGCACAAATTGTCCCTATTATCTGATGACACAGTGACCTGATTAGTTGGCATCCTCGTTGAAGTTGGACACGTTCCAACAGAAGTTATTCAGGTTGCTTTCCTCGGTTTCTCTCTCTGTCATGTTCAATCTCTCTGTTTCTGTTTGTTATTACCTCTAGCATCCTCTAGTTATCTCTAGTATTATTACCTCTTCTACTCATCACTCAAGTTTAATCTATTCCTTGATTTGTTTATGAACCAATTCTTCTTTATACCAAAGTTGCCATATATCTGTTTCAGTCACTCTGTCTCTTTCTCTCTCTGCCCAGCAGCCTCTGAGGAGAAATACGATGTACCCTACTCTCCTGCCATCTCAATATTTTCCCCAAACCCCTTCCCTTCCTATGCTCTAGCTTCCGACTCTCCTCTTGCACTCGCTTGTCATCTTTACCCCATTTGGAAGGCTACTCTGCTCAGCCACAGTCCACACAACACTGTGTAGATGTGAGGAAATACAACAACAATTTATATTTATATAGTGACATTACCAAAATAAAATGACTCCAGGTGTTTGATACCATCCTCTGTCAAAGATCGGGCTGGATTCTCTGTAGCCCGACACCAAAATCGTGTTCGCCGATTGGGCGGAGAATGGATTTCCATGCCAAAATCGGGGCCGGCGCCGGTTTGACACCAGTCCGCCATGCTCCGCCCCCTCCAGACTGGTGTCGTTGTGACACACGCCATTTCAATGCCATTGGCGCGACATCGGCCGGCCCATCCGTGATGCTCCGCCCCCAATGGGCAGGATTCCCAGCGGCGCGGGCACGTGTGGTCCCAACCATGCAGGAACTCGGCGTGACAGCTACGGACTGTGTCCAACGCCGCCACACTCGGCCAGGATCCGTGCCGCTGGTGGTGGGGGTGGTGGGGGGGGGGGTCGAGTCTTCTGCTCGGCGGGACTGATGGGGGTGGCCAAGGGGTGGGGTCGAGCACAGCCGGCGCCATGTTGTACGGCGCGACTGGTGCATGTCGTCAGCCGTGCGCATGCTAGACCCTCACCGGTACCAGAATCGGTGAGGGGTTCACACCGATTTACCGGTCGTGAAACACCACGGATCTCATGTCAGCGTCGGCACTTAGCCGCAGAAACAGAGAATTCCGCCCGAAGTGCTTAAATGCTGGCCTCACCCGGAGCCACCATTACCAAATGGATGAAGTGCCATGTGAACATAGGAAACATGACTGAATCAGCCATTAACACGGGTGCTCCAGTTTCCTTTTTTTTGTGACAAATCATACTCCTTTTTAATTTGAAAATAAACTAGAAAATATATTTAAATGAAAAACATTGCTTTGTCACCGATTGAAAGCTCAATCTTTTATTAATAACTGAACAAATGTTACAGCAGTGAGATAACAGGATTCAATAAATGCACACAAGGCTAAGAAAGGTTCAGTTACCAATTGCATCATTCTGCTTTTCTCAGAACTATCATCTCCTGCAGTCACACTTGTATTGCTATTTCACACGTGACACTCACAGCAACGGGTGCTTCAGGAGATACAAGAAACGCATCAATCTGAACAAAGACTCTCTCGATATTTCTCAGTAAAATCTTTTGCGGTGGCTTGAGAGCAGCTCCACTTACCGTGTAATAGTCAATCACCAATGGGACAAATTTCTGATAATGACAAAAAAAAATTAAAGGAGAGTCAGAGAAAATTCTTTGCGTAAAGGGTGGTTGAAATTCTTTGTCTTAAATTGTTGTATGAATCATAGTGCCTGCATTGTTTAGAGAAACTATTGGACAGCTGCACAGAATATAGAAAGAAATACAGGAACTATGAGACAGGAAAGTTGAATTAGACTGGATTTTCACAGACTGGATGTAGAGCAGAAAGACTCGAGGTCAAGCCTCTGACTCTGAGTCAAATGATGTTTTACAATTACTCTCTACACCCCTAAACTGAAAAATGCAAAATCACCCAGGGTTTCCACCCTAGTTGTTATCCAGTGTTTACTCTTGTATGAAAATCAAGTGAAAATAGGACCAGTCTGTGCTATTATTCTCCCATACTTGAGTATTCGTTTGAAAATCATTGGCCAACCTCCAATGTTAAGATTTAATATGTGGCCAAGGTGGAAAAGGATGGTGGTGCCCATCAAACTGTGACTCCACACAAGACTATGCCATCAGGAGAGAAAGGGGGAAATTGGAGGGACAAAGAATAATTTAAAAAATAAATACCACAGTGCAAATTGGATTCTTCTCTCAGTATAAAAGATTCTATAGCCTGTATATTGTTCTTTTCAGCATTAATGTCTGAGAGCTTAAGTGGGTAGACTTCCATGAGGATAAAATATTGATTGAACTATCTGTCTGCTCTCCCTAGCAGAGAGGAAGCCATTTGGAGGCTCAGACCTCACTTCAATAGAACTGGTGAGCTGCAGGTACCAAATGGACATCCCAATGCAGCTCACGTGGTTCAGTCTGGTGCAGTATTGGCTGGTCTAGAGACCACCTAACTGGGAGCCAGGCAGGTCCTTGGGGCAGTGGGAGTGGCGATCACATCATTGTGGGTCAGGAGCCGGGAATGGCAATGGTCCTGATTATTTTGTTGGCCTGAAAGAACACTCCTGCTTCTTCTGCTAAATACAAATAATTTGGGGCCTCCTGGTATCACAACTGTGTTACTGGCATTGTCACTGACCAAATCCATCGCAAAATGCAGCTCCATGATATACATATTACAAGTGGCTATAGCCTGAAATTGGACAATCAGTGGAAGGCTCCTATAATTCTGGAAAATATCAGAGAATTGTCCTTAAACAGAGTGCGCAATCTATCAACCCCCATTTGACTCATTAGTGCTGACTCAATGTAGATCAAATTGATTTCTTCATTTGAAACTACCACATCCAAATAATGTAACCTCTTCATAAAATAAATTTGCTCTGGAGGCAATGATAGGATCAAGTTAAGTGTTCACATGATTACAATAATATTGTATTATTATATAATAATATAACACACAATCACAAAAACAACAAGTGATGACTGCACTCAGTAGCACACCTAACACCACCTCACTGTGTTAACTCAGTTTTATTACAATTTTGCAGCTCTTCCTTGTGACTTTTCCTGGCCTGGTTTATCCTCTGTAATTAAAAAGCTGAGAAAATAAATATTTTTATTCAGAGCTTCCATCTTATTGAGGAGGCTTCAGACGAATCCAATCCAATAACCTGCTCTGAAAACTCTGCTCATATTTTGACAGCTGTGACAATTTCCATCACACCAGCTGAGACAATTCACAACATTCTAAAACAATCAACAACATTCTAAATAAAGCAACCGCAACATTCTAAAATTAATGTCAATTCACCCTACGACCCAATATTTTTTTAAAAATGTTTTTATTAAGGCATTTATACATATACATCAAACACAAATAAAAGCAAAAAGAGAACAAACAGGAAATTTCATAACAAATAAATAACCAACACCCCTGCACCCCACCTTCCCTGCTGTTACCCTCCACCCACTCTGCCTCCTTTTTTAACCCCCAAATTCCCCTCCCCTTCTTCCCCCTCCCCCTGCTGATTAAACTATCCTAGAAGAAATCGATAAATTGTTTCCATCTTCGGGCAAATCCTTGCACAGTACCTCTCAAGGCAAAGTTGATTTTTTTTCCAACCTAAGGAATTCCGCAAGGTCGCTCACCCACAACCCATGTTCGGCGGCCCTAGTCCCTCCATCCCACCAAGATCCGTCTCTGGGCTACCAAAGAGGCAAAGGCTAAAACGTCAGCCTCCTTCACCCCCTGGACTTCCAGGACATCCAACACTCCAAAAATTGCCACTTCTGGATTTGGGACCACCTTCACCCTCAGCACTTCAGACATCACGGGCGAAATTCTCCGGTATCGGCGCGATGTCCGCCGACTGGCGCCCAAAATGGTGCAAATCAGTCGGGCATCGCGCCGCCCCAAAGGTGCGGAATGCTCCGCATCTTGGGGGGGCCGAGCCCCAACCTTAAGGGGCTAGGCCCGCGCCGGACGAATTTCCGCCCCACCAGCTGGCGGAAAAGGCCTTTGGTGCCCTGCCAGCTGACATCTCCGGGCATGCGCGGGAGCGTTAGCAGCCGCTGACGGCATTCCCGCGCATGCGCAGTGGAGGGAGTCTCTTCTGCCTCCGCCATGGTGGAGACCGTGGCGAAGGCGGAAGGAAAAGAGTGCCCCCCCCCCCACGGTGGCCTGGCCCGCGATCGGGGCCCACCGATCCACGGGCGGGCCTGTGCCGTGGGGGCACCCCCCGGGGCCAGATCGCCCCGCCCCCCCCCCCCCCCCCAGGTCCTCGGAGCCCGCCCGCGCCGCCTTGTCCTGCCGGTAAGGTAGGTGGTTTAATCTACGCTGGCGGGAAAAGCATTTTAGCAGCGGAACGTCGGCCCATACGGGCCGGAGAATCGCGGGGGGGGGCCCGCCAACCGGCGCGGCGCGATTCCCGCCCCCGCCGAATATCCGGTGACGGAGAATTCGGTAACTGGCGGGGGTGGGATTCACGCCAGCCCCCGGCGATTCTCCGACCTGACGGGGGTCGGAGAATCTCGCCTCACGTCAGCGAATCCCTGCCAAAATCCCTCCAAGCTTGTGCCCTCAAAAAACTGCTCATTCTGGCCACCGTCAAATGTGCCATGTGGACTACTTTAAATTGAATGAGGCTAAGCCTAGCAGACAAAGAGGATACATTCACCCTTCTTAGAGCTTCCTCCCATAACCCAGCCTCCAGGACCCTCCCCCAGCTCTTCTTCCCACTTCCTCTTAACTTCTCCTATCGGGGCGCTCTCTCAGTCCATTAATTCTTTATAAATCTCCGACACCCTGCCCTCACCCACCCCTGTTTTCAACACCACTTTGTCCTGCAACCCTGGGGGCGGCAGGTCAGGAAAACACGGCACCTGTTTCCTCACATAATCCCGGACCTGTAAGTACTGGAACCCATTCCTGCTGGGCAGCTCATTGTCCTCTATCAATCCCTCTAAGCTCGAAAAACTGCCCCCCATGGACAGGTCTCCAATCCGCTCGATTCCCGCCCACCACCACCTTCGGAACCCCACCTCCAGCACCCCAGAACAAACCTGTGATTCCCACAAATCGGAGCCCAAACCGAGGCTCCCTTCAGCCTCAGGTGCTGCCGCCACTGTCCCCACACCCTCAGGGCCGTCACCACTATTGGACTTGTGGCGTAGCTGGCCGGCAAGAACGGCAGAGGCACCGTCAACAGTGCTCCCAAACTAGTGGCCTTACACGAGGCTGCCTCCACCCACCTATAACCCAATGTTAATGTAGCCTTTAAAAATCCATGATCCGGATCTGCATTGTCGCCAAAAAAAAAAAGAATAAATTTTCCTTGGCCTATACACTATCTATGTATCAATTTTCAACGAAATCTGTCCATTTTAGAGATATATTGTTTACAGACAAACAGACTAACAGAAACAAAAACAATATTTATACCCACCTTCTGTGCTGCAGTAAGAGATAACACAACATATCACAGAAACAATGTGGTAGCAATATACAATAACATATAATAGCACAATAGTGGGGGGAGGGTTCAGTTGTATGGACAAGGAGAAAATCAAAGTTAAAGGGGAAGGTAGGAGTGCAGGTTAATGATGAGGACTTTAAACTAATTAAAGGGGCTGAGAGCTCAGGTGAAGTTAGTAACGTTTCCAAAACAAGTAATAGAATAGAAAGATGGAAAGCAGCATGGATCTAACTTCAGGCACAGCAAAAAAAGGGGGACAAGTATGAGAAGAGGTGCGGTCAATGCAGGACAGAAAGTGTTGCACCTAAATGCACACAGTATACAAAACAAGGTTGAAGAGCTTGTTCCGTACATTGAAATTGGCGGGTACGATATTGTGGGCATCACAGAGACCTGGCTGCAAGGTGATGTCTGGGATCTAAATATCCAAGGATATGTGTCCTATCGAAAGGACAGGCAGATGGGCAGAGGGGCAGGGTTGCCTTGTTCGCAAGAAATGAAATCAACTTGATAACAAGGAGCAGTATAGGGTCGGAAGGTGTAGAATCTCTGTGGGAGTTGGGGCAGCACAAAGGAAACAAGACCTTTGTCAGGATGGGGGGCAGAAACTAAATCAGGAGGTAGAAAAGGCATATGAGAATGGAAATATTACGTTAATTATGGGGGACTTCAATATGCAGGTGGACTGGGAAAATCAGGTTGGTCGTGGATTCCAAGGAAAGGATTTCATGGAATGTCGGATGATTTTTTGGAGCAGCTTGTGACAGAGCCCACTAGGGAACAGGCAATTCTGGATTTGTTGATGTGTAATGAGGCAGACTTGATTAGGGAACTTAAGGTGGAGGAACCCTTGGAGGGCAGTGACCACATTATGATAGAATTTACTCTGCAGTTTGAGAAGGAGAAGGTGCAATCAGATGTAATGGTATTACAATTGAGTAACTGAGGTGGATTGGCCATTCTAAAGTGCTCCAAAGTTTAGGTAGGGTTATGGGAAAGGGGCAAGGGATTGGGCCCATTTTCAGAGGATTTGTGCACAGTCGATTGGCCGAATAGCCTCCCTCTGCACTATGGGGATTCTATGAGAAGGTTAGTCAGTGACAGTAGAAAAACAAAAGAAAAAGCATACAATGTGGTGAGGATTAGGGGGAAGCCAGAGGATTGGGAAATCTTTAAAAGTGAACAGAGGACAACTAAAAAAGCAATTAAGGGGGAGAAGGTGAAATACGAGTGCAATCTAGCTAGTAATATAATAGAAGATTGCAAGAGTTTTTTTTGATATATAAAAGGTAAGAGAGAGGCAAGAATGAACATTGGACCACTGAAAATGAGGCTGGAGAAGTAGTAATGGGGAACAAAGAAATGGCAGAAGAACTGAATAGTTACTTTGCATCAATCTTCATGGTGGAAGACAGCAATGACATACCAGAACTTCAGAGGGGACTGTAGGAGAAGGTGCTGGGGAAGCTGAAAGGTCTGAAGGTGAGTAAATCACTCGGACTGGATGGATGACAATTCAGGGTTCCAAAGGCAGATTGTGCAGGCATTGGTGATGATATTTCAGGAATCACTGGAGCCATGGAGGGTCCCAGAGGACTGGAAAATGGCTAATGTATCACCCTTGTTTAAGAAGACATTTCATGGAATGTCGGATTATTTTTTGGAGCAGCTTGTGACAGAGCCCACTAGGGAACAGGCAATTCTGGATTTGTTGATGTGTAATGAGACAGACTTGATTAGGGAACTTATATGATGGTTAGCCTGACTTTGGTTGTTGGTATGATTTTAGAGTTCATTATTAAGAATGAAATTGCGGAGTACTTAGAAGTCCATGGTAAAATAGGGCACAGTCATCACGGCTTCATCAAGGGGAGGTCATGCCTGACGAATCTGTTAGAATTCTTTGAGGAGGTAACAAGGAAGTTAGACAAAGGAGAGCCAGTGGAATTGATCTATTTAGATTTCCAGAAGGCCTTTGACAAGGTGCCAGACAGGATGCTACTAAATAAGATAAGAGCCCATGGTGTGAGGGAAACTGGCATGGAAGAAGATTGGCTGACTGGCAGAAGGGGTCTTTTTCAGGATGGCAGCTGGTGACTAGTGGTGTTCCGCAGAGTTCAGTGTTTTCGACCACAACTATTCATGATGTGCATTAACAATCTGTAAGAAGGAACTGAGGGCATTGTTGCTAAGTTTGCAGATGATATAAAGATATGTGGAAGGACAGGTAGTGTTGTGGATGCAGAGAGGCTGCCGAAGGGCCTGGACAGGCTGGGAGGGTGAGCAAAGTAGTGGCAGGTGGAATACAATGTGGAAAAGTGTGAGGTTATGCACTTTGGTAGGGAGAATAGAAGCATAGACTATTTTCTAAATGGGATAAGGCTTCAGAAAACAGGAGCACAAAGGGACTTAGGAGTCCTAGTTCAGGATTCTCTTAACGTCAACATGCAATTTCATTTGGCAGTTAAGAAGGCAAATGCAATGTTAGCATTCATGTTGAGAGGGCTAGAATACAAGAGCAGGGATGTACTACTGAGGCTGTATAAGGCTCTGGTCAGACCATATTTATAATATTGTGAGCAGTTTTGGGCCCCGTATCTAAGGATCTGTGCTGTCCTTGGAGGGGGTCTGTAGACGATTCACAAGAACGATCGCCATATTGAAGAGCTTGTCGTTTGAGGAGTGGTTGAGGACTCTGGGTCTGTACTCATTGGAGTTTAGAAGGATGAGGGGGGAATCTCATTGAAACTTACAGAATACTGAGAGGCCTAAGATAGAGTGGACATGGAGAGGATGTTTCCACTAGTAGTAGAGACTATAACCCAAGGGCACAACCTCAGACTGAAGGGATGATTTTTAAAAACTGAGATGAGGAGGAATTTCATCAGGCAGACGGTGGTGAATCTGTGGAACTCATTGCAGCTGAAGGCTGTGGAGGCCAAATCATTGAGTGTCTTAAAGATAGAGATAGAGAGGTTCCTGATCAATAAGGGGATCAGGAGTTATGGAGAGAAGGAAGCAGAATGGGGATGAAGAACATATCAACCATGATCGAATGGCCGAGCAGACGCGATAGGCTGAGTGGCCTAATTCTGCTCCTATATCTTATGGTGTTATGGTGTGGTATCATATGCTGACAATTTCCAGGCTTATATGTAAATGAAGTGTCTTCAGGGGTAAAGAGCATCAATAATATGAATATTAAATAGGCTTATAGAGCTGATGAAGGGTGCTGAATAGAAGAAGAAATAGGAACAGACATGACCAATAGGAGTTTGGGTGAAGTCTTTCGGCTTCCAGCACATTGACCCGGATTTTGCTGTCAGCAGTGAATGAAGAACACTCAGTATTCATTACATTTGCCCTGAATTTCTGTGATTTTTTTGTGCTGCCAGTTGAGGTAATTAGAAAGTTTGAATAGCATGGCATCCTCTATGCGGGATTTGGGAATTGTGTGACTAGGGCAGCTACGGACTGTTTCCTACATCAGTCAGACAGGTACACACAGGGAAGAACCTTAACTGCCAAGAGGAAGCGGGTTTGGGTATTGGTGTGGTGTAAAAGCTCCAAAAAGCGCCATTAGGTCAAGATCCAGGAACCTTCCTGTACATTTTGTGTGTGGTTTGCAATGGGTGGGGAACCCCCTTCAAGCTGTCAGGTGTATAATTGCCATACATAAATAGGTAATGAATTCCTGTTTAAACCTTGCGCTCTGGCTTTGACAACCAGCACATGTACCTCCTGAGCTGTCCACAATTTGCTGGGGTCACGTAGCCAAGTGTACTGGAAACAATTCTTATTCATGGAAGCCTTTGAACAGTGAAACTGAAGAGCTGAAGCAATGTTGAGGTGAGATGCTGGTGCTCACAATTCCCCTGCGACTGTTCTCGACTGCTTGACAGCTAATTGTTAACTTCTTGGAAGCCACTTCACCTGCCTTGCAGTTGTCTCACTTTGAGCTGCACTTCCCTGTGACACAAGGGTGACCTACACAGTTCTATCATGCACAACTAATGAGGAACGAGAGGAGCAGCAACAGCAGCAGCACATTCTGCCTTCACCTCAGTCACATGTCCCTCCACAGCGCATAGGGGATGGGCACGGTAATCCAGGTCCGCATAAGGAGGCTATTCAGCCCATCGAGTCTGCACTGATTCTCTGAAAGAGCGCAACTACCTAGGCCCACGCCCCCACTTTATCCCCGTAACACAATAACCCCACCTAACCTTTTGGACACTAAGGGGCAATTTAGCATGGCCATGAACCTAACCTGCACATCTTTGACTGTTGGAGGGAACCAGAGCACCCGGAGGAAACCCACGCAGACACGGGAGAATGTACACACCACGCAGACAGTGACCCAAGGCTGGAATTGAACCCGGGTCCCTGGCGCAGTGAGGCAGCAGTGCTACCACTGTGCCACCGTGCTGATCAACACTCTTTATGTCGGAAGCCAATGTCTCGGACGCTCAGGCTTTCATGGCAGGTCAGTGTTGACATTGTCAACCCCCTGGAACAAGACCTCCTTTCCCATGGGAAAGGTGGGCACACATTGTCAACAGCCGTCAGGATACCTGTCACTGGAGAGCCATCCAATCACAAGCTAATTATCCAGCCCAGGTCTCTATCTCTCCCTAAAGTCGTGCCCTCTCCTCCTGCAAAACGAAAAAGCAGAAAGTTATGGAATTGCGGAGAGGCGGGAGGACAACCTTTGTAGAGGGTTACTGTGAGGCATGGGTGTGAGGGAGCAATAGGATTATAGTGAGTGAACCTTTCCCACCAACCTCAGGTTCTGGATCTTCTTGGCGTGCTGTCTCCAGGTTGGCCACTTCCACCTACACCAGGCTGTCCTCCAATTCCCACCCCGGGAGAGATCACCCCACTACAACACCTCAGATTCCACAGCAGGACCTCCAGCTAAGAATGAGAGATCTGGGGATCAACTTTCCCAGGTCTCCACATCATTCCTGAAGACACTGAAGCTCGGAATCCAAATGCAGTTGAGCATTCCTGACTCTTGCTGCGGTCTTTAATTGGAGGCCTTTACTTTGGCAAATCTGGCATGTCATTCCCCGCCCACTCTGCCTGGTCAGGAAACCTTGAAGTGAGATGTTAATACTGTTCGTCTGTTAAAATAGGACGGCAAAGACCAAGGCAGGTTTCTCCATCTTTTGACCCCATGAGCGCGAATTGAGTGGAGAATCATGCATAATTGAAAAATCTATGTTTGCGCCTGACACCAATTCTGGTGCCTTGCGCTGTTCCCTCGCTGGCAGCGATATTGAAGTTTGTGCCCTGTGCAGGCGGGACCATGCGAAACCATCATTTGCATGGATTTAAATCTCATTAACAGGTTGGACAAAGTATGCTCCACTGTTCCACGATGCTCCACCCCTCGCAAGCAGATGTCACTCAGGCGCCAATTTGTGCAAGTAATTATAAACAGCACCTGGGCGCCATGGCTGCTGAGGCAGAGTGAGAAGATAAGGAAACTTTTAAAAACTCCAAAATGGTCACACTTGCTGAGGGTTGTCTGCGTGAGCCGGGAGGAATAGTGGGAAGGGGCTTGGTGACAGGCCCGAGGACTCAGTCTGCCCTCATTGGGATCGGGGTGGTCTGACTCAGACCGTATGTGTTATAAATGCACCCCTTTGGTTCTACTTACAGCCCCCTGGCTGTTCATACTGCTGACTACACACTGTGTCGTGTTTTTGTTCAGAGATCCTCTGTTCATTTGGGAGCCCACCCAGGCCGCCCACCTGGAAACCCTCAGACCCCAGCTGACCCATCAATGGGATGTGCGTGGCCAAGCTCAATCAGTGGCCCACCAGGTGCTGGCACTCATCAGTGCCCTCATCAGAAGAGCAGCCCCACTGCAGGGGAGGCAAGGGAATAGCAGAGCTTACACCAAACAAAGGACACATGCATCATGGCCTTTGGCACCCTCCCTGGCACAGTTACATTATCAGCTAACCCACATCTCAGGCCCACCAGCTGTCTCCATAGGAGCTGTGGAGCTCCTATCTCTCTCCACAGATGCTATCAGACCTGCTGGGATTGTCCAGTATTTTATGTTTTTGTTTCAGATTCCAGCATCCGCAGTAATTTGCTTTTATCTCCAAGCCCTGCCTGCCCACTGCGCACACATTCCCATCCATCCTACTCCCCGGTCAGGTTGTCACACCGAGGACCCAAATCACACTGCAGCTAAGCTCTCAGCAGACGCGCATTTCCCTCGCTCACCCCATCTGTAGGACCTGCCCACACACAACCCTCTAAGCATGGAGGAGATTGCCAGCACACGGTGACCCTCCCCATCATACAACCTGGTGCCACCCTGCTGGCGGGATTACACACGGCCTCCCCAGTGAGGAATCCCACAGGAGACACCACTGCAGCAAACACGATAGGGGCAAAATGTCGATTGCTGACAAGGCTTTTGGCAGCCACCAGGGACAGGTGCTGAGGTTAGAGGCTCCCCACATCACAGGCCCGGTGCCCCTCACTGATTGGGTTGCGGGGGTGCAGTGCGGACTGCAACATATCAATGGGGCCAGGTGAAGAGTAGGGGTGGGATTGAGAGGGACGTGTTGAGGGTGGGGTTGGAGTACAACTCAGGCTCACCTGGTGGCATTGAATTGTCAAGGGAATCCTCACCTTGCCAACGTGTCTACCCCCCCCCCACCCCCCCCCACCCTCCTGCAGAGAGTGAATTTCGGAGTACAGCCAGCTGTGCTCGCTATCTACCTGGCCGCAGCTGCCATTGCGGATGCACGGAGGCTAGGGGATCAGGACCAGCTCACAGAGGACCCTGCACAACAGGAGCCTGCCCCAGAAGAGCAGGGGTCAGCCGGTGAGGCTTCAGTGCCGGCCGTACAACAGACTGAGAAGGAGGTGCGAAGGAGGTGCCGTACCAAGCACAAATCTACTGTTATGGACTGTCCTTCGAGGAGCTGCCGGACTGCCTGTGCTAGCGAAGGCTTCAGCTAACCAGACATCCGCACACAGGTGCATCTGTGCTGTTACGGATGCCCGATATGCCTGGGTAGCGGATTATATAAATTTCAGTCTGGACCATGCCCATCAGGATGCCTGTGCAGCAGGATTTGCCACCATTGCTGGCATTCTCCGGGTCCAGGGGGTGATTGATGACACACGTGTCCTTCTATGCGCACCGGTGTGGTGGTATGTATTAGGGGTAATACGGTACACCACATGTCGACAGGCTATTGGTGGAGGGATGCCAGGTCCTGATAGGATCTGCCACCTACTGGACTCCACCCAGAAATGCCGGTATAAGAACCCAGCTTTTCCCTCCATTTCCCTCAGCAGCTGCATTCTGTAACCACGCTGCTGGGGATAAAGTTCTGCTTAATAAAGCCTTCAATTGACATTACCTCAACCTGCCTCGCTTCATATTGATGGTGCTACAATTTATTAAGCAGATTTTAAATTGAAGAAAACGACGTGGGAACATAGAGCTCCGAATCACCCCGGAGTGCCTGCGCACCGCACCCCAAGCAGCTAACTCAACATCTATTTTCAAGCACTGGCTGGCATGCTTTGAGGGCTACCTCCGAACGGCCCCCGGCACACCGACAGACGAACAAAAGATGCAGGTCCTCTATTCCAGGGTGAGTCCTGACGTCTACTCCCTTATCGAGGACGAGGACGGTTTCACCGGTGCCATCGCCGCGCTGAAGGATATCTACATCCGGCCCGCCAACCAGGTTTTTGCTCGCTACCAGCTCGCCACACGACGGCAATTTCCGGGGGAATCACTGGACGAGTTTTATAATGCCCTGCAGATCCTGGGTCGAAACTGCAACTGCCCGGCGGTAACAGTGAACACACAGAGCTCCTGGCCTGCGATGCGTATGTGGCAGGTTTGGCCTCTTCCCAGATCCGCCAGGGGCTTCTGGCGAAAGAATCTCTGGGACTTACAGAAGCTCGGGCCCTGGCGGCATCCCTCGATGTGGCCTCGCGTAACGCCCGCGCCTACGCCCCCGACCGCACTACAGCCCCTTGGGCTCCGTGGACCCCCGCTGCGGTCAACTCTCTCCAACACCCCCCCCACCCCCCAAAACACCAGACCAACCGGGGTGGCCCCGCTGCTATTTTTGCGGCCAGCCGAAACACCCTCGGCAGCGCTGCCCGGCCCGCGCGGCTACCTGCAAAAGCTGCGGGAAGAAGGGCCACTACGCGACGGTGTGCAAGTCCCGCGGGGTCGCCGCTATCTCCGGGGAAGAAACGGGACCACAGACCCAGCCCCCCCAGCGATCCACGTGCGACCAACGGACGCCGCCATTTTGGACCCTAGACGACACGAGGAAGAGATGGGCGCTGCCATTTTGTCCACCCCCGACCGCGCTCGATCTGTGGACGCCGCCATCTTGGCTGAAGGACCCCGACACAGACGGCCACATACTGCCTGATTACGATGCTCAACTTTAACATCCACGTCTGGCTTCGACGACCCTCAACCAGTCGCGACCCCGGACGCTCCAGACTGCAACCACTACAGTCCTAGTGAATGGCTACGAGACGCCGTGTCTTATCGACTCTGGGAGCACGGAGAGCTTCATTCATCCGGACACGGTAAGGCGCTGTTCCCTCGTAATTCGGCCAAGCACCCAGAAAATCTTCCTGGCGGCGGGATCCCACTCCGTTCAGATCATGGGATTCTGCATCGCTAACCTAATGGTGCAGGGGAGGGAGTTCCGAAATTACCGGCTGTATGTCCTCCCCCATCTCTGTGCGCCCACACTCCTAGGGTTGGACTTCCAATGCAACCTCCAGAGTTTAACATTTAAATTTGGTGGCCCTATACCCCCACTGACTGTCTGCGGCCTCGCGACCCTCAAGGTTGAACCGCTTTCCTTGTTTGCGAACCTCACCCCGGATTGCAAACCCGTCACCACCAGGAGCAGACGGTACAGCGCCCAGGACCGAGCATTTATCCGGTCCGAAGTCCAGAGGCTGCTGAAGGAAGGCATCATCCAGGCTAGCAACAGTCCCTGGAGAGCCCAGGTGGTAGTCGTTAAGACCGGGGAGAAACAGAGGATGGTCATCGACTATAGTCAGACCATCAACAGGTACACTCAACTAGATGCATACCCTCTCCCCCGCATATCCGACATGGTCAATCGGATTGCACAGTACAAGATCTTTTCCACCGTGGACCTCAAGTCTGCCTACCACCAGCTCCCCATCCGTCCCGGTGACCGCAACTATACTGTCTTCGAAGCAGACGGGCGGTTATACCACTTTTTAAGGGTTCCATTCGGCGTCACGAACGGAGTCTCGGTCTTCCAACGAGAGATGGACCGAATGGTTGACCAGCACGGTTTACGGGCCACGTTCCCGTATCTCGACAACGTCACCATCTGCGGCCACGACCAGCAGAACCACGACGCCAATCTCCAAAAATTCCTCCAGACCACTCACGCCCTGAACCTTTCTTACAACAAAGAAAAATGCGTGTTCCGCACCGATTGTCTAGCCATCCTGGGCTACATAGTGCGTAATGGAGTGATAGGCCCCGACCCTGAACGCATGCGCCCCCTCATGGAGTTCCCTCTCCCCCACTGTGCCAAAGCCCTGAAACATTGCCTGGGCTTCTTTTCTTATTACGCCCAGTGGGTTCCACAATACGCCGACAAGGCCCGTGCGCTAATCCAGTCCACTACTTTTCCCCTGTCGACAGAGGCATGCCAGGCCTTTAGCCACATCAAAGCGGATATCGCAAAGGCCACGACGCGCGCCATCAACGAGTCCCTCCCCTTCCAGGTCGAGAGCGACGCATCAGATGTAGCTCTGGCGGCCACCCTCAACCAAGCAGGCAGATCCGTGGCCTTCTTCTCCCGAACCCTCCACGCTTCAGAAATCCGCCACTCCTCAGTGGAAAAGGAGGCACAAGCAATAGTGGAAGCTGTGTGACACTGGAGGCATTACCTGGCCGGTAGGAGATTCACTCTCCTCACTGACCAATGGTCGGTTGCCTTCATGTTCGATAATGCACAGCGGGGCAAGATCAAGAACGCCAAGATCTTGCGGTGGAGGATCGAACTCTCCACCTTCAATTATGAGATCTTGTACCGTCTGAACGAGCCATCCGATGCCCTATCTCGCGGCACATGTGCCAAAGTACAAGTGGACCGTCTACAAGCCCTCCACGAGGACCTCTGCCACCCGAGGGTCACTCGTTTCTACCATTTCCTTAAGGCCCGCAACCTCCCTTACTCCGTTGAGGACGTCCGAACAGTCACCAGAAACTGCCAGATCTGCGCTGAGTGCAAACCGCACTTTTTCAGGCCAGATAGAGCGCACCTGGTTAAGGCCTCTCGACACTTTGAACGCCTCAGTTTGGATTTCAAAGGCCCCCTCCCCTCCACCAATCGCAACGCGGACTTCCTGAACGTCGTTGACGAATACTCCCGTTTCCCTTTCGCCATCCCCGCCCCGACATGACAGCGTCCACGGTCATTAAAGCCCTCGGTACCATTTTTACACTGTTCGGTTTCCCCGACTTTATCCATAGCGTCCTTTATGAGTGACGAACTGCGTCAATTCCTGCTCAGCAGGGGCATAGCCTCGAGCAGGACGACCAGTTACAACCCCCGGGGGAACGGGCAGGTAGAAAGGGAGAATGGAACGGTCTGGAAGGCCGTCCTGCTGGCCCTCCGGTCTAGGAGTCTCCCAATTTCCCGCTGGCAGGAAGTCCTCCCGGATGCCCTTCTCTCTATCCGGTCCCTGCTGTGCACCACCACGAATCAAACGCCTCACGAGCGCCTCCTCCTCTTTCCTAGGAAGTCCTCCTCTGGAACGTAACTTCCGACCTGGCTAGCAGCTCCGGGACCCATTCTGCTCCGGAAACATGTGCGGGCGCGCAAGTCAGATCCGTTGGTGGAACGGGTGCATCTCCTTCACGCCAACCCGCAATACGCCTATATGGAGTACCCCGATGGTCGACAGGACACGGTCTCCCTGCGAGATCTGGCGCCCGCCGGAGCTACCCACACCCCCCCAACGCCAATCAACACCTCCTCACTCCCGCCGGTTCATCCCGCAGCCACCTCCTTCCTGGGGGGTTCAGTTCTCCTCCCAGACCCGCCCAGGAGTAAGGACACAGGGGACAGCGCTCCGCTCCCAGAGTCGATGGGACTCGAGCCAGCACCACCACGTCCGAGACGATCGGAAAAGACGACCAGGGCGCCCATCCGGCTCATCGAATCACTTTAACTCTGTTTGGCCCGTTGGCCCAGTTTTCAGTTATTGTGTCTTGTTATAGTTATGGCATCATGCCGACCCTGTTTGGCCCGTTGGCCCAGTTTTCAGTTATGGTGTCTTGTTATAGTTATGGCATCATGCCGACCCTGTTTGGCCCGTTGGCCCAGTTGAAGCGATAATTTTGTGTTTTGTTCAAAGTTACGGCACAGTACCGACTCTGTAAACCCCTACCACCATGCGAACCACCATCCCGCTGGGTTCTTTTTCAACAAGGGGTGAATGTGGTGGTATGTATTAGGGGTAATACGGTACACCACGTGTCGACAGGCTATTGGTGGAGGGATACCAGGTCCTGATAGGATCTGCCACCTACTGGACTCCACCCAGAAATGCCGGTATAAGAACCCAGCTTTTCCCTCCATTTCCCTCAGCACCTGCATTCTGTAACCACGCTGCTGGGAATAAAGTTCTGCTTAATAAAGCCTTCAATTGACATTACCTCAACCTGCCTCGCGTCATATTGACGGTGCTACAACCGGTTCATCAGTGGATGCCCTTCATCAATAGGAAGGGTTTCCAGTCCCTGAATGTGCAGTTGGTGTGCGACCACTCGCTGCACATCATGCATGCCTGCGCCCGATACCCAGGCAGCATACACAACACTTACATCCTGGCACACTCTGAGGTTCCTGGCACTTTCAAGGTGCATTTTCGGGTGAGGGGTTGGCCCTCGGATGACAAGGGCATGGCTAATGACGCCTTTCTGGAGACCCCAGACTGAGATGGAGACCCATTTTAAAGATGCCCACACAGTAACCAGGAGCATCATTGAGTGGTGTATCAGCTTACAGAAGATACACATCCGATGCCTGGGCTAGTACAACCTCATCACCTCTCGATTTGCAAACTACAAGGTCTGGTCACCGGCCGCTCCCCTGCCCTATCCCACCTATCCATTCCCGCCCCACCCTTCCAAATGAAACCCCCTTCCCCAGAGTCTCTCACACCTTCTCTGTCTCTCCAGCCTTTATGGCACCTCCCCTGTCCCTCCTCCCTTCACTCCACCTTCGCTGTCCCTCCTCCCTTCACTCCACCTTTCCTGTCCCTCCTTCCTTCACTCCACCTTCCCTGTCCCTCCTCCCTTCACTCCACCTTCCCTGTCCCTCCTCCCTTCACTCCACCTCCCCTGTCCCTCCTCCCTTCACACCACCTCCCCCGTCCCTCCTCCCTTCACTCCACCTTCCCTGTCCTTCCTCCCTTCATGGCACCTTCCCTGTCCCTCCCCATTCACAGCACCTTCTCTGTCTCTCCTTCCTCCACTCCATCTTCCCTGTCCCTCCTGTCATGATATTCAGGTAAACATCATGGTGCAAACATACATACATACTGATGGACAGATCAACGGACCAATCAACACACAACACCACAGCCAATCACAGGCAAGAGCATACACACTACAAAACAGGGAACACGACACGTCCGGCGCATTCCAGCAGGAGACAGCTCAGGGCACAGAGCTCACAGCAAGCCACTCAGACATCCACCATGTGCTGAGTGCCACTCCAAGATAGTGTTAGGAATAGGTCCACAGATTCAAGGGTTATGATCGAACCTCAGTAACCAGTTTACTACTGTAAATATATGTTAGTAATAAAACTGAGTTGTACCATTCGCAACCGTTTTGGTTCGTCTGTGTAGCAGAGCACCCAACACATCACCTCCCCTCCCCCTCCCCTCACTCCACCTTCCCTGTCCCTCCCTCCTTCACTCCACCTTCCCTGTCCCTCCCTCCTTCACTGCACCTTCCCTGTCCCTCCCTCCTTCACTCCACCTTCCCTGTCCCTCCCTCCTTCACTCCACCTCCCCTGTCCCTCCTCCCTTCACTCCACCTTCCCTGTCCCTCCCCCCTTCACAGCACTTCCCTTGTCCCTCCTCCCTTCACTCCACCTGCCCTGTCCCTCCTCATCTCACTCCACCTTCCCTGTCCCTCCTCCCTTCACTCCACCTTCCCTGTCCCTCCTCCCTTCACTCCACCTTCCCTGTCCCTCCTCCCTTCACTCCACCTTCCCGGTCCATCCTCCCCTCCTCCCTTCACTCCACCTTCCCTGTCCCTCCACTCTTCACTCCACCTTCCCTGTCCCCCCTCCCCTCACTCTACCTTCCCTGTCCCTCCACTCTTCACTCCACCTGCCCTGTCCCTCCTCATCTCACTCCACCTTCCCTGTCCCTCCTCCCTTCACTCCACCTTCCCTGTCCCTCCTCCCTTCACTCCACCTTCCCTGTCCCTCCTCCCTTCACTCCACCTTCCCGGTCCATCCTCCCCTCCTCCCTTCACTCCACCTTCCCTGTCCCTCCACTCTTCACTCCACCTTCCCTGTCCCCCCTCCCCTCACTCTACCTTCCCTGTCCCTCCACTCTTCACTCCACCTTCCCTGTCCCTCCTGCCTTCACTCCACATTCCCTGCCCCCCCCCCCCTCACTCTACCTTCCCTGTCCCCCCTCCCCTCACCCTACCTTCCCTTTCCCTCCACTCTTCACTCCACCTTCCCTGTCCCTCCTCCCTTCACTCCACATTCCCTGTCCCTCCTCCCTTCACTGCGTAGGCAGCATGTGGGTCTTGTCAATGGGACAGAGGATGATGATTACTCGCTGTGAGATGAGCCCTGGTGTTCCTCATTTCCTCATTGTTTGACAAAGTCTGACTCCTGCCTTTAGGATCACATTCCACTGTCCGCCCGGGTGATCCCTGCATGCGTGCTGGCCAATCCATCTCACGGGCCCATATATCGTTTTGGGGGGATGGGGGCGGGGAGGGGGGGGGGGGGGTGCATTCTGACGATGGTGAACAGTTAGGGCTAAGCTATCATACAAGGCAGCCTCATACTTATGGCCCCATTCCCTGCCACCTCGCGCTGAGTGTGACCATAAGGTAGGATGTTCATGTGTCATGGGTGTCGTACCCCACCCCCTCCTCCAACCTTCACCCCCTCACCCACAAATCAAGGCCCCCCCCCACCAAACAATCCCCCCCCCCCCCCCACCACCACCAAACACCACCCCCTCACACCCAACCTGGCACACCCTCTACACCCAGCCCCGGCCCATTCCCATTCCTAACACCCTTCAGACAGAAGATAGAGCCAGGATGAAATGTTGGTAATGAAGTGTTTATTGGTGACTATGTACACTGCTGCCCCCTGGCCCCTAATTCTCACATATGTCTTACACCCATACCAACTTTCTAATTTTCCGTGCTCTAATGCTCCTTATGGTGTGACCCCAGACAGCACATCGGGCATGGATGCGACCTGCTACGTGTCTCGTCCTCTGACCTGAGATGCCTCTGGAGGGCCTGGACCTGAATGGGCCCACCCGACCTTCGGGTGTCACACGTGATGATGTGCCCCTATTCTGCCTGCTGCCCATCAAATGCGCCAGTGTCACGTTTGGGTGGATTTGGAATCACTGAAGCGTTCCACCACCTCTCTTCAGGAGGCACCGGCATGGGCCCCATCCTTCCTCCTCGCTAGGGGTGATCAATGGCCTCCGGGCTACTCCAAGGGATGGAGGTGAGGCCGATGTGAGCTCCAGAGGCTCCACTGTCACCTAGAGCTGCCAGTCATGGAGCCCCCGCCCCTCCCTCGTCTGAGCCATGGTCGCAATGCCCTGATCCATGGCGCACTGAGAGGTGGTATTGTAGGCAGTGAAGAAGGTTATCAAAAATTGCAGCAGGAGGATCTTGATTTGCTGAGGAAATGGGCCGAGAAATGGCAAATGGAGTTCAATACAGATAAGTGTGAGGTGTTGCATTTTGGAAAGTCAAATCAAGGTAGGACTTTCACGTTGAACGGTAGGACCTTAGGGAGTATCGTGGAACAGGGACCTTGGAGTTCAGGTGCATGATTCTCTAAAGGTTGAGTCACAGAGTGATAGGTCAGTGAAGAAGGCTTTTGGCATGCTGGCCTTCATTAGTCAAGGCATTGAGTATAGAAGTTGAGAAGTTATGTTGCAGTTGTACAGGATGTTGGTGAGGCCGCACCTGGAGTATTGTGTTCAGTTTTGGTCACCTTTCTGTAGGAAAGATGTTATTAAACTGGAGAGAGTGCACAAGAGATTTACAAGGATGTTGCCAGGTTTCCTCCCACAGTGCAAAGAACATAAGAATTAGGAACAGGAGTAGGCCATCTGGCCCCTCGAGCCTGCTCCGCCATTTAATGACATCATGGCTGATCTTTGTGGACTCAGCTCCACTCTCCGGCCCGTACACCATATCCCCGAATCCCTTCTTTCGAAAGGCATCTAGCTTTTTCTTAAAAACGTTTAAAGAAGGAGCCTCAACTGCTTCACTGGGCAAGGAATTCCAGAGATTCACAACCCTTTGGGTGAAGAAGTTCCTCCTACACTCCGTCCTAAATCTACCTCCCCTTATTTTGAGGCTATGCCCCCTAGTTCTGCTTTCCCCGACCGTGGAAACAACCTGCCCGCATCTATCATCTATTCCCTTCATAATTCCGCATCTATTCCCTACATAATTTTATATGTCTCAATAAGATCCCCCCGCATCCTTCTAAACTCCAATGAGTACAGTCCCAGTCTACTCAACCTCTCGTCATAATCTAATCCCCTCAACTCTGGGATCAACCTAGTGAATCTCCTCTGCACTCCATCCAGTGCCAATATGTCCTTTCTCAGGTAAGGAGACCAAAACTGAACACAATACTCCAGATGTGGCCTCACCAACATCCTATACAATTGCAGCATAAACTCACTAATCTTGAACTCCATCCCTCTAGCAATGAAAGACAAAACTCGATTCGCCTTCTTAATCACCTGTTGCACCTGCACACCAACTTTTTGCGACTCGTGCACCAGCACACCCAGGTCCCTCTGCACAGCAGCATGTTTTAACATCTTACCATTTAAATAATAATCCATTCTGCTGTTATTCCTCCCAAAATGGATAGCCTCACACTTGGCAACATTGAATTCCATCTGCCAGACCCTAGCCCATTCACCTAACCTATCCAAATCCTTCTGCAGACTTCCGGTATCCTCTGCACTTTTTGCTTTACCACTCATCTTAGTGTCGTCTGCAAACTTTGACACATTGCACTTGGTCCCCAACTCCAAATCGTCTATGTAAATTGTGAACAACTGCGGGCCCAACACTGATCCTTGAGGGACCCCACTAGTTACAGGTTGCCAACCAGAGAAACACCCATTTATCCCCACTCTCTGCTTTCTGTTAGTTAACCAATCCTCTACCCATGCTACCACTTTACCCTCAATGCCATGCATCTTTAGTTTATACAGCAACCTTTTGTGTGGCACCTTGTCAAAAGCTTTCTGGAAATCCAGATATACCACATCCATTGGCTCCCCGTTATCTACTGCACTGGTAACGGCCTCAAAAAATTCAACCAAATTAGTCAGACACGACCTACCCTTTGTGAACCCATGCTGCGTCTGCCCAATGGGTCAATTTCCCTCCAGGTGCCCCGCTATTTTCTCCTGAATGATAGATTCCAGCATTTTCCCTACAACCGAAGTTAAGCTTACCGGCCTATAATTACCCGCTTTCTGCCGACCTCCTTTTTTAAACAGTGGTGTCACGTTTGCTACTTTCCAATCCTCTGGGACCACCCCAGAGTCTAGTGAATTTTGATAAATTATCACTGGTGCTTTTACAATTTCCCTAGCCATCTCTTTTAACACTCTGGGATGCATCCCATCAGGGCCAGGAGACTTGTCTACCTTTAGCCCCATTAGCTTGCCCAATACTGCCTCCTTAGTGATTACAATCATGATCAGGGGGTTGGATAGGGTGGACAGTGAGAGCCTTCTCCCGCGGATGGATATGGCTGGCACGAGGGGACATAACTTTAAACTGAGGGGTAATAGATATAGGACAGAGGTCAGAGGTAGGTTCTTTACGCAAAGAGTAGTGAGGCCGTGGAATGCCCTACCTGCTACAGTAGTGAACTCGCCAACATTGAGGGCATTTAAAAGTTTATTGGATAAACATATGGATGATAATGGCATAATGTAGGTTAGATGGCTTTTGTTTCGGTGCAACATCGTGGGCCGAAGGGCCTGTACTGCGCTGTATTGTTCTATCTTCTATGTTCTAAGGTCCTCACCTATCATATCCTTATTTCCATCAGTCACTGGCATGTTATTTGTGTCCTCCACTGTGAAGACTGACCCAAAAAACCTGTTCATCTCCTCAGCCATTTCCCCGTCTCCTATTATTAAATCTCCCTTCTCATCTTCCAAAGGACCAATATTTACCTTAGCCACTCTTTTTTGTCTTATATATTTGTAGAAGCTTTTACTATCTGCTTTTATGTTCTGAGCCAGTTTACTTTCATAGTCTACCTTACTCTTCTTTATGGCTTTTTTGGTAGCTTTCTGTTGTCCCCTAAAGACTTCCCAGTCCTCTAGTCTCCCATTAATTTTTGCCACTTTGTATGTTTTTTCCTTCAATTTGATACTCTCCCTCACCTCCTTAGATATCCACGGTCGATTTTTCCCCTTTCTACCGTCTTTCTTCTTTGTCGGTGTGAACCTTTTCTGAACACTGTGAAAGATCGCTCGGAAGGTTCTCCACTGTTCCTCAACTGCTTCACCATGAAGTCTTTGCTCCCAGTCTACCTTAGCTAGTTCTTCTCTCATCCCATTGTAATCGCCTTTGTTTAAGCACAAAACACTAGTGTTTGATTTTACCTTGTCATTCTCCAACTGTTTTTTAAATTCCACCATATTGTGGTCGCTCCTTCCAAGAGGATCCCGAACTATGAGATCATTAATCAATCCTGCCTCATTACACAGGACCAGATCTAGGACTGCTTGTTCCCTTGTAGGTTCCATTACATACTGTTCCAGGAAATTATCCCGGGCACATTCTATAAACTCCTCCTCAAGGCTGCCTTTACCAACCTGGTTAAACCAATCGATATGCAGATTAAAATCTCCCATTATAACCGCTGTACCATTTCTACATGCATCCGTTATTTCTTTGCTTGTTGCCTGCCCTACCATCCTGTTACTATTTGGTGGCCTATAGACTACTCCTATCAGTGACCTTTTCGCCTTACTATTCCTGATTTCCACCCAAATTGATTCAACCTTGTCCTCCATAGCACCAATATCATCCCTTACTATTGCCCGGATGCCATCCTTAAACAACAAAGCTGCACCACCGCCCTTACCGTCCATTCTATCCTTTCGTATAGTCTGATACCCTTGGATATTTAACTCCCAATCGTGACCATCTTTTAACCATGTTTCAGTAATGGCCACTAAATCGTAGTCATTCACGATGATTTGCGCCATCAACTCATTTACCTTATTTCGTATACTACGAGCATTCAGGTAAAGTACACTTATGCTGTTTTTTATGTCTTTGTTATGAATCCTAACACCTTGATCAGTAACTTTTCGCAATTTATTTTTCCTCTTACCCTTTCTCCTAATTTTCCTTGTCTTTGAACCCATATCTCTACATAATAACCTGTCACGTAACCTGCTGCCTTGATCTCCATTAACCATGATACTGTCCATAGCTTTACACTTCCCTTCCCCCCAAAGATGTGCGGATTAGGTGGTTTGGCCATGCTAAATTGCCCTTAGTGTCCAAAGAATGTTAAGTGGGGGTTACTAGATTACGGGGATAGGGTAGATACGTGGGTTTAAGTGGGGTGCTCTTTGTGAGGGCCGTTGCAGACTCGATGGCCAAATAGCCTCCTTCTGCACTGTAAATTCTATGATTCAAGGGACTGAGCTATAGGGAGAGGTTGGACAGGCGAGGACTTTTTTCTTTGAAGCGTAGGAGACTGAGGGGTGATCTTATGGAGTTGTATAAGATCATGAGAGGCATGGATAGGGTGAATGCACTCAGTCTTTTTCCCAGGGTTGGGGAATCAAGAACTAGAGGGCATAGGTTTAAGTTAAGAGGGGGAAGAATTAATGGCAACCTGAGGAACAACTTTTTTACCCAGAGGGTGCTACATATGTGGAATGAGCTACCGGAGGAAGTGGTTGAGGCAGGAACATAGCCAACATTTAAAAGATATTTGGACAGATACATGGATAGGAAAGGTTTAGAGGGATAGGGGCCAAATGCAGGCAAATGGATTTAGCTTCGATGGGATTTTTTGTTGGCATGGACCAGTTTGTGCTGACGAGCCTGACTCCGTGCCGTAGACTCAATAATTCTATGAGACTGGGTCCATGTCCCTCAGCGAGAGAGGCATGTCCCTCAGTGCCTATGTCATGTCCCTCACTGTCTCGGTCATGTCCTTTTGTGCATGTTACATGTCCCTCTGTGACTGGCCAAGGTCAGTCAGCATCTGGCCAACACTTGCAAGAGGGCCATAAGAGGATTTGCACCGGGGAGATCTCAGAATGAAATCTTACCCAACCCTGCCAGCACAATGCTGTATTTTCCAGGGCTGTCTGATGCCCCCCCCCCCCCCCCCCCCCCACGCCGGTGTGACATCACGCTGGCGGGAATCACTACTGCTCTCCAGGACTCGAGATGACCACGGAGGCCAGTGTGGTTCCCGGGTGGTCAGGACATGGCAGAGCAGTACCCTGGCACTACATCTGGTATTCTGGCATTGCCAGGTTGGCATTGCCAGGTTCACACTGCCAAGGTGGGGCGGGGACAGGGTCAGGGTAACAATGGGGAGTGGTGAGGAGCTGAAGGATGGATGAGATGGGCTGAAAAGATTGCCACAGATGATCGATGATAGATGGGAGTGGAGGGAGATTGCTGGCAAGGATCGATGGAAGGGAAATTAAGATGATTGAGGGCACAATTCGGGTGATTTTACAATCACCCTAGGACTTTGATCCCAGCGGGGCACACGGAAACTGCAAACTCATTAGAGCAGGTCACCCGGCTCCATGTGTCATACAGGGCCTCAAGCATGAAAGGTTGCTGTTGCTGCCAATCCTGATTCAGTAGAGGGGTTTCTATTCCTTCCTAGTGGATCTGAACGCTTTGATCCTTTTAATTTCAGCACTATTATGCAGACCAGCAACAGAGGCTCCATGCTGAGATGCATGTTTTGTTCACCAACCTGCCTTCATAGCACCCAATTTTCATGGTGAGTCTGCCTTAATTGGGATGCAAACATGGAGGCTGCCAATTAGGAGGCCCCTTCCAGGAGTATTCTGCCACCAGCCTTTCTGCTGGCAAGTGCAGGCTTGAGACCCACATTTGATCCTGACATCCAGGTCCTGAGGTCAGCAAAAAGAACCAGTCAATGTTTCAGGCATATGAGCATCCATCAGATGGAGGGGTACAGACCTGAAACTTTGGACAGAATTTAATGCCCTCTGCCATGGTGACTTTGTAGTTGGGGCATTTAATCAAGCATAAGGGTGTGGGATGGGGACCCTGTCACCTACCAGCCCCTGCCTGATTAAGTCTGGAAGGCCCACATAAGGGGCTCTTCCTGCCGTGGTTGATATTAATCAGTAGTGGGCCAGGACGTAGCCATGCTGAAAACCCAACAAGAAAACCCAAACTCCAGGGGGCGGGAGGTTGGTGGCAAGTGGTGGCAGAGACACTCAGTGCCTGGTCAAATGGCTCGGCATCGGGTTAAGGGAAAGCCTGTTGAGAGTCACCCTTAGACCTCTAGTGGGTGCATTTCCTGCAACAACCACATGTCCCGGTGGCACTAATGGGTAATGGACATCTGATTGGCAGGGTGGGATATCCGCCCGGGATCCTAAATCTCGGGGAAGACCTGCCGCTGGCCAGTCAGGCACTTAATATAGCGGATTTTCCTCAACATTGGTGTTGTGGGCCTCTCGCTAGTGCGCTAGCCAGCCAGTCCTCCATTTCCTGGATTAAATTCCCTTCATTAACTCTTTTCCCACTCCACAGATGCTGTCTGACCAGTTGAGCGTTTCAAGAATTATTTGTTTTAATTTAATCAGTGCATCTCTTTTTGAATAACAGCTAGATCATCTTTATTTACAATATTTAGTTTGAGGATTAGCAAAGCACCTTACTACTAAAGTATCATACAAAGTATAAGTAATTTAAAGATTTGAAGTATTTACATATATATTTCCAAGTGTACTCAATAGGGGGCTGATTAACTCAGTTGGCTCGAATGCTAGCATGTGGTTCAGAATAATACCAACAGGGTTCAATTCCTGTTCTGGTTGAGGTGAATCCCTACCCCTTAGAATAGAAGGCAATGGCAAATCACCGCTGATAAAAACTGAAAATAGCTCAGGATGAAGCACCAGCAGATAATGAACCAAGGACCTGCCTTCAGGCAGAGCACGCATATCATACCATACCCCACAATATTCATCAGAAAGCTGGAGTAGTGTAAATAATTTCAATACACCATTTTCTCCACTCCATTCTTGATCTAATGCCCAGATCACCAGGCAATCTTTAAAAATAAATGGACTCAATAAGTTGAGAAATGTCAGTTCTAGGAAATAAAGCATGTCCTCACTTACAGTATCGTGCTGCACACCTGACAGGTACAGTCGGAGCTACGTACACAATAAGGGGTGCCAATTTAAGACTGAGATGAGGAGGAATTTCTTCCTGAGGTCTGTGAGTCTTTGGAACTCCTTGTCACAGAGAGTTGTAGGGGCAGAGCCCTTGTGTCTACTTAGGACTGAGATAGGTAGATTCCTGATCAGGAAGGGAATCGAGGGGAACAGGGAAAGGGCAGGAAAGTGGACGCGAGGAATGTTGGATCGGCCATGATCCTATTGAATGGTGGTGCAGGCTCAACGGCCTATTCTTTCTCCTTTTTCTTATGGTCTTATATTAACAGTAAAACCTCTAGGTTGACCCTGGGAAAACCTTTGTGAATGTTTCCATTTCTTACCACAGCAGCTGCTAAGTTAGGACATCAATTAATGCAAAGTAAAAGCTAGTGTCAGGCCATGGATTTGGATCCACTATTTTAATTAGTTAATGGTTTTGATTAAAAGTGCTCAAATTCACTTCAAGTCGTGACAGCTGTCAGACAGAGAGGAGACTTTCAATCCATCAGTCTGAACTGGATTTGCAGTTAAATCCCAGAGATGAAGAGGGAGTATTTTAATCCTTTGCGCGTCTCAAATATGTAACTACTTTCCAATTTAGATCCAGCCCATAGACTTACAATGATAAAGCACTGCTTTTATAATATGTTTACAAGTTCCATACTTACCTCTCTCCCTGCTGATTGTATTGGCAGGACTCAGAGTTCTGTTGTGTGAATCGAGTTGACCAACCTGTGGCCTCAAGGTCCCGTTCCACAGTGGAACTTTCGCACCATCAGGGAGCGAGGTAAGAATGGAGCCTCTAAGCAAAGATTAGAAACTTTTATTAAAAACTTAGATAGCAATTAAGAGAAAATGTGTGGAAGAAAGTGAAAGAAAAACAGTATTGTAAGTTTTGTGTTGTTAGAGATTCTGAGTCTTATACAGTTTAACAGTAACTGTTTATTAACCACAAGTTCCTATATATATACATACATACAGTAAGAGGTCTAAGCTTACCGTTACAAACATCTCTGTCCAGTCCAGGACTGCCCTCTAGACTCGTGTCATGAGTTCCTTTTTATCACATGTGGGCAGTACTGTATTCAATCCCAAGTTAACAATTTTTATGCCAGACCTTAATATTACACCTCAGCAGAAGTCTTAATCTAACATATTTACAATGCAATCATGTTTACCCAACATATTTACATTACTTCTGCTACCCTTTCTCCCCCCCCTCCCCCCCCTCCCCCCCTCTTCCCCCACTCCCCTTCAAGTCTCGTCTTTACAGGTTCAGGTGGTCTGGAAGCATTATAATTCTTTGAGATCTTGCCTTTACAACAGTTGGAGGAGTGGTAGGCTCTGTTGCCGTGGGTTAAACCTTGTTGAATAGGAGCTTGCGTTGAACATGGTCATTCTGCATTTAGTTGGCTAATCCAAATTCTCTTTTTTCGTTCTTTGGAGTTGAACCACTGCTTCTCAACTCCCCACCTTGTGTTATCGATGGTCATTGATTTATCCCGTTCCTTATGGGGAGAACAAACTCTCAGCTTGTGTGTAATGCACAGTACACATTTGTGCAGTTCACCACAATGCTGGAATGGAAGCTGTCCCTTCCTATTGTATAGATGTGTCTTATCAATGGGTCCACCTTGCAGTTTAGCCTTCTGTGCAACAACTTTCTCAATGGTTTACTTCCTTGCTTTACTGATGTGTGGTCGGTTGATTTCTGCTTCTCTGTTCCCACATCATTTGGCTAACTGTTGTACTGGCCAGAGGTTGCAGCATCTGGGTCAGTGTGTCTTGAATTACTTACAAACAGATGTTGGAGGCGGAGGTTGAGGCTCTTCTTGCTGCTGTGTCCTCTCTTGTCTTTCCTTCACTCTAGGTGTCATGGTAACCATCTGAGTGCTTGGTTAGTCTGATCAATGAGGAGCTTCTGGCACCTGCCAGAAAAGAAAATGGACAAACCGGCTCTGCAAAACTGAAGACAACTCATAGTTGAAATCCCAGTCGAGAATATCTTTTCTGTTGGGTTTCTCAAGATCTTACATTTCTGTGTAATTCACACTCGAGATTGTTTTGATGACTTTGGTCATTTTAAGAAGATTCAAGTACGTTAAAACCTTGATTCATACTTTAATGGTTCTCGAGTCATGCCTATAGCCAGAAGTTGGATTCCTCCAGACCCAAAGAGTGGGTGTCTGTAGTTCATAACCTGATACCTCAGCCACCATTCCTTGTCTTAGTTGACCGTAACATTAGCTCCCTTGTCCAATTTAACTTTGCGAGATGACCATTAACTGAGATTTCCGCATTCCAGAATGAAAATCCGATCTTTGACCTCACCAAAGAAGCATGGTTGTGTCTCCCCTTGGTGTGGTACCTCAGCCTCACAAACTGTCTTGGGATCCTGTGCCTGGTGTTTTAGCTTTGCATAGCTTTCCCAACTTTCCCATGTGGTTGCAATGAAAACACTATGCTGATACTGCCAGACATTGGTCACATTTGTTGGAGGGGCGGGAGGGGGTGATTGCAGGGATGGATCCATAGTGCTAGTGTATTCACCCACTCTCAAATATGTTTAGTTTAAAGTATTGCTTCCTTTGGCATGGAGTGTCCCTGCTCTTCTGCTGTTTTACTAGTTGGACAATGGGCATTGTTCTGAACCATGGCTTGCTTTTTCCCCTTCAGAGGGATCTGTTTTGTTTGCAGATTTTGGGTTGCCTGACACTCTGAATGGCCTTTTCAAGGGTCAAATGTTCCTTGGCTTCAAGTATGTCTGAGAGTTCACTGCTGGTCACTCCAACAACAATTCTCTCCCTGATTAGCTCTGACTTCAATCACAACCTTCAGCATTCTGTAAAGCTCATTAATAAAGGAGTCAACAGGTTTTCCTGGCTGTTGGCACATTTGTTAAACTAAGCTCTTTCCAGGATCTTTTAACCGCTCAAATTAAAATATACAAAAAAATGAATTTAAAACTTCGTCAAATTTTGCTGAGGAATTATTGATTCCTTGTCTAGCTATATATATAGAACATAGAACATAGAAAATTACAGCACAGAACAGGCCCTTCAGCCCACGATGTTGTGCCGAACCTTTGGCCTAGATTGAGAACAATTTTTTAAAAATATATATTTTATTAAAGTTTTCAACACAATTTTTCCTCCTTACAAATCAACAAAATCAGCTATTGGACCTACTAAATACAGCAGTGTGTTAACCTATTCAGCTTCTATCGTTTTTATCTAGACCTGAAGCAACCATGTGTCTAAGGAATCTCTTTCTCCAATGTTCCCAATTTTTGGACCGGTCTGGGCATTGGATGAGTCCAAACCTGTCTGGTAATGTAGTTTTTTGATCCATGATCATTAAATTTTAAACACGTATGCAGTTTTAAATTCTGTAAGGAAATCCAAGATGGCACTGCAATATGATTCTTCTCAATGAGGGTTCCACGCTTTCCGGTTTCAGCTGGCTCCCGCAGTGATGGCGTTTGCGATTTCTTTGTTCAAAACTTTCAGCAGTGAATTCCCGGATTGACTGTTGTGGGGTTTCCCTACATTGTCTGAGGTTTCTCGGGTCCTGAAACCTTTGATTCCCAGCTTTTGCTCGAGTTTACAATGCCGATTATTTATTTATTTATTTATCATTCAGAGCGATCTTGGCTGGCATGTAGTCAAGCACCTACTTGGGACTGAGGCTGTTCTCTGTGCATTTTAAAATGGCAATTATGACTGCTGCTGACATAAAAGCTTTTTAAAAAATTGTTCTGGCCAAGAATTTAATATTTTAGTTCATCCCTACTAAGTTTTATGACTCTTCACTCGTTCAGTATTGAAGCTGGACTTCCACAGGATGCAATAGAGTCATTTGTTTCAGTGTGGTGTTTTATTTCTGCCTCCAATTCTGTTTTGGAAATTTTCTCTGGCCGACCTCCTTCTCTGCTATCACACCTGGTGCTTTTTGTCAAGTCAGAATGCTGCTTTTTAAAAAAATCTCCCGGTTTTAAATTTCTTCTCCAGCTTCTGTCAGGTTCTGGGTTGTTCTGGTAGCTGCCACCGTGTTGTAAGACGTTGTGTATAGTTCGGGCGGTCTCACGAATTGGTTCTATGTCTTGCATATTTTTATTAACTGCTCGAGTGCCGGTTTAGCTCAGTTGGCTGGATAGCTAGTTTGTGGTGCAGAGTAAGGCCAACAGCGAGAGCTCCTGCATTGGCTGAGGTCATTCACAAACTTTTCTCAACCTTTCCCCTCACTTGAGGTGTGCTGATCCTCAGGCTGAATCACCACCAGTCAGCTCTCCCCCTCAAAAGGGAAAGCAGCCTATGGTCATCTGGGACTATGACGACTTTACTGCAAGTAACCATATAAGTATATATACTACAAGGTCTAATCATGTGAAAGAGACTCATTTATACCCATGAATATTTTGCCCCATGGACTAGCTACCTTTCTTCTGCTTACCACGAGATAATCAAGGCTGGCTAATGTCATTGTGGACTGGCTGGATTTCGGTCTATTTTGTTATTTGGAAGCATGGCTAAATGTGTGCAACTGTTAAAATAATCTTTGATTGGACAACAATCTATTCTATTTTCTAACTGTAAATGTATATTGAAATATTACATAATGTGAAAATGGCACCTCCTACAATATCTTTTGTTTTATTTTGGCTAAATTTATAAATTTTTTGATTCATTTATTTGACGTTTTTGTTGCTGAAAGCTCATATTATTTTTGGTCATGGTAGGTCCCTTCACTGGGATGGAGATGTACTTGTAGAAGGATTTTAATTTCAGATGAGGAGACAACAAGAATTTGGATATATTTTCAAAGAGTTCAGAAGTCACAAGTTATTTTCCATTCACAAATGAAGGGGGATTAGTTATTTTGTGGAAAAGCTGGTTTGCCTCATTTCAGGATTGAAGGCTGAGATCCACTACAACCTTAGTTCAAACCCCACTCCACCTTTGCACTGTCTGAATCTTTGACAGCTCCCTTACAATAAATTAAACCTGGCATTCAGGACTAAAGCACATGCACATGGATGCTCTTTAGTTCAAATCCCTAGTTGTCACTTGAGAGAAACTCATTGGTGATCCATTAACACGTCTGGGGGCATCAAAAACCATTTTTCTCATTAAAACTACACAGAAATGGGGAAATGTAGGCATTAATTTTTAGTGTATATGTTCAATTCTTTTTCAAAAGTTTATGAAGCAAGCCAGTTCTTAAATTATCTTGATGTCCTATCGGTAGTGATTTTAATTGTAGCTTGCGTGGGAAGAAAGCAGAGGATTGTCAGTGTGAGACAATATGGGTGGGGTTCTCCGCCAGCTGATGGCGGAATCAAGAAACATGATTGGGTGAAGAATCGCATGTCAGCTGAAAATCATGGCCGATGCCGGGCGCCAAATGGAATGCCATGCTCCAGCCTTTCGACAGCGGCGTGAATGTGTTCAACATCGCACATCGGCCTGGCCATACAAATTGTACAGAGAACGCCGTTGGCATATCATTACCGGGCCCACCCCGGTGTTCACCGGGCCTCCAGTGATACTCTGCCTCTGCCAGGAGGAATTACCAATGGCGAGATTCACTTGTGGTATATAAAATCGGGAAACAGGTTGCCATTGCTCCTGAGGGAGAGAGAGGAGATAGGACATGTTCCCAAAGGCGTAACCGTGGGCTGCCACTGGCTGGGGGGCCATCTACCAGGGTCAGGGGGAGTAGCAAGGGGTGACCAGGGGGTAGGCTGCAGGGTCAGGGCGTCCAGCACAGGCAGTCATTGTCGCTGCCTGTAAGGCAGCCATCTTTCTGCGCACCCCACTAATCGCACACCGTGGCCCGTGGTTGCACAGAACGACAAAACCATATGGGTGCCCCCACCCACCAACAACTGGGCACCAACCTGCCAGTAGGACATCACATGGTTCACCCAAGTACGCCCACAGTAGCTCCCACAGGAGGGCACCGGACAGGGTTGCAGAACGTACAGCTGGCATGTGCAGGGCCTGCCACCAGTACCCCGACCATCAAGGATGGGCGCTGGGGTCAGAGGCCTCCCCAGTGTCGGGCACCGACAGTAGGGGTCCGGTGCGAAGTGCAGAGTGCTGAGGGAACGGCCGGGGGTAGGTGTGGGGATGTGACGGAGTGGGGGGGAAGGATGGAGGCATGTAGGGGCAGGGGCTGCAGGGGCTGCAGTGCCACAGTGAAACCCGTTGGGCCTGATGGGGGACGAGGGTACTCACCATGCTAACACGTCCGCACTTTACCCCCGTAGACAATGAATTTCGGTATCCAACCAGAAATGGCCACCATCATCCTAGCTCCCGCAGCCCTGGCAGATGCACTGAGGCTGGACGAGTCGGAGCTACTCGAGGCGGGCCCTGCAGAACCGGAGCATGCCCCTGGGGAACAGGGGCCAGCCTGTGAGGGTGAAGATCCGCCTGCCCAACGCATCACGCCTCGTGAATATTAGCAGTGTCTGTCTTCGTGGACCTGCCGTATTGAGAGTGTTGCCGAAGACTCTGGCTGAGCAGGGGGACCGTGCAACATCTCTGCTAGGTTGTGGCACATCTGGCAATGCGGGGAGGATTTCCGGTCCCGGTGGCCACCAAGGTGACAGGGGTTATCCGCTGTGGTTGTGGATGATGACGCCTATCCAGAGGCCACAGAACGAAACGGAGAACCGCTACAACGATGCCCATGCAGCGACCAGGGATGTGATGGAGCGGTGCATCGGCATGCTCAAGATGCGGTTCAGGGGTTTTCCTGCTTTGGAGGGGTCCTCCAGTATAGCGTTAGGAGAGTTCCCATATTGTGGAACTGATGCGTCCTCCACAACATTGTGCAGCAGAAGTGCAACATGCTGGAAGAGGAGGACGAATGCCAGCCTTGTCCGATGAGGATGATGCAGAGGAGGCCCAAGATGGGCAGGTTATGGGGCCTGGGCAGCCACAGCAGGCCACACATTGTGTGCGCCAGAGCCGCCATGCATGGGACAATCTAATTGCCTCTAGGTTCACCGACTAGGGTCCTGGTTACCGGCAGCCCCACCATCCTGTCCCACACCCCCACATTCCCCTCTCCCCTCCAAGCACCCCTTCCCCGTCCACCTCCTTGCACCCTCCCTATCACCACCACACAGGGGCTGCTTAACACAGGGCTAAATCGCTGGCTTTGAAAGCAGACCAAGGCAGGCCAGCAGCACGGTTCAATTCCCGTTCCAGCCTCCCCGAACAGGCGCCAGAATGTGGCGACTAGGGGCTTTTCACAGTAACTTCATTTGAAGCCTACTTGTGACAATAAGCGATTTTCATTTCATTTCATTTCCTTGCACCCACTACCACCCCAACATCTACGCCCCCCTCCGTGCTCCATATCTGCCTCACTACATGGTGCTGGCCCTGGGTTAGCAGTATCAGCGGGTCTGGTTCATGGGATGGAGGATGATGATGGCCCGCTGTATGATGAGCCCTGGTGCTCCGTATCGTTGGACGGAGCCTGACTCCTGCCCTTGCTAGCGCATTCCACCGTCCATCTGGGTGATCCCTGTATACAAGCTGGCCATTCCACCATAGGGTCCAATTGGACCCTTGGGGTGGCGAAGGTGGAGACGGGCTCCGGGATTTGGTGGGAGGAGAGGGTATTGGGAGGGGCGGGGTTGGGGACTGAGGCAGTATGTCGTGTCTGCCCTGGCTCGTGCCCTTCACCAGCGGCCTGCCAGTACCAACACCCAGCACGCACTGTGCTCCCACATCCCTCACATCCTGCAGACAGAGCAGCGAGGCAGGTCATAACGTTGGTGTATAGAGGTGTTTATTGTGACATGTACACCTTGCTCGGACACTATCCTATCCGCTGCACCCATACCAACGTAATTGCTATCTAACTTTCCTGCCTTTCCGGCCCTAATGCCCCATCTAGGTGATTGCCCAGGGGTTACATCAGGAGTGGAGGCGGCCTGCTGCGAATCCCACACTGTGGCCTGGGTCCTCTTTGCAGCCATCTTCTGCTGCGACTGAGCCTGGATGCACAAGGGACTGGTGGGGGGGGGGGGATTCACTGCCTGTTCTGGCTCATCCCCTGTGGGTGTCACCGGCACGGGCCCCAGCACCTCCTCCTCCCTCAGGGTGCCCGAAGGCCCCCGGACTACTCCTGGGGACAGGCGTGCGGCCGGAGCGAGCTCCGGTGCTCCCCTGCTAACTGGTGCTGCCAGTTAGAAGGGGGCAGATAATGCAATGTGGGACACTCGGGTAAGGGAAGCACAGGGGGTCAGTGGCTGGTGGCCTGTGTGTGCAGGGCACCCGGCCATGGCGGACGGTGTGGTTGTTGGCATGTGGTGCGGGGTTGGATGTGGGCAGCCTGCTGGTGGATAGGGTTCGACCGCCCTTTGGGGATGGGGGCTACTGGTGTGTGGGACGGGGGCTGTTACTAGCGGCAAGGTGGTGGCCCACTCTTGCCCAACCCCGCCCAGCGCTGCCTACCGGTCCATCTGGTGGGGTTTGGGTGGAGGGGGTGGTGCTATGGGTGTGGGTCAGGGGTGAAGGCAGGGGCACGGGGCTGGCTATTCACCCTGGCTACCCTGAGGGGTTCATGCAGCTTCTTGTGACACCGCTGGCCGGTCATGGAGGTGGGGGGAACAGCGCTCACGGTCTCTGCTACCTGCACCCAGGCCCAGCACTTTACCACCCTGGGCATCAAGGTGTCCCACCCCTCATCCACTGCATCCAGCATGGTCATAAGCACCGCATCGGCGAAACAGGGTGGCACTCTTCCGGGTACCATCTTGTTGGCTGGAATGAGTGTGTGTGTGGGGAATGGAGTGCTTGTACGCGGCTACAGTTGTCAGGCTCTCGAATGCCGGTCCCGACCCTGGCAGATGCCGTAATGCATTGCAATTGCACTGGTTCCATGTGGCCCTGGTGCTGGACCATTAACAGGTCCTGAATTGCTTTGGGACCGGCACCGTTTTTGTCAATGTCGAATAGTCGCGATTCTGTCCTGGCGTCAGCACTTAGTCTCTCAAACTGAGAATTTCACTGTCTATCTTTTGACTGTCATTTTGGGAGAAGACGCAATGGGAAATAATTAACAAAAACTGAAACATTGTGGGTACTACAGTTCAATAACTACAAAGTGAGTAGAACGGCCAGGGAATCCCTGTTTACTCCGGAATCGGGGACAGTGCCATTTTTGTGATGCTCGCGCCCTCAAATATGGCGTACTTGTGGAGTATGCTGCATGCCGTATGGACGGCCTCAGGACATCACCTGAGGCACTCCCCCGATGCTCCGCCCCCGATGGGCTGAGTCCTCGACGGCGTGGGACCCGTGTGCTCAGACCATTCGGGGACCTCACATGGCAGCTGCGGACTGAGTCCAGCGCCGCCACAGTCAGGAGGGAGCAATTCCGCAGGCAGGAGGGGGCTTCGGCAGGGGCTGGGGACACTAGTGGGGCGTGGTCCGGGGGTAGGGAGGTTGGCGACAGTGGGCAGGTTTTGGCAGACCGGGTCTGCGCGCGGCCGACACTATGTTGCATGGCACCAGCCAGCGTTGTCACTGCGCGGCTGCTAGCCCCCCAACAGATGGAGGATAGGTGCGGGGGTGACTCGACTTTTTGGTTGCAAGACCAGACGGATCCTGCAACATAGCCGCAGGATCGGAGACTTCAGCCCATGTACTCTAGCTTTCCAAAGTCAGAGGGGATGGGATTGAACTGCTGAGATGGAAAGAATGTCAGATGGTAACATGAATTTATCCAAAAGAGCAGCAAACATTGAATGTTTTCAGCGAAATCATTTTAATTTACTTTGAGTCAAGCTAATTTCTCCACTAAGCACAGAAACAGACAAGCTTTATCACACCATTTTGATAGATTTTCCAACTCTTTGTCTTTCTGGCATAACCTTGAGTACCATTCTTAATGTTTAAATGACTTTCTTGAGAAGAAATGCTTAAAGCAGCATGCTGCCTAATTCCATTGCATTTCATGAGTGTTGCACTTCCATTTTATAAATAATAATTATTTGGTCTGAAACATGATAATTAACAAGTATTATATGAATGACTGATCACAGCGATTAAAATAACTGCAGAAAGTGTTTGGTAAACATATTGGTCCTCATACTACCATCATTCACTTATTCATAACTGTAATTATTATAGATAAGCATGACAACTTGGGTCCAGAACCTTGAGAGGGTATTAAAAATCTAATTATATCATTTCAGAATTTATACCAGAATAGGTTTCTGGGCTTGGCAGCTATGGCATCGCCTTCCCGAAACTCGCAGAACCGCCGTCGATGCAAAGATCCCCTCAGGTACAGCTACAATCCTGAGCAATTCCGCAACATGGCTGTCACCATCCCAAGAGCAAACAGCGACACGAACCTGGTGAACTCAGGGAGTCGTTCCACCCTAATGGTCAGCAGTTCCCGATATACCATTGGCCAGTCACAGGACCTCATCATCTGTTGGGACATCAAGGAAGAGGTGGATGCTGGAGACTGGATTGGAATGTATCTTGTAGGTAAGACTGTTTCCAATCATTGATTATTTAACTTGAGAATTAATATCTTAGTTGTGTGCAGCGTCTATAATTATCGATACTTTATTTAAATTATGGTAAATTTTCATGCCATGCAAATACTCCAAATGCCTTACATTAACATGGTGGCATCACAGAATCACAGAATAATACAGTGCAGAAGAGGCCCTTTGGCCCATCGAGTCTGCACCGATGCATGAAAACCACTTGACCTGCCTAACTAATCCCATCAGCCAGCACTTGGCACATGGTCTTGAATGTTATGACGAGTCAAGTACTCATCCAGGTACGTTTAAAAGGATGTGAGGCATCCCGCCTCTACCACCCTCCCAGGCAGTGCGTTCCAGACTGTCACCATCCTCTGGGTAAATAACTTTTTCCTCAAATCCCCCCTAAATTTCCTGCCCCTCACCTTGAACTTGTGTCCCCTCATAACTGACCCTTCAACTAAGGGGAAAAACGGCTCCTTATCCATCCTGTCCACGCACCTCATAATCTTGCACATCTCGATCAGATCACCCCTCAGTCTTCTGTGCTCCAGCGAAAACAACCCAAGGTGACAAACCGGTTTGAAAATAATAAACATCTTTTGTTCCAGTTATGTGTCTGGTCACTTTCTAGCTATCTTATACTTCTGCATGTTTCATCTAAATATCAAATATCATACAAGGCATAATTCAAGAAAGATTGGTAAGTGTTTGCTGAGAATAATATGCTCTTACTTAGAAACTGATACGAAGTCTACAACACCAGGTTAAAGTCCAACAGGTTTGTTGCGATGTCACTAGCTTTCGGAGCGCTGCTCCTTCCTCCTTCCTTCACCTGAGGAAGGAGCAGCGCTCCGAAAGCTAGTGACATCGAAACAAACCTGTTGGACTTTAACCTGGTGTTGTAAGACTTCGTACTGTGCTCACCCCAGTCCAATGCCGGCATCTTCCACATCTTAGAAACTGATGCCAGTAATTTCCATGAGGTTTTGCCTGATCACCTCCGATAAATTCAAGGGAAATCCTGAATTTCTGGGGAAATAGTGGAAGTGGTCATTTACAGTTTCTCTGGGCTTTCCACAAAACCTCTGCTAAGATTAAGGCAGGAGATTCGAAAACCCTTGTGGAAATACTAATTCTGATAACTTTGACAGATTTTGATAATCCCACTGCTTTACTCCATAATTTCACTGCAAGGGGCTGACTCTTATTATCATAGATTATCATAGAATTTACAGTGCAGAATGTAACATTATTGATTTCAAGTCGATCCTTTTCCTTTTCAAATGATTCAATTTGTATACTTGGCATAATCAGCCATGTTTAGGGTGTGATCCAAAAGTAGAGCAAACCTGGATTAAAGATTGATGTCTGATGGTCTCCAGCTTCCACAAAATTGCAGACAACGTTGCAATTGCCATGTTCTTAATCTTTCACAATAATTAACTAGTAACTGTGAAGCAGTAAAAATTGTATCATGAGGTGAATTGAAAACTTCAGTGGCCTGATTAAGGTCATTTTAGGCTTACATCACCTACCCATGTCGGAAATTTTATCTGCATGAACTAAGCCTTGACAAGGATGAGGATAATTCTGCATTCCTTAGTGGTCTAAGACTATATATTCACCCACTGCCTGGTGAACTGATAAGAGTGACTGAGCTGGCAGGATCCAATATAACGAAGATCATGGGTGATTATTACCACCATTAAGAAGACCGTCGCCATTTTGTGACTTTGACTTTGCAATTTATGAAAAACTAATTCTAAAGCCTTTTAAAACCTAGATCACAAAGAAGCTCAAATTGTCCTCCTCACCTCACCTTCAAAACTACTCAAGCAAGTTCACCAAAATCAAATGCATCTAGCTTTCTCGTGCTTTTTTAAAACAATCTTCAGTTCCTCAAAACTATGATCTTGAAATTATGCAGTGTAAAGCTTAGTATGCCAGTGTATAATAAAGGAGGCAATATCGTGGTATTGAATATCAATTATTGTCACAAGTAGGCTTACATTAACACTGCAATGAAGTTACCGTGAAAATTCCCTAGTCTCCACATTCCGCCGCCTGTTCAGCTACACGGAGGGAGAATTCAGAATGTCCAAATTACCTAACAGCACATCTTTCAGGACTTGTGGGAGGAAACCAGAGCACCCGGAGGAAACCCACGCAGACACGGGGAGAACGTGCAGACTCCACACAGACAGTGACCCAAGCTGGGAATCGAACCTGGGGCCCTGCCGCTGTGAAGCAACAGTGCTAACCACTGTGCTACCATGCTGCCCATAATAAAAATATTTAAGTACCGGGGGTGAATTTTCCCAGTCGCCTGGAGACTGGCTTGGAGTCTGGACAGTGCCGGGAAATTAGAGAAAAATCCTGTCTTTGATGTTGTCCCGCCTCTGGGCTAGTTTGCTGGAGTGGATTCCACAAGAAAAGACAACTTACTCAATGGAATGGCATGCGATTAAGGCAAATGAAACTTCATTTAAGGGCCAGTTTATCACAGTGAAACAACTCTGCTGGCACTGCACAGGTCCCCAGCAGGAGGGTGGAAGGACAATGGAGTCTGCTCTCCATGCCCCTGTGACAGAACCACAAGGCAGAGACAGGAAACAGAGAGTAGGGATAAATGGGTCATTTTCAGGTTGGCAGCCTGTAAATGGCGGAGTGCCACATGGATTACTAATGGGGCTTCTACTATTTAGAAGAGAGGCCGTTGTTGCCGTCGAGGATGGTGGTGGGTGGGGGACACTGAAGCCCTGATGCCAGCACAGATGATGATTGGGGGAGGGGGCACTGACACCCCACTGAAGCCTGTGATGTTGAGGGCAGGCGACCTTTATTGTCACTTTGAGATTGGGGCGTGCCCATGTCTGTGAATCTGGGCTTGCCGGCATGTTTAGGCCCTGCCTTTCTCAGTGCCAGTGTTAAACTCACCCCCCACCCCCACCCACCCAAAGAATTTCTAAGTTTGGGTGGATTGTGATCTTGATCGCAGCAACCCACCCAGCAGGAATCACATTGTGATTCCCATCGGAGACCACACTTAGAAATGTTTTGGGAGAATTGTGCTCAGGGAGTCTACAAAAGGCTATAGCTATGTTAAATGACTGGGAAAAACATTGGCAGATGGAGTATAATGTGGGAAAATGTAAAAGTATAAACTTTGGCAGGAAGAATAGAAAAGCAGTATGCTATTTAAATGAATAGAGATTGCAGAACTCTGTAGTACAGAGTTCATAGCCTGGTACCTGAATCACACAATGTTAGTGTGCAGGTAAAGCAAGTGATTGGGAAGGCAAATTGAATGTTGCCGTTTATTGCAAGGAGAATGAAATATAGAAGTAGGGAAGTTTTACTATAGTTGTGCAATGTGTTGTTGAAACTATATCTGGAGAATTGAATACAGTTTTGGACTCCTTATTTAAGAAAGGATATAATTGCTCATTAGCAGTTTGGAGAAAGTTCACTCACCTCAAACCTGCAATGGAGATGTTATCTTAAAAGGAAAGGTCGAGCAGGCTGGACCTGTATTCGTTGGAGTTTAGAAGAATGAGAGTTGATCTTATTGAAAAATAACGGATTCTGTGGGGAGTTGCTGGGGAAACTAGAACCAGGGGACACAATTTGAAAATAAGGGGGCCGGATTCTCCGCCCAGCCACGCCACATTTCTGCCTCAACCGGCCGGCGGGATTCTCCGTTATGCCGGCCGGTCAATGGGGTTTCCCATTGTGGGGCAACCCACGCCGTCGGGAAACCCCCGGGCGCCGGCAAAATGGAGGATCCCGCTGGCGGAGAATCCCGCCTAAGATCTCTCATTAAAGATGAGAGGAGGAGAATCTTTTTCTTTCAGAGGGTCTGTTAGTCTGTGTAACGTTCTTCCCCTGAGAGCAATAAGGGCTGCGTCATTGAATATTTCTAAGGCTGCCTTAGATAGATTCTTGTTTGACAAGGGTGTCAAAAGATAGAGGGGGTAGATGAGGAAGTAGAGTTGAGGTTATAACCAGATTAACCATGATTTTATGGTGGAGCAGGCTCAAAGGGCCTACTCCAGCTCCTAACTCATGCGTTCATTTGTTCCTCTGTTTATGCCACCACATTTTTTTGAGCATATCCTACACTTTAGTAAATTATCCTCTTATTCTTTAGGTACTTTTGGAACATCATTGGGCTTTTCTCATCTTACTTGCCAATATTTTTTCATGCTCTCTCTTTAATTTCCTAATTTCATTTATAGTTTTATCCCTGCATTTTCTTTCCTCTTTTTGGCTTCTTACAGTTGTGAGCACATGGCATCAGATATAAGCTTTCTTTGTTTGTTAGAAATATTTTCCTGAATAGGAATTTTGTGCCCCCCTTGGGGAGGCAGTAGTGTAGTGGTTTTGTCGCTGGACTAGTAATCCAGTCGTGCTTTGGGGACCCGGGTACGAATTCCGCCAAGGCAGATGGTGAAATTTGAATTCAATAAAATCTGGAATTATAACTCCAAATGTGACCATGAAATCACTTTCACTTTTCATAAAATCCCATCTGGTTCACTAATGTCCTTTAGGGAAGGAAATCTGCCATCCTTACCTGGTCTGACCTACATGTGACTCCAGATCCACAGTAATGTGGTTGACTCTTAAATGGCCTCGGGGATGGGCAATACATTCTGGCCCAGCCAGCAATGCCCAAATCCCGTGAATGAACAAAAACATTTTAAAAAAATATCTCTCCTACATTATACAGAAGTAATAGTGACAAAAGGCAGTAATTCGCTCATAACTAAACATTTTTAGAACACAGAACATGGAACATACAGTGCAGAAGAAGGCCATTCGGCCCATTAAGTCTGCACTGACCCACTTAAGCCCTCACTTCCAACCTATCCACATAACCCAATAACCACTCCTAACCTTTTTGGACACTAAGGGCAATTTATCATGGCCAATCCACCTAACCTGCTCGTCTTTGGACTGTGGGAGGAAACCGGAGCACCCGGAGGAAACCCACGCAGACACGGGGAGAACGTGCAGACTCCTCACCGACAGTGACCCAGCGGGGAATCGAACCTGGGACCCTGGCGCTGTGAAGCCACAGTGCTGTCCACTGTGCTGCCGTGAAGCCACAGTGCTATCCACTGTGCTACTGTGCTGCCTTTCTGAGGGAAAAGAGCTCACTTTTACAGCAACCCAATAAAAGAGTCAATCATCTGCGCCCTTTAAATGATCAATTAATTCACGGACAATTGAGATGGGCAACAAAGCTGGCTTTTTCAGTGATGCCCACATCTCATGAAAGAATAATGAAAAAATGGTTGAAACTGCAAGCACTTGAAACCTCTTTATCTTGCGTGAATAAACCTTGTGATATTGACAGTATAGAAAAGGCAGCCAGAGTTGTCAATGGCACACTGTTTCCCCTGGAGCTAAGGTGTTTGTACAGGCTAATGAATTTGTGATTTCTGGGCTATCAGCCAAGCCTGATTATATATTCTCTAAAACACTTTTACATCAGTGTTTCTAAATAATGTGCTGCAAATAGAGTAAGACAGCTGACAGAGAAAACAGAGAAAGTTTAAAGCAGTGTTTTCCAAACTTTTTTCCCCGGGGCCCATCTTTGCCAACTGGCCGACCTTTGGAACCCACGCCCGCCGACCTTTGTGACCAGCATCACGTTTTCTTACTTTTAAAGGGAAAGCAGAGTGTTATGTCACCCTGGGCTAGTGCATGATCAATTTCAACCCCACAGATTATTATCATTATTATTATTATTATTACATGCCCTAGAGTCACAATATAAGTGAATTAACCAATAATTGTTATAAAAACACCCAACGTCTTTGGCTCTTGGCTGCCCAATAATTACAGTCACCAGGTTTGTAAGTTTAAACACAGTTACTGTTCATTTATAACAAGAACTACAATGACAGTTGCAGCAAATACAACTGGTTAACTATTAACTAATTCCTAATCCCCACTTTAACCTGCCCCTTCTTTACACACTCACACACAGGACAGACAAACACACAGGGTGGAAAGGGGTAAAAATTATATAAGGAAAAGGAAAAAGAGTCGTAGTTTTCGATGATGGTTTTTAGCACACCTTCCTTCACAGCTTGCTTGCAGGTTAAAGTCTTTGTTAGCAGCCTGTAATGGTCTCCACTGTAGATTCATTCATTCAGGTTCTCTGTAGCTTCAAGAATGCAGTACTCACAGGTTTTCTGGTGAGATATAGCAGGTTCTGGGCTTTGATTTTCTTCATTCATGTACAGAATGTGGGCATCGCTGGTTGGGGCAGCATTTATTGTCCATTCCTAGTTGCCCTTCGGAAGGTGGTGGTGAGCAGCCATCTTGAACCACTGCAGTCTGTAATGGTTTCTCTTCAGGTTCAGAAATACAGCACTCACAGCAGCTTTTCTGGAGAGAGATTTGGTATTCAGAATCAAAACTGAAACAGCCTGGGACTCTGAGAAGCATTCCACTGGGATAGGATCTAATCACCACTTGTTACCAGGCAGAATACGGCCTTTTGGGCCAATTCTTTGGCCAGCAGCCAATCAAACAGAGTCCCAGCCTCGTTCTCTCACTGGTGCCAGCAACACTGTTGTTTCCTGTTTAAACCAGTGTATACTAGTTAAGTGTTCTCTCCTGTAACTTCTGGATTCTTCTGCTTGAATGAAAGATACTGGCTGCTTGCCTTAAAGAGACATGTCCATTAATCATCCAATGGTCCAAAATGTAATGATAAAATAAAAGAAAGCAGAAATTAAGGGAATAAACAGGAAGGACCCTTACAGGAGCCTGCTAGATTCTCATGATCTCACTCAAAAGAACGAAGAACAAAGAACAAAGAAAAGTACAGCACAGGAACAGGCCCTTCGGCCCTCCAAGCCCGTGCCGACCATGCTGCCCGACTAAACTACAATCTTCTACACTTCCTGGGTCCGTATTCCTCGATTCCCATCCTATTCATGTATTTGTCACGATGCCCCTTAAATGTCACTATCGTCCCTACTTCCACCACCTCCTCCGGCAGCGAGTTCCAGGCACCCACTACCCTCTGTGTAAAAAAACTTGCCTCGTACATGTACTCTAAACCTTTCCCCTCGCACCTTAAACCTATGCCCCCTAGTAATTGACCCCTTTACCCTGGGGGAAAGCCTCCGACTATCCACTCTGTCTATGCCCCTCATAATTTTGTAGACCTCTATCAGGTCACCCCTCAACCTCCGTTGTTCCAGTGAGAACAAACCAAGTTTATTCAACCACTCTTCATAGCTAATGCCCTCCATACCAGGCAACAGCCTGGTAAATCTCTTCTGCACCCTCTCTAAAGCCTCCACATCCTTCTGGTAGTGTGGCAACCAGAATTGAACACTATACTCCAAGTGTGGCCTAACTAAGGTTCGAGACAGCTGCAACATGACTTGCCAATTATTATACTCAATGCTCCGGCCAATGAAGGCAAGCATGCCGTACACCTTCTTGACTACCTTCTCCACCTGCGTTGCCCCTTTCAGTGACCTGTGGACCTGTACACCTAGATCTCTCTGACTTTCAATACTCTTGAGGGTTCTAAATTTCACTGTATATTCGCTACCTGCATTAGACCTTCCAAAATGCATTACCTCACATTTGTCCAGATTAAACTCCATCTGCCATCTCTCTGCCCAGGTCTCCAAACGATCTAAATCCTGCTGTATTCTCTGACAGTCCTCATCGTTATCCGCAATTCCACCAACCTTTGTGTCGTCTGCAAACTTACTATTCAGACCAATTACATTTTCCTCCAAATCATTTATATATACTACAAACAGCAAACGTCCCAGCACTGATCCCTGCGGAACACCACTAGTCACAGATCTCCAATTAGAAAAGCACCCTTCCATTGCTCTCTTTGCCTTCTATGACCGAGCCAGTTCTATATCCACCTTGCCAGCTCACCCCTGATCCCGTGTGACTTCACCTTTTGTACCAGTCTACCATGAGGGATCTTGTCAAATGCCTGACTGAAGTCCATATAGACAACATCCACTGCCCTACCTGCATCAATCATCTTTGTGACCTCTTCGAAAAACTCTATCAAGTTAGTGAGACACGACATCCCCTTCACAAAACCATGCTGCCTCTCACTAATACGTCCATTTTCTTCCAAATGGGAGTAGATCCTGTCTCGAAGAATTCTCTCCAGTAATTTCCCTACCACTGACGTAAGGCTCACCGGCCTGTAGTTCCCTGGATTATCCTTGCTACCCTTCTTAAACAAAGGAACAACATTGGCTATTCTCCAGTCCTCTGAGATATCACCTGAAGACAGTGAGGATCCAAAGATTCCAGCAGGTTCACAGGAGAAAATGGCAATGCACATATCAGGTACAGACTTCAACCAGTTCCTTTGTGCCGTCTTCATTTTTGTAAGAACGGAAAATCCACCTCGCACATGTAGGCCGTCATGAAGGACAATAACAACAAAATGCTTCTTTTACTCAGCACTGGCTACTCCTGGGAGATGCTACTCCAGAATGCTGACAGCTTCGTGGGCTATTGTCATGTTTTTAGTGTGCTGCCACAGGTCAGGTACAGAAGTGTAGTGTTTACATCTGGAGGCAGTTGTAAGTTAACAACTGACTCTGGGGTCTCAAACTCGAAAGGAATTTTTCACCCACCACTTCCTTTCAAAATCTGAAACTTCTCCTCTCATTTGTCAGCACTTCACTGCATATAACACATGGGCTTTGCATCCTTATTTGTATTGGCACAATTGACAAAACCATACCTCAAATAATCATCTATGTACTCCTTTGTTCCGAGTTAAGTTTTTACTTTGTAGGCTGTTAACCAGAGGCTCTGTACAGAGCCAACACTGGCACGCTCTGTCCTATAGTGGATTCGCCTTAGCAGCTCTCTGCAGCAGATTCAGATGTGAGATCCAGGCCAATAGGTACTCTTCCTATTTCTTTTTTAAAAATAAATTTGGAGTACCCAATTCATTTTTCGCAATTAATGGGCAATTTAGCATGGCCAATCCACCTATCCTGCACATCTTTGGCAAACACGGGAAGAATGTGCAAACTCCACACGGACCTGGGACCTCAGCGCTGTGAGGCAGCAGTGCTCACCACTGCACCACAATGTGCCCTTACTCTGCCTATTTCTGACTCTGGCCGTCTCTTTCCTGCAAGAAAATGATTCATCTTCAAGTCCATTTGCCTTCCTTGCCAGCAGCTAGAAAATGGAAGAAGCTCGCATCTGTGATTTGATGCCAAAAGCAGGTACATACAGGGTGCTTGTCATCAAGTGTACATGCAGGGTACGTGACCTGCTCACTGCTGCTGCTTCTGGCCAGAAGACTGCACACAGCCTCATTTCCTTCTCATTTAAAAGGCGGCAGCAGGCGCCATTCTCAATAAAAATGGCAGTCGTGGCCACTGGGCGATTTTCCCGTGATCGGGACCACTGCAGTAACGCCACACCCCTCCCAACATTCACCCATGACCCACCTGCGGGTCACGTCCCACACTTTGAAAACCACTGGTTTAAAGCAATATACCCAAAGAGATCATACAGGAAATTATAAAATTAACATTTAAATCTGATGATTTATTTGCAACTAAATTTATGTCAGAATGATACAAAGCAATCACCAAGTCAGCTATTAAATTAAATAGTTATAACGTTTTATCTGTTAGTCTATGGGTGTGATCTGCCGGCCGCATTGCGCCCAAATGGGAGTACAACGTGGCCGGTCGATGCCTCCGCGAACTCCCCAACAGTCAGTACACCTCGTCTGGGGACAGCTCATGAGGCATCGCGATAAGTATCCTGTCACAATGGGCATCACTAAGCCTCACATCCCTAAGGAATGCTTAGGCATGCTCACCCGTGATCTGTCCGGCTCTGGGCATCTACCAGCCTTCCAGGGAGACCCCAGCCAGGTGCCGTTTAGTGCTGGTCCACATAAACATGGACCAGACAGAACAGCACCTGGGCATGTCCCAGGCCAAGGGCGGCCCATGGATGGTCAGGGGCAGGGATGGGTGACCCCCTAGCTCTGCCCCTGGCACCTGGACAACTTGGCACTGCCAGACTGGCACCTTGGCACTGCTACCCTGTCACTGCCAAGGTGCTCATGTGGCACTTCAAAAACAGCAGGAGCACTGCCATTGTGCAAGTGCCAGGGTGCCCTGGTGGCACTGCCAAGGGTCAGGGCCTGAGGGGGCCATGCCCATGAAAGGAGGATGGGGTGGGGGTATAAAGGGTGGGTGGGGGTTTGCATGGCGGGTATGAATGGGCCTCTGAAAGGCTGGGGGGATTGGAGGATTGGGATCTTGGAAAGGGGGCGTCGGAAAGGCGGGGGTGGAAATGCCTGAAAAAGGGGGCCCCTCAGCGACTCCATTGTAGGGTGTCATCATGTAGGGTGTCATCATAAGGAACGGTGGCGTAATGCCCATGAATGTGGAGGGTGATACTGCCCATAGGGTGTGGGGGACCTTTCAAAATGGTGGCCCGATCTCTGAGGAGCCGGTCTGGGCTATGCGTTCAGCCCGCCAGTGATGAAAGTAATTCTAGGTGTGGGCTTGACCAGGGAGAAACTCCCCAGGGCCCAAAAAAGTAACTAAGTGGTGAGATAGCGGTAGGGAACTCGCCGACAGAGCTGAGTAGACACTTCCAGCAAAACCCGCCACAAATTACACTTAGAAACTTTTCTGATTGAGCGCGCCTTATGTATTTACGAGTTATGTTTACCATATTAAATACTTGCAACATGGTCATGAGGTAGAAAATTAATATTTGACCCAAATATTTTGAAGTGCTATATAAATTGTGAGGGTAAATTTAAAACATTTAGATTGAATCATTGCAGTGGCAATGATCTTGTACTTGACAGAATTAAGAAACTATTGTGCTTGTTTATTCAAGTGTTGAAGCAGAATGGCAGAAGAATCGACCATTCCAAATTACCTTTTATGTTGCAGTGCTGAATATAACATTACCGAGTTGGTACTTTTTCTATAGCTGCACACAATAGATTGTTGCGACCGAAGAATTCAAGATTACTGCTGGTAACAAGCAATAAATTAAGTTTTCTGTTCATCTTCCAAATCTCTTCTCCACTAAAATAATACCAGAAATTATCTTTAAAAATATTGATTTTGACTGTTGCTATGTGAACTCTCCAAATGGTAAGTTTAATTTCATCCATCCAGAATAAATTATACAGCAAAACAGAGACTGGAGGGAGGCCAGAAAAATAAAATAGATACAAAATAGAGCAGACACCAGGAAGCATAAACAGCGGTCAATAATAGGAGCGGGAAATATGGGAAGTAAATAATGGGTAGCTTGGATTAAAACAAGATATATATCAATATCTTTCCTCAAGATTGCTAGGCACAAATAGAAAAGAAAGAAAGAAATACTTGGAGCTAGGTTCTATGGACACTCCACCCAGTGTTCTTTTGGCAGTTTGTGGGGGGCTGGGGTGGGCATGTAAAATATGATTTGCGGCTTTCCCACTGCCTCCCTTCCCAGTCCCCACCCATTGCCCATAAAACATTGGGCAGGTAAATGCAAAAATTGGCAACCCATTCACCATTTTGAAAAAATTAATAAACAGGCAATTGAACTTGTCAGCAAACCAATTAGCCAAAATATTATGCTATCCATATGATACAGTTGGCATGGGCCGGTGGACAGAAGTTAGGTGGGTGTTTATTTAACAAAACTAGTAACAAGTCTTACAACACCAGGTTAAAGTCCAACAGGTTTATTTGGAATCCTGAGCTTTCGGAGCGTAGCACCTTCATCAGGTGAGTGAAGAGGTGGGTTACACAAACACAGCATATATAGACAAAGCCAAAGAAGCAAGATGATACTTTGATGCGAGTCTTTGCAGGTAATTAGGTCTTTACAGGTCCAGACGGTGCAACTGGAGAGAGGGATAATCACCTGTTAAAGTACGGACAAGCCCTCCGTATACACAGGATCTGCTCAGATGGGGAGGAGCGTAACAGACATGTAGAGGCGCTGAAAGGTGCCCTTGTAACAACGGGATATGGCGCTCGACTCATCGATCGACAGTTCCAATGAGCCACAGCAAAAAACCGCACCAACCACCTCAGAAGACAAACACGGGACACAACCGACAGAATACACTTCGTCGTCCAGTACTTCCCCAGAGCAGAGAAACTGCCACATCTTCTTTGGAGCCTTCAGCACATCATCGATAAAGATGAACATCTTGCCAAGGCCATCCCCACACCCCCACTACTTGCTTTCAAACAACCGTGCAACCTCAAACAGACCATTGTTTGCAGCAAACTACTCAGCCTTCAGAACTGCGATCATGACACCACACAACCCTGCCATGGCAATCTCTGCAAGATGTGCCAGATCATCGACATGGATACCACCATAACACGCGAGAACACCACCCACCAGGTACGTGGTACATACTCGAGTGACTCGGCCAACGTTGTCTACCACATACACTGCAGAAAAGGATCTCCTGAGGCGTGGTACATTGGCGAGACCATGCAGATGCTGCGACAACAGATGAACAGACGTCGCGCGACAATCACCAGGCAGGAATGTTCCCTTCCAGTCGGGGAACACTTCAGCAGTCAAGGGCATTCAACTCCTTCGGGTAAGTGTTCTCCAAGGCGGCCTTCAGGATGCACACAACGCAGAATTGCTGAGCAGAAACTGATAGCCAAATTCCGCACACATGAGTACGGCCTCAACAGTGACCTTGGATTCATGTCTCACTACATTCACCCCCCCCCCCCCCCCCCCACCCTCACCACTACCAACTGTCCTGGCTTGAGACAATTCACACCTCTTTAACCTGTGATTATCCCTCTCTCCAGTAGCACTGTCTGGACTTGTAAAGACTTAATTACCTGCAAAGAGTCACATTCAAAGTATCATCTTGCATCATTGGCTTTGTCTATATATGTGTTTGTGTAACATACCTCTTCACTCACCTGATGAAGGAGCCGCGCTCCGAAAGCTAGTGACTCCAAATAAACATGTTGGACTTTAACCTGGTGTTGTAAGACTTCTTACTGTGCCCACTCCAGTCCAGCGCCGGCATCTCCACATCATAACAAAACAAGTTAATAGGCGGAAAGGAAAAGGGACATACTTCAGTTTGTGCCCTGAGCGCATTGGGCCCATTGCCCCGCCCAAAAAAATGTTACCTCCCCTTTGTTATTTACTGCCTGGCCACCAAATCCTGCCCTCCTAACCCTTCACGCCTCCTCCCCCTTGCCCCCTCCCCCAGGCCCCTCCCTCTCCTTCGACCCTGATCCTTTTCTATCCATAACTTCGGACTTTATCTGTCTCTGGGATTCAGGTCGTTCTCATCCCAGGACCTACTTGCAGTCTCAACAGCGCCGATTACTGAGTTCTAATGCTGTTGCAACTGGTAGAGCAATTGGTCATTCTGTTGGTCTGGCAGCTCTTGAGGGTGGGATTCCCTCCCACTCGGGGAGCAGGCCCATTCTCAGGTAATTAAGGCTATCCCCAGCATGTTGTGGCTGTGGGGTGGCCTCGTTTAAAGTCGGTCCGTTTGGTCCATTTGGGACTGATGTTTCTTTTGGGTGGGTGAGGTGGGATGAGCTTTGCATTTATATAGTTGCTTTCATGCTCTCAGTACTGCCCAACATGCTTCACAACCAATTAAGTACTTTCAAAGAGTAGTCTAATGGAGGAACTGTGGCAGTCAAAGATATCCACAGCAAGCAGCCACAAACAAAAATGACAAGATCATGTTTTGGTGATGTTCGTCGACAGATAAATATTGGTCAGGACTAACATCCATGTCCCTGTTAAATAGACCCATGTCAAATCACAGTAAACAGGGAAACCCAGGCCAGTTCCTAGGATGATTAAATTCCCTGGCACTAAGGAAAGTTTGGCTCAAGAAATGTTTTAAATAATAGCTATTAGAAAAATAAAATGCGTTTTTTCATGTAGCTTAATATAAAATCAAAGTATCATCATCAAGTAATGGAATGACTCGGAGCAACCACTTAAAGCATAAATTTAATTCCTTCTCTCTTGAGAAAGACTCTTGAGTGCAGGGCTCAGCAAGACACACTTAAAGTTTGCTGCCAGTGAGACCTGCCAACCTGGATTATTAGAGAGTTGCAGCTTGACGACATTCACTGTTATATAAGTGTGTGTGTACAAATCTATCTGCATGCATTTCCGGCAACTTTCCCATATAAATCCTTAAGTTTGCAGATGCTCTGTAAACGTTTCACACTGTGATTTAATTCACTCGATGGTGGACGTGTTGCTGTTTAATAATGATGGAGACTTCATGTAAATGGCTTATTTCACAACTAGGCTTCAAATGAAGTTACTGTGAAAAGCCCCTAGTCGCCACATTCCGGCACCTGTTCGGGGAATCGAACCGTGCTGCTGGCCTGCCTTGGTCTGCTTTCAAAGCCAGCGATTTAGCCCAGTGTGCTAAACAGCCCCTTTAGAAACACAAACGGTATTTATTAATACAAGAAACTGAACGGAGGCCAGCAGCACCTCCCGGCTGTCTCAGTCCCTACTGAGGTGATTACCCAATCTCATTCCCAATTGGTCCCTCAAGGCAGGTGACAGCCTCACTTTGGCTGTGCTGCTCTTAAAGAGACAATCAGCACCAGTTTACTGAAGCAGTTTCCAATATTTGTCGTGGAAATATAAAAATAAGGACACAATGTGTGACTTTGAAATAGGGATTGACTTACATTCGCATGTACTGCACCAATTGTACGCAGCCTCTACACCTGAAGATTATACTTGGGCTTGAGGTCCCATGTGCGATGCCAACCGACAATATCGCATGCATGTTATATATATATCTTTCTGCATATTAACCACTTCTGCCTGTTGTATTGATTCATGGCAGCACTTTTTCGACGGTATCTCACATTGTAAATAAATGCGTCAATAGTGTGTGCCAACTTTCACCATTGTGGTTTGTTTGTAAATCAATTGAATCACTCAAAATGCATTCTCAAAACTAAAATTCCACCGGTAATTCAAATATATCTATAACTTTTTTGAAAAAACATCTGAAATGTGGGCAGAATTGCATGCTTCCCAGTCAATAGTTTTTAGGTGCGGTGAGGGTTAGGAGGGTGATGTGAAATTGAAGGGATGGGACTCCCTCCAGATTCCCGCCTGCTCCGACCATGCAGCAATTTTATGCTGGGGCAGGCAAGGCTTCAGACAGGAAAGAGGCAACTCCATCAAAAACCGCCTTCTGACTGTGGGCACCCCATGCCCCTGGACCCCACACCCCATCCCTTCTTCCGACACTCCAATCACCCCTTTGCAGATTGACGAGCAGCTCTCTAAGGCTTCCTCCTAAGTGATGGGTGGAAGTCCCGCTTGTGGTCACTTAATGTTTAGTTGAACGTGAAATGGCTGCAGGGAACTTGGGAGTGAGCGGGAATGTGTTCGCCACTGACTCCACAGATGGCAGGAAGGGAGATACCGCCATCTGAAAAATTCAGCCCCTATGTCACAATCACAAGGTTAGATGAATTAACTGAAATGATTTACTTCCAATATAAGTCCTCAGCATCATTGAGAAATATAAAATAGGTATTGATTTACATTTGCATGCTCTGTAACAATTATACACAGCCTCTACATGCTCTCCAGCTTCCTTCTTCTTACTTTGGTTTGACTTGCTGGGTTGTATTTTCACATCAGTAAGGGGGGGTGGGGGGGGGTTTGGTGGAATCAGGAGACGGGACTAATTCCACCATCAGGCAGGCAGGCTAAAAGGCTTATGTCTGTTCTGAAAGGCCTGAGGCAATCTGTGGCATACCTACAGAGGTGAAGCTAAATCTTCTGACCAGTTTACGCACCCCCCACATCAATCACCCTCAGCCCCCCACATTCTCACCCTGTTACCCTGCTTTGAGGGTGCAAACATCCTTCAGTAGTCTGAATCAGTCTGCTCAGTGTATGAGTGCTGGCATCCATGGAATGCGTGAGGAGCTACGTACCTTTAACACAAAGGTCGCACCATTGGCACAGCGACTGCTGAACTGGATGAGTGCTGCCCACCAGCAGCCAGCCCCACAACACCACACTGAAGGCCAGCCGGGGCTGTGCAAGTCACTGAGGAGGGTGAAGGTACAGAGAGCTCCTCAGCACCCTCATCTTCCTCCAGCTCTGAGGCCCCTCTACCAGAGCCTTCTTCTGCTGCACATATGCCACCGTACATGGCTGGCCATGCAGAGATGCAGAGGCCCCAGTCTGAAGGAGGTCCCCAATGGGTCCCTGCACGACAAGGCCGGCCACCACGCTCCTCGATGCTGTCTAGACAGAGACATGAGCAGCCTCCCTCCACTGCCTCTGGTGCAACACAAGGGAGGACTTTGTAGAAGTATGCGAGAGCTAAGGGCACTATCTCCCCTACAATACTAATGGGTTCACCATGGTTACACTTTTCACATTGGAAATAGCACATATGAGAACTTCTTTAATATATTTACTTACACTTGTACATGACTCAGTGTGTGTCTGGACACTAGAGAGCTCAAAAAGAATGGTAACATTAGGAAGATGATTTCTACCAGTTATAAGGAGGGCGGCTTGCGCAGGTCAACATGGTAACAATAAAGTCAAGGTTGTCGACTTTGTGATACTTTGGAGAGCTTCTTCTTTCTCTGCTGTATCACATAAGATTCCAGTTTTCAAAAACACAGGCACTGAAGAGCTCCTTGTATCTTACATTATCCATCCAAGCTTGACTTTATGATCAAACTCCACAAACAGATGCTGGGCAGCAGGTGCATTTCAAGCTTGAGTGCCGGGTCGAAGGTATTCACCCACACTGTAGTGCTTGTGCATATGGAGCTGTTGGTCAACGCAGTGCTATCGCTCCCCATGGACACCTCCAAAACAGAAACCATGGCATGGAGCCCCTCAGGGACACCGGAGCGGTGAACGCTGGCCGAACTGCAGTCACTGAGCCAAGCCCACTCACAACATCTGTCAATTCCTCTCGCCCCCAACCCGTGCCCCCACTCTGGCCAGCCCAACCCAACCTACCCCTCACACCCTTCTGACAGAGCACCGAGGCAGGTTGTAACATTGTGCACAGTTGTTTAATGTGAACAAATATATACAGATTCTTGCCCTGGCCCCTGTCACTAAACTGTGCCCTGCACCTGTGCCAACTTAACTGGCATCAACATTTCTGGTCTTACGGGCCCTAATGCTACGTTTAGGTGTATACCGAGATGGCATATCAGGAGTGGAGCCAGCCTACTGTGATTCCTGCCCTATGACCTGGGTCCCCATTGGTGGCCATCTCTGGGGTGATCGAGACTGGATGGGCTTGGCTGCTGCCCGGGTATCCTAGGTTGTGTTGTACCACCCTGTTCTGTCCTTTGCCCACCAGATGCGCCAGGAATAGGAGGGGGTAGTCCAAGGTGCTGTGGTGTTCCGGTACCTCCCCTGCAGGACTCACCAGCACGGGCCCCTTGACCTCGACCTCTCTTGGGGTGGCCAATGGCCCCTGGGCTGCATTATGGGTGCAAGAGGAGCTAAGCCCTGAGGCTCCTTGCCACCTGGAGCTGTCGGACCTGGAGGCCCACTGCAGTCTCAACCAGGTCTGCATTATTGCAGCTATGGAGCAGAGAGTGGACCACCTCCCTCTGGGACTGGGCCATCTATCTCTGTGCTAGTGCCACATTAGCCAGTGTTTGGGCAATGCCGCCAATGCTCTCAGTCATGGCCCGCTGTGACTCGGCCATTCTCAGGATGTCCAGGTGGCTCTGGCACATGGCTGCCTGTGAGAGGGAAGCCCTGTCCCGAGCCTTGGCCAGCGCTGATCAATAGCCAAAACCCTCGCCCCCAAGGTCTCCAACGTGGATGCTACCTGTGTGATGTTGGCCTTGGTGGCTCTCAAGGCCAGAACCTGCACGCGGTTGGACTCCTCCAACTACGCCTGCAGGTGCTGGATGCTCACCGACAACCCCTCATATAGTCCCTGGCTCTGCGACTGCATCTCCACAATCGATGGGACTGTCTCTTCCAGAAGCTTGAAACCCATCTGGATGGCAGCTAGTTGTCGGTCCACCCTCCAACCCTCCGCCCCCTCGGGTGTTCCTACCTCCACCTGAAGTACCTGAGCATTTGTGTGGTGCACACCAAATAGTGCCCCTGGAGCCTCTTCACTAAAGTGCCCAACTGGGGTGAGTGTGTTTGAGATGCTGAAGGGTGTTGGAGACAGCTGAGGCGGAAAATCTGTGTCATCCATGGACCCAAGATCCGGGGTTTCCTGGGTCTCAGATATATAGCTCCCCTCCATGTTGATGTGCTCATCACTGCTCAGCACCCGGGGCTCGGTCTGTGGCTGGGGGTGGGGGCACCAGAAGGACCTGCCCCATCACCAGCAGGTCCTGTAAGACACAAGACAAGACGCATGATTAGACCGTGGGCCGGGGGTAGTGAGATTGGTGGGGTGTGTGTTGGGGTGAGGGGTGGCGTTGGTGTAGGGATGGTGTGGGGTTGATGTGAGGATGGTGTGGGGGTGGTGTAGGTGGAGGTGACACACGTGCCATGGGGAACCGCAGTTTAGCGGGGTCTCACTGCCTCGCCTGAGGCCGATCTCCACCCCGGCAACTGCCCACCGACCATAACCAGGGCCTGCTGGTCTGCCATGATGAGGGGCCGCAGATTCGGCAGTCCCCCTCCAGTCTTCTCCCGCTCCCCGCTATTATGGGCAGCCTTCTCCTTGGGAAGATTGGGACAGAAGACACAGTATTAGATAGCCTGACGCATGCAGCCCAGGATGGGTAGCTGGTGCCCATGGGTACCAGGGCACATGGCAGCCAGTATGGGTGCTGGTATGTCTTTCAGGGTGGGGGTTTGGCCGCCGTCCTGATGGTGAGGGGGGGGGGGGTGAGGGGGGTAGTGTTATAGGTGTGCGGGATGGGGGTTGGTGCCAAGGGCATATTGCTGGCTACTCACCCTGGCTGTTTGAGGAGGCTGTGCAGTTTCTTCCGGCACTGCTGGCTGGTCCGGATGGTGTTGCTCGTGGGCTTACTGCCTCTGCCACCTGCGCCCAGGCACAGCTAACAGTGGTGGCTGACAGCCTCCTTCCCAGGCCAGGGCACAGGGTGGCTGCCTCTCCTGCACGGCGTCCAGGAGGGTCTCAAGCTGTAGCTCGGTTTCCCTGTCTTTTGAGTGATCCTGAGCTTCATCCACAATTTGGTAGACACAATTATGTTGTTTAACTGCATTGTTCCTCTTGCACCTTCTTGGTGAAGGACAGGTTTTCTGAGCCCAACATGCCTTGGCAATGGCCATTCTTGACACTGTTCTTGCATGTATTTGTTTTGTCCAGCATTCCCCCGCTGAGTGTCCAACCCATGTATAATGGTAACATGGGTACACCGTTGCTGCCTTGTTCCTCAAGGTATCCATTTTTTGGATCTAACTCCATGCCCTATCTGTGAAACCTCTCTCGTTGCAAGTTCCATAGATGTGGCAACTTCCACAGCTCTCAGAGAAGCAGCTTCCTCAGCTTCATTACGGAGTCCATAACCAGCCTGTCTTGAAGAGTATCATCAAGAGTTGTTCCAAATTCACAATATCTATCTAATCTTCTTAAAGACTGTACAAACTGTAAAATGGTTTCACCTTCTTCGGACTATGATGGTGAAACCAAAAACTTTCTGAAATCAATAATGGTCGAGGGGAGAAATGACTCTTTAGGATTTTCATTCTTTCAATATGGGACGTATCTGGTGGGTTTTGCTGAGTGAACTAGATTCTGTAGCAATTTAAATGTTTTACAGCCAGTTGAGCTGAGAAATGTTGCAGCCTTCAGGTCCTCCGGTGTCTGATTAGCTATTAAAAACAATTAGAATCTTTCCTCATATGATTTCCATGTTTCCTAATCCTCAAATGTGTCCATGGCACCCATTTTCCTGTCATTTTTGGATCCCGGCTCCGAGGGTCTAGATTTCCTCCCTTCCAACTGTGTTGGAAAGTAAGGCGCAAACAATCCCTTGAACAAGCAACTGGGACATGTTCCCCCTTTTTGCCCCCGAGTAGTGGCCTGTGCAGAGTTGGCAGATTGGCCACATGTACCGTCCCTGCAGTTCCAACCCCACTCAAATCAACGCAAGCAAGCTTTCGACTGTCGAACTTCTTCCTCACAGTTACTGTTAAAAATGTTGTTTATCCGTCACAGCAGCAGCAGTACTTCAGTCACCATCTGTGTGTGAGAATCTGATGTTGCTCCTGATGCCGTCCCACAATTAGTTGATAAAAATCCACTTTCCAGCGATTTTCCTACATAAGAACATAAGAACCAGGAACAGGAGTAGGCCATCTGGCCCCTCGAGCCTGCTCCGCCATTTAATGAGATCATGGCTGATCTTTGTGGACTCAGCTCCACTCTCCGGCCCGTACACCATATCCCCGGATCCCTTTATTCCTGCCATAATTTTCATTGCCAGTTCTCTGTTATATTCCTATGTTGCCCAAAGAGAAAAGGTATGGAGGTGCCCACACTCTGGATTCTTGTAAAACACAATGAGAGGTTATTAAGGGTGTTGCTCATACAATCAAGATGGTGATATGTCCAAAGCCTGCACAAAACACACCATTAAAGTCACTGCACATCACATGATGCATAACTAGAAAGATGTATTCCCAGATACATAATTAATAATTTCCCCCAAATATTTGTAATTCCTGAGCAATGGGAAACAAGAAGCTGCCTTCCCTACAAAATAACTTCAGCCTACACCTAATACAATTCTTGGCCAATGGGAGAAGTATTCATGGTTTCCCTGCAAAGAACTGACCTTGACATTTCTTACAATTCTAGCCCTTAGGCCATCCTTTTACCAAATCAGAATCCTAGTTTTGGCTTCTGTTTACTGCTAACGCTGGGCTCACTGGAGCATCAACTACAGCCTCAGTTCACACCATTCGCTTTCTCTTTATAGTTACAACTTAGACTTATTAACAGCATTCCAAATATACATACAAATTAAGACTTTCCACCACTAATCTTGCATATAGTACAGTTTGATAACTTAGGCCTTATTAATTGCACAAATGTAACATTAAGGTGAAGTCTAACAGGGTTCTTGAAAATCCACTTTGCTTGATTCATTGCTTCCTTTGCAGTTTCTTACTGATAGTTTTTCTAGCTGTTACCTGCATTTCTTTTGTCCATTTCCTTTTGGGCAGTGGTTTATTTTTCTTTATAAGTAAGAAGAGGCCAAGCAAGAGACAGGAATCTCTGCTTTATTCAAATACAATGCAGTAGTGTGGCAGATAAACTGCGCAGATCTATGCTTTATATATAAAATAAAACATAGAAATATGTTGGATTTTAATTAAATGAATAACAGCCATTGTAATCAGCTGATGCTCATATTTATGTTCCGACATTAGTTTGTTTTAAGTTGTGTAATCAATATTATTCATGAAAAATGCATTCAGTAAAGCAGATCTAATGTTCATCGTTGCAGCCAAGGCACTGAATAATAATAGCATGTACGAAGCATTCATAACTCACAGCAGGTAGCTCTGAAATATTTTTATGGTCAAGAGATTTTGGCATGATGAAATGAAAATGGATGGATATTCTGCTGAAGTATGGCAGCAATGTTTTACTGATGGAATACCATGGTACTGGTCTCTCCCAGGAGCTGTGCACTCAGTATTGCAGCAATTGAGAAAAAAACATGATTCAATCATACTTTAAAAGGTATTTATTAACTATAAAATCCTGCAAGGTAAAAATTCTGACATCTAATTAACCATGGTAGCGAGCAGGAATTTGGTAAATTTCAATTGTGATAGGGGAACAATGGTGGCGATTCTCCCAAATGGAGCCCAATGTTCACGCCATCGTGAACAGCGTCACGTTTCACGATGGCGCGAACCGGGCCCGGGTATGATCTATTCTGTCCCCCACAGGAGGCCAACACGGCGCTGGAGCGGTTCACGCCGCCCCAGCATCCTTTCCCGGTACCAAATGGGCGCCACCCCAACTCGCGCATGCGCAGTTGGGCCGTGCCAACCTGCGCATGTATGGGGTCTTCTTTAGTACGCCGGCCCCGACTCAACATGGTGTCGGTCTTCAGGGGCCGGCCGCGCAGGGAAGTAGGCCCGGGAGGGGAGAGGCCGGCCCGCCGATCAGTGGGCCCCAATCGTGGGCCACACCCCATCGGAGGCCCCCCCCACCCCCGGTGAAGGAGCCCCCCCGACCGTTCGCGAAGAGTTCCCGCCGGCACCGACTAGGGGTGAACACCGCCGGCAGGACTCTGGCATATCCGCGCGGCTGCTCAGCCCACTTGGACTGGAGAATCGGCGGCCGCGCCGATTCCAGCGGCCAGCGCCGCGCCAAATGCACCGGTGCAAATGACGCCGATTCTCCGCACCTCTGAGGACCGCACGCCGGTGTCAGGGCGTCGTGGCGCGATTGCGCCGATTCTCTGGCCCGGTGCGGGACTCGGAGAATCGTCCCAATATTGACAGAAGCGGTAGACAGTGGGCATATGGTATACTACCCACTTGTGGCCTACCAATGTTGAATATTCCTTGAATGTTGAAGTAACTTCTAAATATTTTCTGCTTTCTTTTCACTTCATTTTCCTCTATTAAAAATAGTGACTGATGTTGATTCAATTCCACAGACACAAATTTGATTATTAGATTATCATAGAATTTATAGTGCAGAAGGAGGCCATTCGGCCCATCGAGTCTGCACCGGCTCTTGGAAAGAGCATGCTCTCAAGGTCAACACCTCCATCCTATCCCCATAACCCAGTAACCCCACCCAACACTGAGGGCAATTTTGGACACTAAGGGCAATTTATCATGGCCAATCCACCTAACCTGCACATCTTTGGACTGTGGGAGGAAACCGGATATGCATCCAGTACTTTTCCCACAAGATCACTCCATTTGTGTTTTTAAAAGCTATTGTTACAAATGCAACGTTGACAAGTTTTAAGGTAAAATAGGGTAACAAAGACAGTAATTTGATCAGTAATGCATTCTGCCCAGCAACAGGCCTGGTTACCATGGGGACCATAAGACCATAAGACATAGGAGCAGAATTAGATCATTCGGCCCATCGAGTCTGCTCCGCCATTCAATCATGGCTGATATTTTCTCACCCCCATTCTCCTGATAGGGGGCCTAAGTCAAAAGATACCGAGAGCAAGGTGTAAAATGTTCACACTGAATCAAAGGCAGTTGGGGCTGATTGTCGACAGACTTTGTCCCCAAGATTTCAGACAGGAAAAGAGAGAGGGAGGTATCACAGAGACTAAAGCAGCTAGCGTAGTCAGCAGAGAGTGTCTTTTCTGTAGACTACCAGCCAGAATGGGGAGGGAAGACAGTCTCTGGTCAAAGAGGTGCATTCCATGGCAATTTAAGAAATCCACAAGATTCATCCTAGCATGGACTGGGTTGGGCGGATGGAAAAGAATTACAGGTATGGGTTTTACTACTGGTATTCAGTTATGGACTTCTCTAAAAACTGACAGAAGCACCTTTTGATGGCGACTCCAGGGGGGAAACTCAAACCCTTTGGAAGATAAGATTAGTGTTAGACTGGTTCCTATTAAAACTGTTATTCTGCAGAGAGTGGGATGTAGAGAGTAATTGTTGCATGAGGATTTCAGTCTTGTTAAAAACCTGCAGAAAGGGCATCTGCTCTGCAGTTTAAAGTATTAGTTGCTTGCTAGGTAATGTTTAGAAATGTTGCTTTCAGCTGGTTTGTTACAGTAAAAGTCTTAAAACTTGAAATCTTGTCATGCAACTCCATTAAGTTGGTCTCTGAGAATTCAAATATCTTTTTAAAAGTTACCTCAACAGAAATTGTAACATTGTTTTATTTTGCAGATGTAAAAGACAACCCTGAGGCTCCCTCTCCTATTTCCCACATTGTAAATTCTCAGAAGGGACACTAAATAAGAATCAGGACTTAGTAAATTTGCCTCCAAGGGCAATTGTGCAACAGGTATTTTTCTTTTTAAAATTCCAACTGTTTACCATTGACATTTCTTGCCCCAGGATGTCAGAATGTGGGATTTCAAAAAGTCTTTAGAAAGTGTCAGGAAAGAACACAGCACGTTAGCATCGTGACCTTCCTGCCATTCTCCTAGAAATGACCGTCAGGAGAATTACCACTTGGAAACCAATTGCTGGGTGGTGGGGTGATACATAATTTATACCAATCAGCACAAAGCATCTGAAAAAGAATACCATTAAGAAACGCACTTACTGTTCTAATATTACATCGCTTTTACAACAATTCCAGACACTCGTTTCAAACAGAATTTTTTGAATGTCAAACATGCTACATGTTTGACCTGTGGAAACATTACAAGATTAGGCCCATTCAGCCTCTCAAGTCTGTTCCAATATTGAATTCAATAATTAGGACCTACCTACGGGCAGAGAACTCAAGAAGAAGCCCAGGTATCATTCTGGTGAATTTGCGCTGCACCCCACCAAGGCCAACATGTCCTTTCTGAGGTGCAGTACCAAAACTGAATACAGTCAGATCCGAAACTCAATCCCTCTACCAATAAAAGCTGACACACCGTACGCCTTCTTAACAACCCTCTCAACCTGGGTGGCAACTTTCAGGGATCTATGTACATGGGCACCGAGATCTCTTTGCTCATCCACACTACCAAGAATCTTACCATTAGCCCAGTACTCTGTCTTCCTGTTATTCCTTCCAAAATGAATCACCTCACACTTTTCTGAATTAAACTCCATTTGCCACCTCTCAGCCCAGCTCTGCAGCTTATCTATGTCCCTCTGTAACTTGTAACATCTATCCACATGGGTTCTGAACAAGGCCCTATACAGCTGATTCATAACTTTGTCCCCTTTGTTATCCAGCTACCTTGAATTTAAAGCCAGCATTCCAATCGCCTTTTTAACTGCTTTTTTGCACCCGTCAACACGTGGAGCGTATCTTCAATATGAAGACGGGACTTTGTCTCCACAAGGACTGTATGGTGGTCACTCCCACCGATACTATCATGGACAGATGCATCTGCAGCAGGCAGTTTAATAAGGATGAGGTCAAGTATGTTTTTCCCCCTTGTTAGTCCCCTCACCACCTGCCGCAAACCCAGTCTAGAAGCTATAGCCTTTAGGACCCAGCCAGCTCAGTCTGTGGTGGTACTATCGAGCCACTCTTGGTGATGGACATTGAAGTCCTCCACCCAGGGTAAATTCTGCCACCCTCAGTGCTTCCTCCAAGTGGTGTTCAACATGGAGGAGTACTGATTCATCAGCTGATGGTAGCTGGTAAGTGATAATCAGCAGGAGGTTTCCTTATTTGACCTGATGCCATAAGACTTCATGGGGTCCAGAGTCGATGTTCAGGACTTCTAGGACAGCTCCCTCCCGACTGTGTACCACTGTGCTGCCACCTCTGCTGGGTCTGTCCTGCTGGTGGGACAGCACATATCCAGAGATGATAATGGTAGTGTCTGGGACATTGGGCGCGATTCTCCGACCCCCGACAGGGTCGGAGAATCGCCGGGGGCTGGCGTGAATCCCGCCCCCGCTGTGTCCCAAATTCTCCGCCACCAGAGATTCGGCGGGGTTGGGAATCGTGCCGCGCCGGTCGGCAGGAATCGCGCCGGTCGGCAGGCCTACCCCCGGCAATTCTCCGGCCCGCGATGGGCCGAAGTCCCGCCGCTGTCAACCCTCTCCAGCCGGCGTGGATTAAACCACCTTGTGAATGGCGGGACAAGGTGGCGCGGGTGGGCACCGGGGTCCAGGGGGGGGACGCAAGGCGATCTGGCCCCGGGGGGGTGCCCCCACGGTGGCCTGGCCCGTGATCGGGGCCCACCGATCGGCTGGCGGGCCTGTGCTGTGGGGACACTCTTTTTCTTCCGCCATCGCCATGGTCTTCACTATGGCGGAGACGGAAGAGACCCCCTCCCCTGTGCATGCGCGGGGATGCGGTCAGCAGCTGCTGATGCTCCCGCGCATGCATCACCCGGCGAAGTCCTTTCGGCGCCGGCTGGCGTGGCACCAAAGGCCTTTCCCGCCAGCCGGTGGAGCGGAAACCACTCCGGCCTAGCCCCTCAAGGTGCGGAAACCTCCGCACCTTTGGGGCGGCCCGACGCCGGAGTGATCCACGGCGTCTTTGGCGCCGGGTAGCGGACATCGCTCCAGTTTGCGGAGAATCCCGCCCATTATCTGTAAGGTATGATTCCATGAGCATGACTATGTCAGGCTGTTACATGACTACTCTGTGAGATGTTAGTAAGGAAGACTTTGACGGGTCAACAGGCTCATTTTGCCGTTGTTTCTGCTACCTAGGTCGACGCCAGGTGGTCCATTCAGTTCCATTCGTTTTTGTTGTCTTTGTAACAGTTGGATACAACTGAGTGGCCCTCTCAGCCATTTCTTTTTTTTTTAAATATTTTATTGAAAATTTTTGGCCAACCATAACAGTACATTGTGTATCCTTTACACAGTAATATAACAATATAAATAACAATGGTCAGTTTTATAAACAAGAAATAAATAATATATAAACAAAAACAAAAACAAAACTAAATGGCAACTGCCTTGTCCCAGATATATATTCTCCAAAAATATGTTTTAACAGTCCAATATACAATTATCTATAACAACAACCTATACATATTATACTTATATATTAACATCCCTGAGAATCCCTCTGGTTCCTCCCCCCCCCCCTTCGTTCCCCCGCCCCCCCCCCCTCCCCCCGGGCTGCTGCTGCTGTCTTCTTCTTTTCCATTCCCTCTATCTTTCTGTGAGGTATTCGACGAACGGTTGCCACCGCCTGGTGAACCCTTGAGCCGATCCCCTCAGGACGAACTTAATCCGTTCCAGCTTTATAAACCCCGCCATGTCATTTATCCAGGTCTCCACACCCGGGGGCATGGCTTCCTTCCACATCAACAGTATCCTGCGCCGGGCTACTAGGGACGCAAAGGCCAAAACATCAGCCTCTCTCGCCTCCTGCACTCCCGGCTCTTCTGCAACCCCAAATATAGCCAACCCCCAGCTTGGTTCGGCCTGGACCCCCACTACCTTCGAAAGCACCTTTGTCACCCCCACCCAAAACCCCTGTAGTGCCGGACATGACCAGAACATGTGGGTGTGATTCGCTGGGCTTTTCGAGCATCTCGCACACCTATCCTCTACTCCAAAAAATTTGCTAAGCCGTGTTCCAGTCATATGCGCCCTGTGTAACACCTTAAATTGTATCAGGCTTAGCCTGGCACACGAGGACGATGAGTTTACCCTACTTAGGGCATCAGCCCACAGCCCCTCCTCAATCTCCTCCCCCAGCTCTTCTTCCCATTTCCCTTTCAGCTCGTCAACCATAATCTCCCCCTCGTCTCTCATCTCCCTATATATGTCTGACAGCTTACCGTCCCCCACCCATGTCTTTGAGATCACTCTGTTCTGCACCTCCTGCGTCGGGAGCTGCGGGAATTCCTTCACCTGTTGCCTCGTAAAAGCCCTCAGTTGCATATACCGGAATGCATTCCCTTGGGGCAACCCATATTTTTCGGTCAGCGCTCCCAGACTTGCAAACGTCCCATCTACAAACAGATCTCTCAATTGTGTTACTCCTGCTCTTTGCCATGTTCCGAATCCCCCATCCATTCTCCCCGGAGCAAACCTATGATTATTTCTTATCGGGGACCACACCGAGGCTCCTATCTTTCCCCTATGCCGTCTCCATTGCCCCCAAATTTTCAGAGTAGCCACCGCCACTGGGCTTGTGGTGTATTTCTTCGGTGAGAACGGCAACGGCGCCGTCACCATGGCTTGTAGGCAAGTCCCCCTACAGGACGCCTTCTCCAATCTCTTCCACGCCGCTCCCTCCTCTTCTCCCATCCACTTACATACCATTGAGATGTTGGCGGCCCAGTAGTACTCACTCAGGCTCGGTAGCGCCAGCACCCCCCCTATCCCTACTACGCTGCAAAAATCCCTTCCTCACTCTCGGGGTCTTCCCGGCCCACACAAAACTCATGATACTCTTCTCAATCCTTTTGAAAAAAGCCTTCGCGACCACCACCGGGAGGCACTGAAACACAAAGAGGAATCTTGGGAGGACCACCATTTTAACCGCTTGTACACTCCCTGCCAGTGACAGGGATACCATGTCCCATCTCTTGAAGTCCTCCTCCATCTGTTCCACCAACCGCGTTAAGTTTAACCTATGCAATGTACCCCAATTCTTGGCTATCTGGATCCCCAAGTAGCGAAAGTCCCTTGTTACCTTCCTCAGCGGTAAGTCCTCTATTTCTCTGCTCTGCTCCCCTGGATGCACCACAAACAGCTCACTTTTCCCCTTGTTCAGCTTATATCCTGAAAATTCTCCAAACTCCCCAAGTATCCGCATTATTTCTGGCATCCCCTCCGCCGGGTCCGCCACATACACCAATAAATCGTCCGCGTAAAGAGATACCCGGTGTTCCTCTCCTCCCCTGAGTACTCCCCTCCACTTCCTGGAACCCCTCAATGCTATTGCCAGGGGCTCAATCGCCAGTGCAAACAATAATGGGGACAGAGGACATCCCTGCCTCGTCCCTCTATGGAGCCGAAAATACGCAGACCCCCGTCCATTCGTGACCACGCTCGCCATCGGGGCCCTATACAGCAGCTGTACCCATCTAATATACTCATCTCCAAAGCCAAATCTCCTCAACACCTCCCACAAATAATCCCACTCCACTCTATCAAATGCTTTCTCGGCATCCATCGCCACCACTATCTCCGCTTCCCCCTCTGGTGTAGGCATCATCATTACCCCTAGCAGCCTCCGTATATTCGTATTCAGCTGTCTCCCCTTCACAAACCCAGTTTGGTCCTCATTGTCTACCCCGGGGACACAATCCTCTATCCTCATTGCCATTACCTTGGCCAGAATCTTAGCGTCTACATTTAGGAGGGAAATAGGTCTATAGGACCCGCATTGCAGCGGATCTTTTTCCTTCTTTAGGAGAAGCGATATCGTTGCCTCCGACATAGTCGGGGGCAGCTGTCCCCTTTCCTTCGCCTCATTAAAGGTTCTCATCAGTATCGGGGCAAGCAAGTCCACATATTTCCTATAAAACTCGACTGGAAATCCATCCGGTCCCGGAGCCTTCCCCGCCTGCATACTCTTAATTCCTTTCACTACTTCCTCTATCTCGATCTGTGCTCCCAGTCCCACCCTCTCCTGCTCCTCCACCTTAGGAAACTCCAGCCGGTCCAGGAAGCACATCATTCTCTCCTTCCCATCCGGGGGCCGAGCTTCGTATAATCTTTTATAGAATGCCTTGAACACTCCATTCACTCTCTCCGCTCCCCGCTCTATCTCTCCTTCCTCATCCCTCACTCCCCCTATTTCCCTCGCTGCTCCCCTTTTCCTCAATTGATGGGCCAGCAACCTGCTCGCCTTCTCCCCATACTCATACTGTACACCCTGTGCCTTCCTCCACTGTGCTTCTGCAGTACCCGTTGTCAGCAAGTCAAATTCTACGTGTAACCTTTGCCTTTCCCTGTACAGTCCCTTCTCCGGTGCCTCCGCATATTGCCTGTCCACCCTCAGAAGTTCTTGCAGCAACCGCTCCCGTTCCCTACTCTCCTGCTTTCCTTTATGTGCCCTTATTGATATCAGCTCCCCTCTAACCACTGCCTTCAGCGCCTCCCAGACCACTCCCACCTGGACCTCCCCGTTATCATTGAGTTCCAAGTATTTTTCAATGCACCCCCTCACCCTGAGACACACCCCTTCATCTGCCATTATTCCCATGTCCATTCTCCAGGGTGGACGCCCTTCTGTTTCCTCCCCTATCTCCAAGTCTACCCAATGTGGAGCGTGATCCGAAATGGCTATAGCCGTATACTCCGTCCCCCTCACCTTCGGGATCAACGCCCTTCCCAAAACAAAAAAGTCTATTCGCGAATAAACTTTGTAGACATAGGAGAAAAACGAAAACTCCTTACTCCTAGGTCTGCTAAATCTCCACGGGTCTACTCCTCCCATCTGCTCCATAAAATCTTTCAGCACCTTGGCTGCAGCCGGCCTCCTTCCAGTCCTGGATCTCGACCTGTCCAGCCCTGGCTCCAGCACCGTATTAAAATCTCCCCCCATTACCAACTTTCCCACCTCTAGGTCCGGGATGCGTCCCAGCATGCGCCTCATAAAATTGGCATCATCCCAGTTCGGGGCATATACGTTTACCAAGACCACTGCCTCCCCCTGTAATTTGCCACTCACCATCACGTATCTGCCCCCGCTATCCGCCACTATGGTCTTTGCCTCAAACATAACCCGCTTCCCCACTAGTATAGCCACCCCCCTGTTTTTCGCATCATAGCCCCGAATGAAACACTTGCCCCACCCATCCTTTGCGTAGTCTAACTTGGTCTATAAGTTTCAAGTGCGTCTCTTGTAACATAACCACGTCTGCCTTAAGTTTCTTAAGGTGTGTGAGTACTCGTGCCCTCTTTATCGGCCCGTTCAGCCCTCTCACATTCCACGTGATCAACCGGGTCGGGGGGCTTTTTACCCCCCCCCCTTGTCGATTAGCCATCCCCTTTTTCCAGCTCCTCACCCGGTTCCCACGCAGCTGAGTCCCCCCCAGGTGGTGCCCCCCCCGCCCACCCCACCCCATTCCGGCTCCCCCTCTCCCCAGCAGCAGCAACCCAGTAACTCCCCCCTCCCACCCCCCCCCCCGCTAGATCCCCCACTAGCGTAGTTACACCCCCCATGTTGCTCCCAGAAGTCAGCAAACTCTGGCCGACCTCGGCTTCCCCCCGTGACCTCGGCTCGCACCGTGCGACGCCCCTCCTTCCTGCTTCCCTATTCCCGCCATGATTATCATAGAGCGGGAACAAAGCCCGCGCTTCCCTTTTGGCCCCGCTCCCCATGGCCAACGCCCCATCTCCTCCACCTCCCTTCCTCCCTCCACCACCATCTGTGGAAGAGAGAAAAGTTACCGCATCGCAGGATTAATAACATAAAACTCATCTTTCCCCCCCCTTTTCCCCCCTCTTCGCCCCCCATACTCGCCCCACCACTTTGTTTCAAACGTTCTTTTTTAGTAACCCGCTTATTCCAGTTTTTCTTCCACAATAAATGTCCACGCCTCATCCGCCGTCTCAAAGTAGTGGTGCCTCCCTTGATATGTGACCCACAGTCTTGCCGGTTGCAGCATTCCAAATTTTATCTTCTTTCTGTGTAGCACCGCCTTGGCCCGATTAAAGCTCGCCCTCCTTCTCGCCACCTCCGCACTCCAGTCTTGATATACGCGGATCACCGCGTTCTCCCACCTACTGCTCCGAGTTTTCTTTGCCCATCGAAGGACCATCTCTTTGTCCTTAAAACGGAGGAATCTCACCACTATGGCTCTAGGAATTTCTCCTGCTCTCGGTCCTCACGCCATCACTCGGTATGCTCCCTCCACCTCCAGCGGACCCGCCGGGGCCTCCGCTCCCATTAAGGAGTGCAGCATCGTGCTCACATATGCCCCGACGTCTGCTCCTTCTGCACCTTCAGGAAGTCCAAGAATCCTTAAATTATTCCTCCTCGCGTTATTCTCCAGCACCTCCAGTCTTTCCACACATCGTTTATGGTGTGCCTCGTGCATCTCCGTCTTCACCACCAGGCCCTGTATATCGTCCACGTTCTCGGCAGCTTTTGCCTTCACGACCCGAAGCTCCCGCTCCTGGGTCTTTTGCTCATCCTTTAGCCCTTCGATCGCCTGTAATATCGGGGCCAACAGCTCCTTCTTCATTTCCTTTTTAAGTTCTTCCACGCAACATTTCAAAAACTCTTGTTGTTCAGGGCCCCATGTTAAACTGCCACCTTCCGTCGCCATCTTGGTTCTTGCTTGCCTTCCTTGCCGCTGCTCCAAAGGATCCACTGCAATCTGGCCACTTCCCTCTCCTTTTTCCATCCGTTTCCAGGGCGGATTCCCTTCTGGTTTACCGCACAGTGCTTCTAGCCGTTAAAATTGCCATTGGGGCTCTTATTAAGAGCCCAAAAGTCCGTTCCACCGGGAGCTGCCGAAACGTGCGACTTAGCTGGTCATCGCCGCACCCGGAAGTCCCTCTCAGCCATTTCAAGAGTCAACCATATTGCAGTGGGTCTGGAGTCGCATGTAGGCCAGACCATGCATGGATGTCACGTTCCCTTCCCTAAATGACATTAGTGAACTGACAATTGTTTCATGGTCACCAATAGACCTTTCATTCAGATATTAATGTAACTGAAATTCCACCATCTCCTGTGGTGGGATTTGAACTCGGATCATCAGAAAATTATCCGGTTCTCTCAATTACTAGTCCAGCTACAATACCACTGTGCCCTGCTGCACACGTCCCCTACCAACTTGCTCATTTCATGTGGAATTTTTATTGCTGCTGGCTATGCCCACCAAAAATGCCCACCAACATAAAGATAGGGCTGAATTTTATGCGCCCCCTCCCAGCAGGTTCTCAGGTGAATCGGAGGTGGGAGCATGAAATTGAAGGAACGGGATTCCCTCTGGGTTACCCATACTTCCACAAACTGTACCGATTTTACGCTGGGGCAGGCGGGGCCAATTAAGGCCCTTAAGTAACCACTTAATGACCACTTAAGAATCTTCTCCTGCCCAACCCCAATCTTTGGGTTGGGGACCGGGTTACAGCTCTTGGTGGAGGAGAACAAAATAAAAATAAAGTAAGTTCGATCTTGGGCAGAAATTGTCGGGGTTAGGGGTGGTGTCTCCATCAGAAGTCTCCTTTGTGGCTCAGGCCACCCTCACCTTATGGCCCAGTAACCTCCAGACATCCCTCCTCCCACCACCCACTCCCCCAACCTATACCCCAAGCTCCCGATTGTCCTCCTGATGAGCCTCCCAGACGTTCATTACCCCCCCTGCCCTGGAACCCCTGCCACTTACCTGTCTTCCCGTCACTATGACTTTGTGCTTGGCAGCTCCTCACAGTGCCTCCTCCGGCCAATGCAGTGCTGCACCTGGAGGGACTGGAGAGCTGCCAGTCAATTTCCAAGGCATCACTTCCTCCTGATTGAGGGGCGGAAGTTCCACCTTACGTCAACCAACACTCATTAGAGCATGATATGGCATCGGGGCTGCTGGGGATGTGTTCCCCACCATCCTGAAAATTCAAGCCATGGCATACTTCTGCTGGAGCGAGATCTCTGGCTATTTTTGGCAACTGGTGACTGCAATATTGCTCAATTGTTGGACGGTGATGGTATGAAGATCCATTTCTTTTTTTCTTTAATAAATACATTTTTTCCAATTCAGGGGCAATTTAGCGTGTTCAATCCACCTACTTTGCACATTTTTGGGTTGTGGGGGCGAAACCCACGCAAACACGGGGATGTCCATAGGGACAGTGACCCAGAGCCGGGATCGAACCTGGGACCTCGGCGCCGTGAGGCAACAGGGATAACCCACTGCACCACCGTGATGCCCGCTCACAACTTCAACTTGCAGTTACTTCCTTCCTCAGATTAGGAGACCAAAACTGCACACAATATTCCAAGTGTGAAGGTCCTGTATAATTGCAGCATGACATCCCTGCTGCTGAATTCAAATCCTCTTAGTGTCTATTGCAAAAGGACTGGAGTATAAAAGTAGCAAAATGTTGTTGCAATTGAGACCACATCTGGAGTAGTGCATCTTGTTTTGGTCTCCTTATTTCAGGAAGGATGTGGTGGCATTGGAGGCAGTTCAGAGGAGGTTCACCAGATTAATTCCAGGAATGAAAGCGTTGACATATGAGGAGAAATTGAACAATTTGAACTTATACTCGCTGGAATTTAGAAGAATGAGCAGATCTGATCGAGATATATAAAATACTAAAAGTGATTGATAAAACAAACATAGACCAAATGTTCCCCCTTGTAGGGCAATCTAGAACAAGAGGTCACAGATATAAATTGAGAGGTGGTAGATTTAAAACTGAGATGAGGAGGAACTACTTTTCGCAAAGGGTGGTGAATTTGTGGAATTTGCAGTCCCATAATACGGTGGAGTCGGAGTCATTAAATGGTTTCAAGAGGGACATAGATATATTTCCGATAAAAAATGGGTGAAAGGGATGTGGGAAACAGGTAGGGAGGTGGATTTGAGACAAGGGAGAGATCAGCCATGATCTGATTGAATGGCAGAGCAGACTCGAAAGACTCAATAGCCAACTTCTGCTCCTAATTCCTATGTTCCTCTGAAGGCCAACATACCATTTGCCTTCTTTACCGCCAGTGTACCTGCATGCTTACCTTCAGTGACTGGTGTACGAGGACACCCAGGTCTCACATCTTGCACATTCCCCTCTCCTGATTTATGGCCATTCAGATAATAACCTGCCTTCTTGTTTTTGCTACCAAAGTGGATAAACTCACACTTCTCCAAATTATACTGCATCTACCATTCATTTGCCACTCACTCAACTTGTCCAAATCAAACTGGAGAATCTCCATATCCTCCTCACAGCTCACCCTCCCACACAGCTTGGTGTCATCTGCAAATGTGGAGATATTGGGCGGGATTCTCCGTTGGCCGGCGCCGAAATCGGGGCGTGCGGTCAGGCGGAGAATAGCTCCCAATGCCAAAATCGCGGCAGATGCCAGTGTGATGCCGAATCGCGATGCTCCGCCTCCTCAAAAACGGCATCAATGTGACACACACCACGCGTGCTTGAAACACTGCTCGCATCTCATTGGTGGGCCCACCTCCGATGCTCCACCTCCGATGGGCCGAGTTCCCGACGGCGTGGTCCACATGTGCTCTCACAAATCATGAACTTGGTGTGGTGGCTGCTGAGAGAGAGGGCATACAGACAGTATCCAACACTGCCATATTTTGCCGACCATACTGCCACTGACCGGGGGAGCTTCTGCCAGGGCTGGGGGGAGTAGTGAGGGGTGGCCAGGAAGTGGGCTGTGGGGTCGGCGTGGACGAGTATGCAACACCATTACCACAGCCAGCAATGCAGCCATGCGGCTGCGAATGCCGCTGACAACCCACTTTAAACCTGGTTCCCTGGGTCGTATAGGTGACCCACCCCCCCATCCCGGGGAACCCCCCAGGTGCCCTCTGGTCCCAGCTGACCCATCAGCTGTATGGGCACTCCAGCACAACCAGTGCCATCTTTACAGCCGTGATCAGTGCATGTGTTGGGGGTGTATAGTTTAAGCGAGGCTGCAGTTTGCCAGCCCTGCAAGTGTCCATCATGGACCCGATGATTCCCGCATCATTTTGGGGGGTTTTTGCTGGTGTTCCACACGGTGCCTGTGTGAGCCCCTCACCGGTAGCCAAATCGGTGCAGGTGTGGCGCCGATTTTTCTGACGTGATACTCCAAGGATTCTCCGTTGGCACCAGCACTTAGACCTTGAAACAGATCCAGGCCATTACATTTTGTTCCCTCATCTAAATCATTAATATATATTGTGTCTAGCTGGGTTCCTAGCACCGATCCCTGCAGTACCCCACTAGTTACTGCCTGCCAACTTGAAAAAGACCTGTTAATTCCTTCTCTTTGTTTCCTGTCTACCAACTAGATTTCTATCCATCTCAGTACACTACCACTAATCCCATGCGCTTTAATTTTACTCACTAATTTCTTATGCGGGACTTTGTCAAAAGCCTTCTGAAAGTCCAAATATACCACATTCACTGGCTCCCCCTCGTCAACTCTACTAGTTACATCCTCGAAGAATTCTAGTGGATTTGACAAACATGATTTCGCCTTCATAAATCCAAGCTGACGCTGTCCGATCCTGCCACTGTTTTCTAAGTGCTCTGCCATAAAATCTTTGTTAATGGATTCTAGAATATTCCCCACTCCCAATGTCAGGCTTACTGCTCTATATTCTTTTTTTCTCTCTCCCTCCCTTTTTAAATAGTGGGGTTACATTAGCTACCCTCCAATCTTCAGGAAATGTTCCAGAATTTTGGAAGATGACCACCAATGCATCCACTATATCTGGAGCTATTTTCTTAAGGACTCTGGGATGTAGATTATCAGGTCCTGGAGATTTTTCAGCCTTCATTCCCATCAATTTCCACAGCACCTTTTCTCTACTAATATTGATCTCCTTCAATTCTTTCCTCTCACTAAGCCCTGCGTTCCTCAACATTTCTGGTTGATTTATTCCTAATTTGTGAAGACAAAACCAAATATGTGTTTAGTTGTTCAGCCATTTCTCTGTCCCCTATTATATATTCTTCTGTTTCTGTCTGTGAGGGACATCCATTTGTCTTCACCAATCCTTTTCTCTTCATGTGCCTATAGAAACTTTTACAGTCAGTTTTTATGTTCCCTACAAGCTTACTCTCGTACTCTATTTTCCCCTTCTTAGGCAATCCTGTGGTCCTTCTTTGCTGATTCTAAACTCCTCCCAATCCTCAGACCTTTTTTTTTCTTGGCCAATTTGTATGCTTCTTCCTTGAATCAAATACTATCTCTTACTTCCTTTGTAGGCCATGGATTGGACACCTTTCCCATAGAAACATTATCAAATAAAATTTGATACTGAGTTAGAGGAATAGATACTAGGGCAGGTAGTCAAAGGTTTGACCAGACAAACATGTTTTCAGGACATCTTAAAGGCGAGCAGGGAGGGAGAGAGATGGAAAGGTTTATGGAATGAACTCCAGAGTTTCGTGCCTAGTCAGCTGAAGGTTTGGCTGTTAATAGTGGAATGATTAAAATCAAAAATGCCCAACAGGGCAGAATTTGAGGGGCACAGATATCTAGAAGGTTTATGGGGCTGGAGAAAGTTAGTGGGATAGGGAGGGATGAGGCACTGAAGGGATTGTAAATTAGGACGAGAATTTTAAATCAAGATGTTGCCAGGTTGGCAATCAATGTAGATTAGTGAGTGAATGTGACTTGAAGCCAGTTAGGATTTGAACAATGGAGTTTTGTATGAGCTCAAGAACGCTCCATATGCAGTAAGACCTGGACAATATCAAAGCTTGGGCTGACAAGTGGCAAAGAACATTCATGCAACACAAGTGCCAGGCACTGAACATCTCAAACAAGAAAAAATCTAACCATTGACCTTGATATTCAACCACCTGGAAGGACAAAGGCAGCAGCTGCCTCCACGTACAAGTTCCCCACCAAGACGCACGCCATCTTGACTTGGAAATATATTGTCGTTCCTTCACTGTCACTGGGTCAAAATCCTGGAATTCCCTCCCTGGCAGCACTGTGGGTGTAATTACACCACATGTTCAGCCCAAGCAGCTCATGCAGCAGTTCAAGAAGGCAGCTCACCACCACCTTCCCAATAGTAATTAGGGATGAGCAATAATACATGAATTGGATGGGAATAGAGGGATACGGACCCCGGAAGTGCAGAAGATTTTAGTTTAGACGGGCAGCATGGTCGGCACAGGCTTGGAGGACCGAAGGGCCTTTTCCTGTGCTGTACTTTTCTTTGTTCTTTGTTCTAATGCTGGCCAAGCCAGCAATGCCCTCATCCCATGAAAGGAGTTTTAAAAATCGTATCGAGTGGAAGATAGCGGGCTGGCCAGGAGTACATTGAAATCATCAGGTCTACAGATAAGAAAGGCATGGCACACTAGAGATGCAGGAGCATAAAGAGAAGTCATTGCAGCTCATTCCCTTGCTACGAATAGATAGTAAGAACAGTTTAATTCAACTTGACGATACAGGGGCGACGTTAAAATATGATTATGTGGTTAACCACATAAAAGGCGGCATACAGGTTGAAAAGAACAAGGAGGGATAGTTCATCATAGCCACTGTTACATAGGTTGCCATTTGAAAGTTTGTTGAGGCCCATTTCAAAAATGTGGAGGAGCGGAAACTTGATGAAAGGGATTCAACATGATGTCGTGGGAGAGATGAACAAGGGTTTGTGAGGTGACAACATGGACTTTGGAGAGGAAGGGGCTGTTGAAAATAGGGGGATAATTTACAAGCATAGAGAGGTCAAGATGGGTCTCTTTGAAGAGATGGATGATGACAGCAGATTTGAAGGAGATGGGCAGTACCTGAACAGAGGGAACAACTAACAACACTTTATAGAAGAGGGAAATTGCTTGCTCTCAGAGGGTTGTGTGATATTAGAACTATTATGGGCCAGGATTTAGAGAACACCAAAGTGAGTGCTGAATTTAGTGCATTTGAGTGCTATAGTGAGAGTTTGGTGACTGAGGGAGTTAGGTGAGGAGGGAGTAAGGCGCTCCTTTCATTTTGTTTCCTACATTTCCGCAAAGAGTGAGAAGAGAGCCAGGAGTTTACAGAGAGTGCAGCTGACTGGGAGCAGAGTCGGAGGGCGGAGATCCTGTTGGTCCACAGGGCAGCTATATTCTGTAAGGTAAGAGGGGATGGAGGCTAGGCCAGTTGCATGCTCCTCCTGTAGCATGTGGGTGGTGAGGGATACCACCGGCGTCCCCGCTGACTATACCTTCGGGAAGTACACCCAACTCCAGCTCCTCAAAGACCGTGTTAGGGAACTGGAGCTGAAGCTGGATGAACTTCGGATCATCCGGGAGGCAGAAGGGGTGATAGAGAAAAATTACAGGGAGGAAACCACACCCAAGGTACAGGACAAGAATAGCTGGGTTACAGTCAGGGGAAAAAAAAAAACAGGCATACAGTGCAGGGATCCCTCGTGGCCGTTCCCCTTCAAAACAAGTATACTGTTTTGGATGCTGTTGGGGGGGATGACCTACTGGGGGAAGGCCCTAGCGGCCAGGTCTCTGGCACTGAGTCTGGCTCTGGGGCTCAGAAGGGAAGGGGGGAGAATAGAAAAGCAATAGTTGTAGGAGATTCAATGGTTAGGGGAATAGATAGGAGATTCTGTGGTCGCGAGCGAGACTCCCGGAAGGTATGTTGCCTCCCGGGTACCAGGGCCAGGGATGTCTCGGATCGTGTCTTCAGGATCCTTAAGGGGGAGGGGGAGCAGCCAGAAGTCATGGTGCACATTGGTAGCAACGTCGTAGGTAGGAAAAGGGGTGTGGAGGTAATAAATGAGTTTAGGGAGTTAGGCTGGAAGTTAAAAGCCAGTACAGACAGAGTTGTCATCTCTGGTTTGTTGCCGGTGCCACGTGATAGCGAGGCTAGGAATAGGGAGAGAGTGCAGCTGAACACGTGGCTGCAGGAATGGTGTAGGAGGGAGGGCTTCAGGTATTTGGATAATTGGAGCGCATTCTGGGGAAGGTGGGACCTGTACAAGCAGGACGGGTTGCATCTGAACCAGAGAGGCATCAATATCCTGGGAGGGAAATTTTCTAGTACTCTTCGGGAGGGTTTAAACTAATTTGGCAGGGGAATGGGAACCGGATTTGTAGTCCAGCAACTAAGGTAGCCGATATTCAGGACGCCAAAGTGTGTAATGAGGCAGTGGGGAAGGGAACACTGACAAAGGAGAGTACTTGCAGGCACGGAGATGGGTTGAAGTGTGTATACTTCAACGCAAGAAGCATCAGGAATAAGGTGGGTGAACTTAAGGCATGGATCGGTACTTGGGACTACGATGTGGTGGCCATCACGGAAACTTGGATAGAAGAGGGGCAGAAATGGTTGTTAGAGGTCCCTGGTTATAGATGTATAAATAAGATTAGGGAGGGTGGTAAAAGAGGTGGGGGGGGGGGGGGGTGGCATTGTTAATTAGAGATAGTATAACAGCTGCAGAAAGGCAGTTCGAGGAGTATCAGCCTACTGAGGTAGTATGGGTTGAAGTCAGAAATAGGAAAGGAGCAGTCACCTTGTTAGGAGTTTTCTATAGGCCCCCCAATAGTAGCAGAGATGTGGAGGAACAGATTGGGAAACAGATTTTGGAAAGGTGCAGAAGTCACAGGGTAGTAGTCATGGGTGACTTTAACTTCCCAAACATTGAGTGGAAACTCTTTAGATCAAATAGTTTGGATGGGGTGGTGTTTGTGCAGTGTGTCCAGGAAGCTTTTCTAACACAGTATGTAGATTGTCCGACCAGAGGAGGGGCAATATTGGATTTAGTACTTGGTAATGAACCAGGGCAAGTGATAGATTTGTTAGTGGGGGAGCATTTTGGAGATAGTGACCACAATTCTGTGACTTTCACTTTAGTAATGGAGAGGGATCGGTGCGTGCAACAGGGCAAGGTTTACAATTGGGGGAAGGGTAAATACGATGTTGTCAGACAAGAATTGAAGTGCATAAGTTGGGAACATAGGCTGTCAGGGAAGGACACAAGTGAAATGTGGAACTTGTTCAAGGAACAGGTACTACGTGTCCTTGATATGTATGTCCCTGTCAGGCAGGGAAGAGATGGTCGAGTGAGGGAACCATGGTTGACAAGGGAGGTTGAATGTCTTGTTAAGAGGAAAAAGGAGACTTATGTAAGGCTGAGGAAACAAGGTTCAGACAGGGCGTTGGAGGGATACAAGATAGCCAGGAGGGAACTGAAGAAAGGGATTAGGAGAGCTAAGAGAGGGCATGAACAATCTTTGGCAGGTAGGATCAAGGAAAACCCCAAGGCCTTTTACACATATGTGAGAACTATGAGGATGACTAGAGCGAGGGTAGGCCCGATCAGTAGCGGGAGATTGTGTATTGAGTCTGAAGAGATAGGAGAGGTCTTGAACGAGTACTGTTCTTCTGTATTTACAAATGAGAGGGGCCATATTGTTGGAGAGGACAGTGTGAAACAGACGGGTAAGCTCAAGGAAATACTTGTTAGGAAGGAAGATGTGTTGGGCATTTTGAAAAACTTGAGGATAGACAAGTCCCCCGGGCCTGACGGGATATATCCAAGGATTCTATGGGAAGCAAGAGATGAAATTGCAGAGCCGTTGGCAATGATCTTTTCGTCCTCACTGTCAACAGGGGTGGTACCAGGGGATTGGAGAGTGGCGAATGTCGTGCCCCTGTTCAAAAAAGGGACTAGGGATAACCCTGGGAATTACAGGCCAGTTAGTCTTACTTCGGTGGTAGGCAAAGTAATGGAAATGGTACTGAAGGATAGGATTTCTGAGCATCTGGAAAGACACTGCTTGATTAGGGATAGTCTGCACGGATTTGTGAGGGGTAGGTCTTGCCTTATAAGTCTTACTGAATTCTTTGAGGAGGTGACCAAGCATGTGGATGAAGGTAAAGCAGTGGATGTAGTGTACATGGATTTTAGTAAGGCATTTGATAAGGTTCCCCATGGTAGGCTTCTGCAGAAAGTAAGGAGGCATGGGATAGTGGGAAATGTGGCCAGTTGGATAACGAACTGGCTAACCGATAGAAGTCAGAGAGTGGTGGTGGATGGCAAATATTCAGCCTGGATCCCAGTTACCAGTGGCGTACCGCAGGGATCAGTTCTGGGTCCTCTGCTGTTTGTGATTTTCATTAATGACTTGGATGAGAGAGTTGAAGGGTGGGTCAGTAAATTTGCAGACGATACGAAGATTGGTGGAGTTGTGGATAGTGAGGAGGGCTGTTGTCGGCTGCAAAGAGACATAGATAGGATGCAGAGCTGGGCTGAGAAGTGGTAGATGGAGTTTAACCCTGAAAAGTGTGAGGTTGTCCATTTTGGAAGGACAAATATGAATGCGGAATACAGGGTTAACGGTAGAGTTCTTGGCAATGTGGAGGAGCAGAGAGATCTTGGGGTCTATGTTCATACATCTTTGAAAGTTGCCACTCAAGTGGATAGAGCTGTGAAGAAGGCCTATGGTGTGCTAGCGTTCATTAACAGAGGGATTGAATTTAAGAGCCGTGAGGTGATGATGCAGCTGTACAAAACTTTGCTAAGGCCACATTTGGAGTACTGTGTACAGTTCTGGTCGCCTCATTTTAGGAAGGATGTGGAAGCTTTGGAAAAGGTGCAAAGGAGATTTACCAGGATGTTGCCTGGAATGGAGAGTAGGTCTTACGAGGAAAGGTTGAGGGTGCTAGGCCTTTTCTCATTAAAACAGAGAAGGATGAGGGGCGATTTGAAAGAGGTTTATAAGATGATCAGGGGAATAGATTGAGTAGACAGTCAGAGACTTTTTCCCCGCGTGGAAAAAAGCATTACAAGGGGACATAAATTTAAGGTGAATGGTGGAAGATATAGGGGGGATGTCAGAGGGAGGTTCTTTACCCAGAGAGTAGTGGGGGCATGGAATGCACTGCCTGTGAAAGTAGTTGAGTCGGAAACATTAGGGACCTTCAAGCAGCTATTGGATAGGTACATGGATTACGGTAAAATTATATCGTGTAGATTTATTTGTTCTTAAGGGCAGCAGGTAGCATTGTGGATAGCACAATTGCTTCACAGCTCCAGGGTCCCAGGTTCGATTCCGGCTTGGGTCACTGTCTGTGCGGAGTCTGCACATCCTCCCCGTGTCTGCATGGGTTTCCTCCGGGTGCTCCGGTTTCCTCCCACAGTCCCGCAGGTTAGGTGGATTGGCCATGATAAATTGCCCTTAGTGTCCAAAATTGCCCTTAGTGTTGGGTGGAGGTGTTGACTTTGGGTAGGGTGCTCTTTCCAAGAGCCGGTGCAGACTCAATGGGCCGAATGGCCTCCTTCTGCACTGTAAATTCAATGATAATCTATGATTAATCTAGGACAAAGGTTCGGCACAACATCGTGGGCCGAGGGGGCCAGTTCTGTGCTGTATTTTTCTATGTTCTATGTTCTATATCATGGAGTTCACCTGACCTACAACTATTAATAGATTTTGGTTATGGGGAGCACAAGGGTCCACTCTCCAGGTGTTATGCAACAGAGACCTTAAGTAATTTAAAAACAAAACAATATTTATTTTATGAATTCAGTTAACACTTTATAAACACACAGTAAACAGTTTATCAACTACCAACACTGATAATCCCCACAGATACAATACTCTATAGGTAACCCTTAATAACTTTCCTAACAACATCCATAAGTCAAAAGATTATTTTTTAACAAAGGCAGCAGGTTTGAAATCTCTACAGAAAGCAGGTATCACTTTTAAATTATCAAGTGATCTGAACACCTTTTTTAACATACAGAGAGAGAGACTCCAACATCCTTTTAGTCTGAATACAGCTTTTCACCTGAAAACGAAACTAAGATACACTGCAGTTGCCAGCTCAAAACGAAAGTAAAAGACAGAATCACATTCCAGCTCCACCCACACAATGACATCACTGCACCTATTTGACAAATACCCATTTCTTAAAGATAAACTTACATGACAAAACTCTCTGCCTCAGAAGGTGGTAGAAGCGGATGATTGAATATTTTTAAGACAGAGGTAGATGGATCCTTGTGAGGCAAGGGAATCAATGAAATGGAAGGTCGATGGGAATATGGAACTCGAAACACAAACAGATCAAACATGATCTTATTGAATGGTGTGGCAGGCTCGAGGGGCAGATTGGCCTACTTCTGTTCCTATTTTGTATGTTCATAGGTTCTTATGACATAGCATGTGGGCCTTCATTTTTTTTAAACAAACTATTATTCTTAAACTCTTCTGTTCTACAACCTGAAGTGGTTAATACTTCATGCCTGAAATTACACCTTCCCACCTGCATCACACTGCATTATCCAGATTGAAGGACATCTGCCACACATCAGCCTATTTCCCCAGTGCATCTCAATTAGTCTGCAATCTACACATTTAATCTAAAGTCTAACTCCCACACACATCTTTGTGACATTGGCAAAATGGAAAATCGAACTGCTGATATCTTCATCGACATTATTGATAAAAGATAGTAAAGAGCTACATAACACTGATACCTGTCGAAGTCTGATAGTAATTGGATGGGCTACCATGAATAACTGAGCTCTGCCTACGCAAATGCAAGCATTTCACCACAGCTTAAAAACTGACATCTACTCCCACAGGTTGGAACTTAACAGCCCATTTATGCAACGCTTTATCAAAGGTTTTTTTGAAATTAAAGACCGCAACATCCACTAGGCTATCAGGATCCCTCATCAAAGATTCAGCCAAGTTAGGTCTTCGGACCTTCTGGTTTTGGGTCCAGTTTGAATCCACTAACGAGCACGTTAGGAGGCCAAGTGATGAAGTGTAACTATGGAGTGCTACATTCTATTGGGCGAAGCCAAACCCCTTAAAGTCTGTTTATTATTTCTTTGTTGCCACATAGGGGAAATATATGGAGGGAACCACTCTCTGAATTCTTGTAAAACATGATGAGAGGTTTACAATCAAAGATGGTGATCTGCCCAAAACCTGCACAAACATTCAGCTGACGTCACTACACATCTCTGATGCATAATATCCCTCCACTTCATAAGTGCAATGACAACATTTAACATTTATGCCACAGCTTCACTATGTATTATTTCTGTACATATATACATTTCAAAAAGACAGTCACTGTGGTGGATGTATATTCCTTTTTGACAGAATTTGGCATTCTTGAACTTGGCTATTTGCAACCTTGGAAGTGTCATCATTCCTTTCAGTAGATGGTACTCCTTGAGTAATTATTTCAGTATCTGTCACGATGGTATTGAAAAGTCCTCAGAAACAGAATCTGAACTTGCCACTGTCTCTGGTCTCTGTTCTGATGTATTACTCCCTCAATATTCCAAGGGAAGAACCTCTTGAGAGGTTTCTGTGAACTCATTTTCTGCAACAAGTAACTGATCACCCCACGTCGCCAAAATCTGGGCGCTATTTAATGGTCTCATCCTGTCCGACTTGGTGTTGGGACGAGGTTGTTGAATCTCGCGAGAGGCCTCTCACGGGATTTGCAATGCTCAAAACGCATCGCGAGGTTCAACGGAATCTTGCAAGATGCCATGATTTGGATTCTGCCCTCGCTGGCCGAAATCCAGATCAGCATATTTAAATGATCCATTTGGTTCATTTAAATATGCATTCGCGGGAGCACCGTTAAAGAGGCATCTTGATGAACACATAAATAGGATGGGAATAGAGGGATACGGATCCCGGAAGCACAGAAGGTTCTAGTTTAGACAGGCATTAATAAGGTATTAGAAATTTGTTTACTATTCTTGATAATGTGCCCTGGTCCTTCAATGCTTTGATAGAATGCTTCAATGATTGCATAAAATGTTCAGCCACTCAATTCATTGCTGGATGATATGGAGCTGACTTGATATGGTGTATACTGCTCCCTTTAAAGTTGCCCGCAAACTCCTTTGAAGTAAACTAAGTACCATTATCACTAACTATCTGCTCTGGTGTTTTAAATCTTGCAAAAATCTCATCTAGTTCCTCAATGGTCTGCTCAATCGTCGCTGACTTCATTATCATGCTTCTGGCCATTTTGAGTGTGCATCCACAATCACTAATAGCTTGTCACCCTCCAGTGAACCAGCATGTGTATTCTCTGTCATAGGTGTGTCAGCCATTTCCACGGATGTAATGGTGGAGTGTTCCTTAGTCTTGCACAGGATTGACATTGCCCAACTTTCTCTTCAATTTGAGCACAAAATCCTGGCCACCAAAAATAATTGCGTGCTAATTCCTTCATCCTTACCACACCAGGATGTCCCTCATGCAGTTGGTCAAGGACTATACTATGCAAGCACTGAGGAATAATCACACCGACTTCCTATAATACAACACCATTCTGTACAGTCAACTCAAGTCTTTGTGTGATGTAGGGCTTGAGGTCTGGATTTTCCTATGAACATCTTACAGCATTCCTTTTTACACCAAGTCCATCATCTTCCCCATCACTAGATAAGTTCCTGTATATCTTTGCACTTGAGATTAAGTCACAGGTACACTATCTACGAGTGAGAAATATAAAATATTGACAAAATGTTCTTCTGGATCATGCTTAACTTGTAATGGCAATTCTGATAAAGTATCAGAATTTGCATGCTGCTTGGACTTGCAATATTGGATATCGTAAGTCTGTGCCGCCAATATCAATGACCATTTATGTAATAGACTTAGGGCACGATTCTCCCAAAAGGGAACAAAGCCCCCTAGCGAGCGCATTTAGCCCGTGTATCCCTGCTCTCGCAGTGCTGAGAAACACATGGCGATTCAACGTGACTCGCATTGAATAAGGGGCCTGAACAGGGTGGAACCTTCTTACACCAAAAATGTTGCACATAGCCCCATTTTGTACAGTGGGGAGTGCCGCTCGCCGGCACTCCCCATTGTGGTTAGAAATCGGAACACCATTTTTAAATGGCAGTGCCAACTTGGCATCCTGGCAGTGCCAGCTGGCAGTGTCACCTGGGCACCTTGGCAGTGCCAGCCTGACCAAAGGGCATGCAGCTGGGCGTCTCCAAACCCCAGGGAGATTCCCACGAGTGCATTTCCATCTGGCCCCCATTTGTGGGCACAAGTGCTGAACAGCACTCAACCGAGGTAAAGGGATTGAATCCCACAGCCTCAAGTACCTTGGGAATCTGCAGTGTTCTTCAAAGTCGGGGGCGCGACCCGCAGGTGGGTCGCAGGCGGGTGTCGGGAAGGTCGCAGAGCCATTGTCCGCGGCGCTCCCGATCGCGCAAATCCACGCGCAGCAGCCTGCTTTTCAGAATGCCGGCTGCAAGCGGCCGCGAACGTGTAAAAAAAACATTTGGCCGCATTGCGCATGCGTGCACGATGATCGGTGAGCATCCGCAAATGTGCATGCGCGCCGATAATCGGGCACGCATGTGCACTGCGGCCGCTATTTTTTTAAACGGTTGCAGCTTTTTGTTTTACAAGTTCTGTAGTGGTTTTTATTCATTTATTCATTTATTTAATTCATTTAATTTTTATTTTTTTCATTTATTTTATTCATTTTATTTTTTCTACAATTTCCAGAGGGGGTTTTATTCATTTTTTCCATTTATTTTACTCATTTTATATATATTTGTTTTACAAGATCGGGGGGGGGGGGTTATTTGATAAAACTTTACAGGAAAAAAATCAGAACTTTGGACAGATGGAGACTCCATACTTTCCGACACCAGAAGGCTTCACCTTCATCCAACAAGTTCCATTGGAGGAGCGTGAACGAGGGCCAAAGGGACCCAAAACCATTTCCTCCATTTTTATTAGCAGCAAACAAGGTAAGAGAAAATGGTGGGTCGAGCAGATCGGCCGGCGTTAGTCGCGAAGGTCGGCCGGGTTGGGTCCCGAAGGTTGGCCGGTTGGTAAAAATGGGTCCCCGGAAAAAAAGTTTGAAGAACACTGCATTAGAGTGAGACTTACTGCCTCGCTCTAATATGCAGATTTGCCATTGTGGGGGGGATTCACATCACAACGTGTTGCGAGATCAAGTTGAATCTCGCGAGACGTTGCGAGCCGGGTAGATCCTGGGAGCAGAGTCTCATCAGTCACGCTGCGCCGCGGCAGGCTGCCTTTCGGGCGCCACGTGGCCGTTGGATTATGTCCTTAGACCAGCTTCAAATGAAGATATATCTTTAAAGGGCCCAAAGATTGTAGTCAAGATGCAATGATTCGTCAAAAGAATAAAATGACGCCTATAAAGGTGGAACCTTCTTACACCAAAAATGTTGCTCAAAGCTTCTTTGTCTAGCTCAGTGTAATTAATTTCTGTGCTAATAACAGTGTGTGAAGCAAATAATATCAGTCATTCCTCTCCTGAAGGCATAATGTGCGAGTCGACTGCACAAACCCCTTAGGGTGAGGCATCACAAGCAAGTTGCAACTTCATCTTGGGATTCTAATGAACAACAGCTCTGACCAGTAAAGCTTCTTTCACTTCACTGTATTCGTTCTCACATTCCTCTGACTAGTGCCATGTCTGTTTGACACTTAGCAAACAGTGTGGAAAGGTTTTAAAAACAAAAAATACTGGACAATCTCAGCAGGTCTGACAGCATCTGTGGAGAGAGAAGGGAGCTAACGTTTTGAGTCTGGATGACTCTTTGTGTAAAGATTTCAATCGTGTTGCTAAATTCAGTATAAATTTGGCATAATAATTGATCAATTCTAAAAATAACCTTAATTGTGGAACATTTTGAGAATGTGATGTTTCCAAGATTGCTGAGATTTTCTTCATTTTTTTTTGTGTAAACCAACTTTGTCGATGATATGACCAAGGTAATTTATGGATGACTTGAAAAAGCCCCATTTCCTTTTTAACTCTCAGGTTGAAGCTTTGTAACCGCTTCAGGGCAGCTTCCAAATTCTCCAAGTGTTCCTGTTCACTCAAACCGATGATGAGTATGTCATCTAAATAAAATTACACTTCATTCAACCCACTTAGCATTTGATCCATGGAACTTTGCAACAGAGCAGACCCAGATGTTATTCCTAAAGGAAGTGTTCTGTAATGAAACAGACCTTTGTGCACTATGATAGTAAGTAGTGGCTGTGAATCAGCAGCCACATTCATCTGCAGATATGCCTGCGAAAGACCTATTTTATTGAATTTCTGTCTCCTAGTGAGTCCAGCAAGCCAGGCTTCAATCAACGGCAGTGGATAATGATCTGCACACAAAACTGGGTTGATAATAGCCGAACAAGTCTTGGCAATGTGGCCATTCTCACCACAGTTCTTGCATGTATTTATCTTACTCCATCATTCCTCCACTGAGTGTCCAACCTGTGTACAACGGTGACATGGATGCACCTTTGCAGCCTTGTTCCTGGAGGTATCCATTTTGTGGATCTTCGTCCCAACGCGATCTGTGAAGCTTCTCTCATTGTTAGCTCCATGCGATATGACACCTTCTCAGCAGTGTTTAGAGTTAAATCACTAACAGTAAGCAGCTTCCTCTGAATAGATTCATGTGGAGTCCACAAACCAGCCTGTCTCAAAGAGTATCATCAAGAGTTATACCAAGTTCGGGCGGCATGTGGTGCAGTGGTTAGCACTGGGACTGCGGCGCTAAGGACCCGGGTTCGAATCCCAGCCCTGGGTCACTGTCCGTGTGGAGTTTGTACATTTTCCCCATGTCTGCATGGGTTTCACCCCCACAACCCAAAGATGTGCTGGTTAGGTGGATTGGCCACCCTAAATTGCCCCTTAATTGGAAAATAAAAATAATTGGCTACTCTAAAATTTAAAAAAAAAAGTTCTACCAAGTTCACAATATTTAGCTAACCTTCCTAAAGACACCACAAACTGTAAATTCTTTAACCTTCTTCCTGACTACGCCTGTGGAACTGAAACCTTTCCGTAACCAATAACGGTTTCGCAGAGAAATGTCCCTCTAAGATTTTCATTAATTCAGCATAGGAATAATCTTCTGGTTTTGCTGGGTGAACTAAATTTGGTAGCAGCATAAACGGTTTATGTCCTACTGAGTTGAGAAATTGTTATAACCTGCCTGGATTCTATTGGCTGGGGGCAATTGGTTACCCCATGTTCCTTGGGGAATATGAGCTCCCACAATGATGGGGGTGGGTGGGAGGGGGGTGGGAGGGGCAATCATTAGCAGTGTAGCTGCATAAATAGAGAAGGCCAGTGTGGTAGCAGCTAGAGAGGGAACCAGGAGTGAACTGCTGGTACTTTGTACATATTGTTGTAAATAAAGTTATTTTTTGTTTGACTCTACTAACTTGTGCTGGATTCTACATGGTACTCACAAAAGAAATGTTATGACCTTCAGGTCTTCCAGTGTCTGATTTGCTCTTAGAAACAATTGGAATCTTTCCTGATACGAATTCCATGGTTCATAATCCTCATACGCGTCCTTGTGCCCATTTCTCCCACCCTTTATGGATCCGGTTCTTGGGATCTATATTTACTCCCTTCCGATTTTAATGGAAAGTATGGCACAGACGATCCCCTGAACAAACAACGAGAAATTCTTTCCCATTTTGCCTGACTGGAGTTCTTCCCCGACTATTGGTCTCCTTACTCACAGTTGCCGCGGAAAGTTTTTTGTCAAACCTTCACATCTGTGGCAGTGCTTCACCTGACATCTGTGTGTGTCTGGTCCCGAGAATCTTCCCCTGCTCCTGTTAGTTGACTAAATCTGCTTTTTCCCATGAATTTCAATCCTCATCGCCAGTTTTCTCTCCTATTGTATTTCTTTGCTGCTGCAAAGAGGAAAGGTATGGAGGTGCCCACACTCTGGATTCTTGTAAAACATGATGAGAGGTTTATTAAGGGTGTTGCTCATACAGTTAAGATGGTGATCTGCCCAAAGCCTGCACACACATTGCTGACGTCACTACACATTACGTGACACGTAACCAGCTGGAATGTATTCCCAGATACTTAACAGTCTGTGATAATAAAAACAAAATAATGTGGATGCTGGAAACCTGAAATAAAAACAGAAAATGCTCGATAACTCAGCAGGCCTGGCAGCATCTGTTGAGAGACAAAGTGTTAATGTTTTGAGTCTATGTGACCCTAAGGTCTGCCTTTAGTTCATTGACTGGTAGAGCTTTTAAATATGCCTGCCATCCACAACATTGCCTCCTGCAGCCCAAAAATGCTTCTCCCACCTCATACTCTGGCAATACTCAACCCCCTCACCCCCAACAATGCGCATTGCATCCCCACCTTCCCGATAATGCCAGTTCTCCCAAGCTTCTCGCCCCCTGTGATATACTGTGATATTGTTTGTGAAGAGCTAGGAGCTAATTGTTCTGTGAATATACAACCCGGAGTGCTACTTTATTGTTACACTGCAGGCATTGCCAATTAACAGTGCATTAGTCTGTCACAAGACACCAGACACAAGAGCAGCAAGAAACACACCTGATGAAACTCCAGCATTTTGTGTCTGAAGCCTGATTTTATGGGAACTAGATGAAATAATGCCCCCGCACCGATGATTACCCACTCAAACTCAACAATGCTCACCCAACGACAATCCTCACTCCCTCAACCCTCCAATAATGCTCACCTCCCTCACCATCCCAAACATGGTCACACCCTTCAACCCCTGCTATTGCTCAACTGAATCCAACCCTTCAAATGCCATGGTTTGTCGGCAGGATTAACATTGGGAGGGAAGGGACAAGTTTTGTCAGGCGGAGCATTGTTAGGCACAGGGACGCTAAATGTTGCCAGGAGGGTGGTGAGCATTGTTAGAAGGGAGTGGGTATTGCCAAAAGGCGGTGAGCAGTATCGGGACGATGCAAGCAGTGTTGGGAGGTGATGAGCAGTGGTCAGTGTATGGGATGGTGAGCAGTTTCGCGAGGGGGTGAGCAGTGTCAGGAGGGAGTGATCAGTGTCTAGGGGGGGCATTGTCGGGAGGGGGTGGGCAGTGTCTGGAGGGGGTGAGCAGCTCGGGACGGGGTGGGCAGCTTCAGGAGGGGGTGAGCAGTGTGGGAAGGGGGTGGGTAATGTGAGATGGGGGTGACCTGTGTCAGGAGGGGGTGGGCAGTGTGGGGAGGGGGTGGGCAGTGTGGGGAGGGGGTGAGCAGTGCGGGGAGGGGGTGAGCAGTGCGGGGAGGGGGTGAGCAGTGTGGGGAGGGGGTGAGCAAAGTGGGGGGGGTGAGCAGTGTGGGGAGCGGGTGAGCAGCTCGGGACGGGGTGGGCAGCTTCAGGAGGGGGTGAGCAGTGTGGGCAGGGGGTGAGCAGTGTGGGGAGGGGGTGACCAGTGTCAGGAGGGGGTGAGCAGTGTGGGGAGGGGGTGGGCAGTGTGGGGAGGGGGTGAGCAGTGTGGGGAGGGGGTGGGCAATGTGGGGCGGGGGTGAGCAGTGTGGGAAGGGGGGAGCAGTGTGGGGAGGGGGTGATCGGTGTAGGGAGGGGTTGAGCAGTGTGGGAGGGGGGAGCAGTGTCAGGAGGGGGTGAGCAGTGGAGGGAGGGGGTGGGCAGTGTGGGGATGGAGTGGGCAGTTTGGGGAGGGGGTGAGCAGTGTGGGGAGCGGGTGAGCAGTGTGGGGAGCGGGTGAGCAGTGTGGGGAGGGGGTGAGCAGTGTGGGGAAGGGGTGGGCAGTGTGGGGAGGGGGTGAGCAGTGTGGGGAGGGGGTGAGCAGTGTGGGGAGGGGGTGAGCAGTGTGGGGAGGGGGTGAGCAGTGTGGGGAGGGGGTGGGCAGTGTGGGGAGGGGGTGAGCAGTGTGGGGAGGGGGTGAGCAGTGTGGGGAGGGAGTGGGCAGTGTGGGGAGCGGGTGAGCAGTGTGGGGAGGGGGTGGGCAGTGTGGGGAGGGGGTGAGCAGTGTGGGGAGGGGGTGGGCAGTGTGGGGAGGGGGTGGGCAGTGTTTTAGAGGAGGTGGGCAGTGTGGGGAGGGGGTGAGCAGTGTCGGGGGAATGAGCAGTGTGGGAAGGGGGTGAGCTGTGTGGGGAGTGGGTGAGCAGTGTGGGGAGGGGGTGGGCAGTATGGGGAGGGGGTGAGCAGTATGGGGAGGGGGTGAGCAGTGTGGGGAGGGGGTGGACAGTGTGGGGACTGGGTGGGCAGTGTGGGGAGGGGGTGGGCAATGTGGGGAGGGTGTGAGAAGTGTGAGCAGTGTGGGAGGTGTGAACAGTGTCGGGGGGGTGAGCAGTTTTGGGGTGGTGAGCAGTGTCGGGGGGTTGAGCAGTGTGAGGGGCAGTTTCGGTGTGGGGTGAACTGGTCCCAGAATGTGGGTATTGCTGGGAGTGGGGTTAGCATTGTTGAGGGGTTGTGTATTAAGGAGGGGTGAGTATTGTTGGGGGCTGCATATTGTCGGGGAGTGACTTTTGCCGATGGGGGGTGTAAACTGCCGGGGTTGGGGTGTGAATATTGCCAGGGTGGATGCTGAGTATTGCCGGGGTGTGGGGGGGGGGGGGGGGGGGGGGGGGGGGGGGGCGGGTTGCTGGTGAGTATTGCCGGGGGCCAGTGAGTATTGTTGGGAGGCCTCGTTCTCATCCACTCACAAGTCCCGCTCTGCTCCCCTCCACACAAGCCCCGCATTTCTCCACACAAACCCCGCATCCCTCCCTCGCAAGCCCAGCTCTCCCCTCCTCACAGGCCCCCCCTCCCCGTTGTCTCTTTTACGTCTCTCCAGCCCTTTCTCATCTTCCCTCCGCCCCCTCACCCCGGGTTGCGCGTTGCTATGGTTCCCCCTTGTCATTCTTTTCTTTTTCCTCTCTCTTTTCTTTGTTACATTCCCTTTTCCCCATCTATTCATTGTTGATGGCCTCGAACAGCCGACAAACTGCCCCCATGCATTTAGGAAGCCTTCCTCTGACCCTCGGATGATGTACTTAATCTTCTCTAGGTGGAGAAATTTCGAAAGGTCAGCGAGCCAGTCTGCAGCTGTGGGTGGTGTCATGATATTCAAACACACACATCATGATGGACACACTAACAGGCAAATCAGAGTACACAACACCACAACCAATCACAGACAAGAACACCAACCACATAAAAAGCACGAGCACGACACCTGGAGGTCAGTAGGTCTGGGGAGAAGGAAGCATGAAAGAGCTGTTGAAACACCACAAGCAGGGAGCCCCCCACGTGCAGAGTGCAAAGACCAAGTTGTAAATAGCAAGTTTAAATAAACAAGTGTTGTACCATATGCAACTGTGTTGGCTCTTCTGTGTGTTAGAACACCCAACACCACATGGTACAGGAGTGGATCGATACCTGCCTACCAACCTGCCATTCTGGACATGGACCACACCGGCAAACCGCAGCCGATGCAAGTCACGGGGAACCTAGGCACCAACTGGAAGCTCTACAGGCAGCGATTTGACCTGTACATCCGTGCCACCGAAAAACAGAATGTCTCGGATGATTCGAAGATTGCAATGCTCCTCTTCTACGCAGGCCCCCACCCAAATGATGTCTTTAATTCACTGGTGTTCGAGGAAGGCGAAAACCAGGCCAAATATGACACGGTCATCCTCAAAATGGACCAGCACTTTCAAACTGAAGTAAACGAAACTTTCGAAAGATACATCTTTCAGCAACGCCTGCAAGGTAAGGAGGAGCTTTTTCAACCCTTTTTGACGCACCTCCGGATTCTAGCGCAGTCCTGCGGTTACGGCACCACCACAGAGTCCATGATCAGGGACCAGATTGTTTTTGGCGTTGCCTCCAGTGGCCTACGCCAGCAGCTTCTTAAAATAAAGAGCCTCACCTTAGCGTCTGCTGTGGAAGCCTGTGTCCTCCATGAAAATGCGACCTGCCGTTTTGCCCGATTTCAGGCGTCCGAGTTGGCACGGAGGGGGTCCCCAGCCGTCGAATCGGCAAGCCAGGCCGCCCACGACGTTGAACGCATCCAGGCCGTCGATTTCTTCCCGCCCCACGGCCCGGACGACAGCGGCCGCTTCCCGCGCTTTTCGCGGTCTCCCGCGCAGGTGCGCGCCAAGAATAACGGCCACAACGAGGGACGCACTGCGCAGGCGCGCCCACCGCAAGATCGCACTGCGCATGCGCAGTGGCGCAACGAACGCCGTGACGTCATGACGTGCAGCAAGTGTGGAGGTCTACACTTAAAAGGGCAATGTCCTGCAAAATACCAACAGTGCAACAGATGTGCCATGATAGGCCACTACGCAGCCCGCTGTCGTGCGGCTCAACCCATGGATCCGGCGCATCCTCGACAACCTCGCACACGAGTCAGGACCGTCCAGCCCACGCATCAAGACTTCCAGTTAAGTGATGCAGATGACCAGGATGACTTCAGAGTTGCCGTCATTGATGTCAACAAGGTCAATGCCATCAATCCAGACGATGAGTGGTGTGCCACCCTGACGGTCAACCGATCGCGCGTCGCCTTCCGTCTGGACACCGGCGCATCCGCCAACCTGATTGCTTACTCTGCAGTCCAGGCCATGAAGGTCAAACCACTCATCACACCATCCCGGCTTAAGATGGTTGACTATAACGGGAACGTTATCCCGTCCGTAGGATCTTGCCAGCTACAGGTGACTCACAAGAGGTACACGGCCACACTCCCCTTCGAAGTTGTGGGCTCATCAAAGGACTCGTTACTGGGCGCACAAGCGTGTAAGGTCCTTCACCTGGTACAGCGCATCATGTCTCTCTCTCCAGATGAGATATCCGACTTCCCGGATGCTGAGTTCCACGCGAATCTCCATTCCCTCCTCGCTCACAACCAGGAGGTTTTTGAAGGCATGGGGACATTGCCACACACGTACAAGATTCGACTCAGACCGGACGCCATCCCTGTCGTTCACGCACCTCGCAGGGTTCCTGCGCCTCTCAAAGACCGCCTCAAGGCACAACTGCAGATTCTTCAGGACCAAGGGGTCCTATCCAAGGTCACGGAGCCCACGCCATGGGTCAGCTCCATGGTCTGTGTAAAGAAGCCCTCTGGCGAGCTCCGTATATGTATAGATCCAAAAGATCTGAACAACAACATCATGCGGGAACACTATCCCATCCCAAAACGAGAAGACCTCACCAGCGAGATGGCGCGAGCCAACATATTCACTAAATTGGATGCGTCCAAAGGATTCTGGCAGATCCAACTGGACCCGGCCAGCCGAAGACTATGCACATTCAACACCCCTTTTGGCAGATTCTGCTACAACCGGATGCCATTCGGCATCATTTCGGCATCTGAAGTATTCCACCGCATTATGGAGCAGATGATGGAAGGCATCGAAGGGGTACGTGTATATGTGGACGATATCATCATTTGGTCCACCACTCCGCAGGAACACATGCATCGTCTTCGACGTGTCTTCACCCGCATACGGCAAAATGGCCTGCGTCTCAACCGTGCGAAGTGTGCTTTCGGCCAGACGGAGCTGAAATTCCTCGGGGACCACATCTCAAGGTCCGGGGTCCGTCCCGATGCAGACAAGGTTAGCGCCATCACAGCCATGCCACGACCGGCTGACAAGAAGGCTGTCTTAAGATTCCTGGGCATGGTCAACTTCCTTGGGAAGTTCATTCCCAACCTGGCTTCTCATACAACAAACATGCGCCATCTCGTAAAAAAATCGACGGAATTCAACTGGCACCAGTCGCATCAGCAGGAATGGGAGGAGCTCAAGCACAAACTGGTCACGGCACCAGTGCTGGCCTTCTTTGACGCGACTCGCCCTACAAAGATCTCAACAGACGCCAGCCAATCTGGTATTGGAGCGGTACTCCTGCAAAAAGACAGCACGTCATCATGGGCCCCGGTTGCGTATGCCTCACGAGCCATGACCCCTACCGAACAGCGCTACGCGCAAATCGAAAAAGAATGCCTGGGCTTGTTAACTGGACTGGACAAGTTCCACGACTATGTGTATGGCCTGCCACGATTCACGGTCGAAACTGACCACCGCCCCCTGGTCAACATCATTAACAAAGACCTGAACGACATGACTCCTCGCCTCCAGCGCATCTTACTCAAACTCAGGAGGTACGATTTTGAACTGATCTACACTCCGGGGAAGGAACTCATAGTGGCGGACACTCTTTCCCGAGCAGTGAGCACACCACCAGATGCGGAGGGGTTCGTGCGTCAAATTGAGGCACACGTGACTCTGACAGCAGCAAATATGCCAGCTGATGATCCTTGTCTGGCCCACATACGCGCAGAGACGGCGACTGACCCTCTGCTGCAGCGAGTGATGCGCCACATGACGGAAGGGTGGCTAAAAGGGCAGTGCCCCCAGTTTTACAATGTGCGAGATGATCTCACCAATATAGACGGGGTCCTTATGAAATCGCATAGGATCGTCATTCCACACAGTGTGCGCCAGATGATTCTTCGTCAACTACACGAAGGCCACTTGGGTGTCGAAAAATGCAGACGAAGGGCCCGGGCGGCGGTATATTGGCCGGGTATTAATGAAGACATAGCCAACATGGTGCTCAACTGCACAACCTGTCAGAGGTTTCAGCCGGCGCAACCTCCGGAAACACTTCTACCACACGAGATGGTGACGTCCCCCTGGGCGAAGGTGGGTGTTGACCTATTTCACGCGCTCGGCAGAGATTACATTGTTATTATAGACTACTTCTCAAACTACCCGGAAGTCATGCCTCTCCATGATCTGACGTCGTCCGCAGTCATTGGGGCCTGCAAGGAAACGTTTGCTCGCCATGGCATTCCAAGGACTGTCATGTCAGACAATGGACCTTGTTTTGCCAGCCGTGAATGGTCGTCCTTTGCCGCAGCATATGGTTTCACTCATGTGACATCCAGCCCTCTGCATCCACAATCGAACGGGAAGGCTGAAAAGGGTGTCCACATCGCAAAGCGGCTCCTGTGCAAGGCGGCTGATGCCGGATCGGACTTTAACCTTGCCTTGCTGGCCTATCGATCGGCCCCGTTATCCACGGGCCTCTCGCCAGCGCAGCTACTAATGGGTCGCTCCCTCAGGACGACGGTACCTTCCGTCCTGGCACCGACAACAGACCATGAGGCGGTTCTTCGGGACATGCAACTGCAGCGTGATCGCCAGAAAGGTCGGTACGACACACGAGCGACGGACCTGCCCCCCCTGTCCTCCGGAGACAAAGTACGCGTCCATCAACCGTATGGTGGCTGGTCAGCACCGGCCGAAGTCCTCCGACAAGTGGCTCCCCGCTCGTTCCTGGTTCGCATGCCGGATGGTTCCGTGCGTCGCCGCAATCGGCGCGCCCTTCGCCGACTTCCACGTTCACAGCCACACAACACGCCAGATCCTCAACAGGCTTCCGAGGATGACTTTGTGGAGCTGCCGCACATCACGCCCTTTCCATCGCCACCCATGGCCATGCCTGCACAGCAGCCGGTGGTTCTTGATCCACCCTTAAGGCGGTCAACCCGAATTCGTCGCAAACCCATTAGAATGGACTTATAATACAGTTCATATGTTTAATAAGTTGGACAATTTTACATGATAACCTGTTGTTGTTTATCGTTCCAGATGTCGTCTGACTGGACAACTGTTCAAAATTTTTTTTCTTCTTCTCTCGTTCGCATTTCTGTTATGTTATGGTACAACTGGATTCATGTGACGCACTCGACATCGCCCCATGTACATAGTTCCGTCATAGACACATGCTGCACACGACACACACACACTCTTAGATGCACTCACGTCACGATCATATTTATTACCACGTAGGCACATATCTTTGTAAAAAGGGGGGATGTCATGATATTCAAACACACACATCATGATGGACACACTAACAGGCAAATCAGAGTACACAACACCACAACCAATCACAGACAAGAACACCAACCACATAAAAAGCACGAGCACGACACCTGGAGGTCAGTAGGTCTGGGGAGAAGGAAGCATGAAAGAGCTGTTGAAACACCACAAGCAGGGAGCCCCCCACGTGCAGAGTGCAAAGACCAAGTTGTAAATAGCAAGTTTAAATAAACAAGTGTTGTACCATATGCAACTGTGTTGGCTCTTCTGTGTGTTAGAACACCCAACACCACAGGTGGTGCTGCCGATCGCCAGCCGAGCAGGATTCTCCGGCGTGCGATTAGGGAGCGAAAGCTTCTGCATGTGTAGCTCCGGCTGCTCCAATACCTCGAAGATTGCCACATTTGGGTATGGCTTCACCCTCATCCCCACAACCTTGGACATTGCCTCGGAGAAGGCTGTCCAGAACCCAGCAAGTTTGGGACAAGCCCAGAACATGTGAGTGTGGTTGGCCGGGCCCCTCTGGCACGGTTCATATTTGTCCTCCACCTCCGGGAAGAACCTGCTCATTCGGGTTCTGGTCAGGTGCGCTCTGTGCACCACTTTGAGCTGTCTTTCGCAGGAGGAGGTGGAGTTGGCCCTGCTCAGTGCCTCGCTCCAAAGTCCCCACCCCACTTCTGTCCCCAGTTCATCCTCCCAAATCAGTCTGGTCTCATCCAGTGGTGTTCGGGGTCTGTTCAGTAGCTGTCCATACATTTTCCCACAGATTCCCCCTTCTTTAATGTCTGCATTTATCAGGTCCTCTAGTAGTGTAGTCTCTGGGGCCCGGGATACACTACTGTCTCTTTGCGTAGGAAGTGTTTTATTTGCAGGTGTTTCATTTCCTGTCCTGTCAGCAGTTCCCATTCCTCCGTCAGTTCATACACCATCTCCAGTCTGTGCCCTATGTAAAAGTTCCTAACTGTCAGTATGCCCCCTTCTCATTTCCATTTCCTAAAGGTGGTGTCGAGCATGGCTGGGGGAATTTGTGACTGCCGCAGATGGGGGCCACGGGGAACATCCTCGTCAGCCCACGTTTTCAGTGTAGCCACTACCACTGGGCTTGATGTGTATTTTGCCGAGGAGGATGGGAGTGCTACTGTAGCCAAGGCCCGGAGTGTCGTTCCCTTGCAGGAGGCTTCCTCCATCCACACCCACTCTGAGTTGGGTTCGTTTACCCATCCCCACTCTTTCCGCCGTTGCTGCCCAGTGGTAGTGCTGCAGGTTTGGTAAGGCAAGGCCATCTTTGATTTTCCTCCTTTGCAGTGTTGGTTTGGGAACTCTCGGATTCTTCCCCCCCCCCCCCCCCCCCCCCCACACACACACACACAAACGGTATGATTAAGCTGTCTACATTTTGGAAGAAGGCCTTGGGGCTGTGTGGTGGTATGTATTAGGGGTCATGTGGGACTGTGAAGCCGTGATGCTATTGGCTGACAGATCCCGGGTCCTGGTTGGCTGCCGACTCCTGGCTCCGCCCTGAAGGCGGAGTATAAGAACCCGAGCTTATCCCCGCAGCTTCATTCTGTTGCTGAGCTGCTGGGGACAAGTCTCGCTTAATAAAGCCTGAATCGACTTCATCACTTCTCGTCTCTCTCGTAAGTCATTGTGCGCTACAGGATGAAGATCGGGATGGATCTAAACAGGAAGAGGAACCTGGCAGCACATTCATTTTGATCGTCTGCACTCTCCCCGCCAAGGAGTGCGCCCCATCTCTGTAGGTCCTTTTTAACTTCCCCCACCAGGCTGGTCAAGTTCCACTTGTGGATCTGTGTCCAGTCTCTGGCTATTTGGATCCCCAGGTATCGGAATCAGTTTGGGGCTGTTTTAAACGGGAGCCCCTCCAGCTCTCTCCCTCCCACTTTTAGGTTCACTGGGAATGCCTCACTTTTGCCCAGGTTGAGTTTGTAACCAGAGAAGGTTCCGAACTCTTTCAGAATCTGCATGATTGCCTTCAGTCCATCCTGTGGCTTTGAGACATACAGGAGCAGGTCATCCGCATAGAGTGAAACTCTGTGCTCTATGTCTCCACTCTGGATGCCCTTCCAGCTTTTCACGTCCCGCAGGAATATCGCCAGGGGTTCAATTGCTCGCGTGAACAGGAGCGAGGACAGCTGGCATCCTTGCCTTGTGCCTCTTTGTAGCTGGAAGTATTCAGAGCTGGTGGTGTTAGTTCGGACACTCGCTTTGGGAGCGTTGTACTGGAGTCTCACCCTGGCGGTGAATCCCACTCCTAGCCCAAACCGTTCCAGTACCTCGAGGAGGTGCTGTCATTCGACTCTGTCGAAGGCCTTTTCTGCGTCCAGGGAGACGATCACCTCTGGTGCTCTCTCCCCGGGGGGGTCATTATCACATCCAGCAGCCGCCTGATGTTCGCTGTGAGCTGCCTACCCTTGACGAAGCCCGTTTGGTCCTCTGCGACCACCTCTGGTACACAGCCCTCCAGCCTTTTGGCCAGGACCTTTGCGAGTGTTCCCAGCTCTCACCTTTGCTCCATTGTCTGCCCTCACCCTGATTAATACAATTTGAATTTTCTGCTCATCCATTCAGAGCAGCCAGTCTCTGATTGAATGAGTTGGGAGCAGCACGATACTCAAATAATATTGATCTGCCGGGCCTGTTGTGAAAGCCCTGGGAGGTTCCCGTGGAACTCAGTTTAGGAAGCCCTGGTCTAGGTAAATCCATGTAGAAACAGGGTAAATATAGAGCAAACTGCCCAGGTCTGCGTGAATATGAGGTCATCTCATCCCAATTTGGAAAGGAATCGTGCAGCAATCCAGGCAAGGTAAAACCAGCAATTGGAAGTTTAAACTTTACCTGGAAGTTTGCAAGAATGGGTTCACAAGAATATCCCAGGGATGAGAAATTTCAGTTATGAGGATAGATTGGCGAGGGTGGGATTGTTCTCCTTGGAGAGAAGAAGGATAAGAGGAGATCTGATAGAGATATTCAAAATCATGAGGGAGCGGGAAAAGATAGGGAGAAACTGTTCTCACTTGTAAAAGGATTAAGAATAAGAGGGCACAGATTTAAAGTGATTTGCAAAAGAATCAAATGTGATATAAGAAAAAACTTTTTCACACGGGTAGTTTGGGTCTGGAATGCACTACCTGGAAGTGTGGTGGAGGCTGGTCCAATCGAGGCATTCAAGAGGACATAAGGTGATTATTTGAATAGAAACAAGGGTATGGGGAAAAGGCAGGGGAATGGCACATGAAGCTCATTTGGAGATCGGTACAAACACGATGGGCCGAATGACCTCCGTCTGTGTCATAACAATTCTGTGATTCTGCGAAGTGCCGCCCATCAGAATTCCTCCGTGCCCCAAGGCACATCACTGACTTAAATTGAGCCATTCACTGCTCCCCATATGGGAAACGTCAGGTCAATTATTTCAATTAAAACTGGCACCTCAGCTTGCAGACAGCTAAATGCTGCAAGTTGCTTGGTTGTCGTTTATGCTGGTTGTGGTAAACCACTGTTGCACCTATATTAGGTGATGTATGCTAGGACCTGTACTACGGGTACGACGGTAGTCCCTGCCTGCTGGCAGTAGGCGGAGTATAAATATGTGTGTCCTCCGTGCAGCAGCCATTTCGCCAGCTGCTGGGAGGCCACACATCTTAGAGCAATAAAGCCTCAGTTGTATTCAACTCTCGTCTTTGTGCAATTGATCGTGCATCAATTTATTGCTCTAAGATTTTCAGAAGATGGACCTCCGTATCAAGCCGGATCACCTGCAGCTGGATCCGCAATCAAGCGACGCCAAAAGGACTTTCAGCAGTGGCTAGCTTGTTTCGAGGCGTACATCAACTCAGCGCTAAGCCCTGTTCCGGAGGCTCAGAAAATACAGATACTGTACTCAAGGTTGAGCTCCAATGGCTTTCCACTGATCCAGGACGCGCCAAACTACGCCGAAGCCATGGCGCTACTCAAAGGAAATTACACCCAGAAGACGAACACGCTCTTCGCCAGGCACGTACTTGCCACTCGCTCCCAACTCCCTGGTGACCATAGAAGACTTCTGGCGGGCCCTAATCCCACTCGTCCGGGACTGTGACTGTCAGGCCGTTATAGCCACTGAACATTCAAACCTCCTTTTGCGGGACACCTTTGTTACGGGGATTGGGTCGGACCTCATACGCCAGCGACTTCTAGAGGGGGCCACGCTCAATCTCACAGAGACAAAGAAGCTAGCGCTCTCTATGACGGTTGCCTCGCGCAATATCCAGGCCTACACCCCCAGCCGCGTGGTCCACCCCTCCTACGCATCATGGACCCCACAGACAGCCGCCCCAGCCGGAGCCTTACCCAGCCAATATGCCTGCGCCACGCACCAGCCAGCGAACCCTGGGGGTCCCCGATGTTACTTTTGCGACCAGCAGAAACACCCCCGCCAACGCTGCCCGGCCCGCGCTGCCCTTTGTAAGGCGTGCGGTAAGAAGGGGCACTTTGCCGCGGTGTGCCAGGCCTGCGCAGTCACCGCTATCGCCCCCACCCTCCTCATTTACAGACAATGGGCACCGCCATCTTCGCCTCCCCTGACCACATGCGGCCAGTGGGTGCCGCCACCTTCGCCCCCTCAGACCAAGCGGCCAGTGGCTGCCGCATTCTTCCCCTCCGCGCAACACATGCGGCCCATGGGCGCCGCCATCTTTTTCAACCCCCGCCACGTGCGGCCCATGGGCGCTGCCATTTTGTCCTCCCCAAGATCTTCAGGCGCCGCCATCCTGTCTCCCCCACGGCATATGGGCACCACCAGTGTTCCAGGACCCGTTCTCCCCGGGCACCCCATCATCCAACACCAGCGGCGACGAACCACGACTCGCCTCAGTGACCATCGACCAGTCTCATCCGCACAACCTGGCTACCGCAGCGACCAGCGTTAAAATCGATGGACACATGACCACTTGCCTGCTGGACTCCTGGAGCACCGAAAGCTTCATCCACCCGGATACGGTAAGGCGCTGCTCCCTCGCGGTACACCCCGCCAATCAAAGAATCTCCCTGGCCTCCGGATACCATTCCATGGTGATCCGGGGGTACTGTACGGTCACACTCACGGTCCAGGGCATAGAATTCAGCGGCTTCCGCCTCTACGTCCTCCCTAATCTCTGCGCTGCACTACTACTCGGCCTGGACGTCCAGTGTAACCTCCAGAGCCTAACCCTGAAATTCGGCGGGCCCCTACCAACCCTTACTGTGTGCGCCTCGCGACCCTAAAGGTAGATCCACCTTCCCCCTTTGCAAATCTAACCCCGGATTGCAAACCCGTCGCCACGAGGAGCAGGATGGTACTGCACCCAGGACAGGACCTTCATCAGGTCCGAGGTCCAGCGGCTGCTTCGGGAAGGCATCATTGAGGCCAGCAACAGCCCCTGGAGAGCCCAAGAAGTAGTAGTTAAAACTGGGGAGAAACACAGAATGGTCGTGGACGACAGCCAGACCATCAATCGGTACACGCAGCTCGACGCGTACCCCCTCCCACGCATCTCTGATTTGGTCAATCAGATTGCACAGTACCGGGTCTTCTCAACGGTAGACCTCAAATCCGCCTACCACCAGCTCCCCATCCGTAAAGCGTACCGTCCATACACTGCCTTCGAGGCAGACGGTCACTTGTATCACTTCCTCAGGGTTCCATTCGGTGTCACCAACGGGGTCTCGGTCTTCCAAAGGGAGATGGACCGAATGGTCGACCGGTACCTAGACAACGTCACCATCTGCGGCCATGATCTGCAGGACCACGATGCCAACCTTGCCAAATATTTCCACACCGCCACTCTCCTAAACCTCACCTACAACAAGGAGAAGAGCGTGTTCAGCACGAACCGCTTAGCCATCCTCGGCTATGTGGTCCAGAATGGAGTTCTGGAGTCCGATCCCAACCGCATGCGCCCCCTCATGGAGCTCCCCCTCCCCCACTGCCCCAAGGCCCTCAAACGCTACCTGGGGTTCTTTTCATTCTACGCCCAGTGGGTCCCAAACTATGCGGATAAGGCCCGCCCACTCATACAGTCCACCCATTTTCCCCTGACGGCCGAGGCTCAACAGGCCTTCGCCCGTATCAGAGCCGATATCGCCAAGGCCGCGATGCACGCAGTAGACGAGTTACTGCCCTTTCAAGTGGAGAGCGACGCATCAGATGTCGCCCAAGCCGCCACCCTCAATCAGGCAGGCAGACCCGTAGCATTCTTTTCCCGCACCCTTCATGCCTCAGACATTCGGCACTCATCCATCGAAAAAGAGGCATAAGCTATCGATGAAGCTGTGCGGCATTGGAGGCATTACCTGGCCGGCAGGAGATTCACTCTCCTCACTGACCAACGGTCGGTAGCCTTCATGATCAATAACACACAGCGGGGCAAGATCAAAAACGATAAGATCTTGAGGTGGAAGATCGAGCTCTCGACCTACAATTATGAGATTTTGTATCACCCCGGAAAGCTCAACGAGCCCTCAGACACCCTATCCCGCACAGGTAGACCGACTCCGGGCCCTGCACGACAGCCTTTGTCACCCGGGAGTCACATGGTTGTATCATTTCATAAAGGCCCGCAATCGGCCCTAATCCGTCGAGGAAGTACGGACAATCACCAGGGACTGCCAGGTCTGTGCGGAGTGCAAGCCACACTTCTCCCGGCCGGACCGTGCGCATCTGGTGAAGGCCTCCCGCCCCTTTGAGCGCCTCAGCGTGGATTTCAAAGGGCCCCTCCCCTCCACTGACCGTAACACGTATTTTCTCAGTGTGGTCGATGAGTACTCCAGATTCCCCTTCGCCATCCCATGCCCCGACATGACGTCTGCGACCGTCATCAAAGCCCTCAACACAATCTTTGCTCTGTTCGGTTTCCTCGCCTACATCCACAGTGACAGGGGATCCTCATTCATGAGTGATGAGCTGCGTCAGTTCCTGCTCAGCAGGGGTATCGCCTCCAGCAGGACGACAAGCTATAACCCCCGGGGAAACGGACAGGTAGAGAGGGAGAACGGGACGGTGTGGAGGGCTGTCCAATGGGCCCTACGGTCCAGGAACCTCCCGGCCTCCCGTTGGCAGGAGGTCCTCCCTGATGCACTACACTCCATTCGGTCACTACTGTGCACCGCCACTAACAACACACCCCATGAATGTCTCTTTGCCTTCCCCAGGAAGTCCACATCCAGGGTGTCGTCCTGACTTGGCTCGCCGCCCCAGGACCCGTCCTTCTCCGTAGGCACGTCCGAATCCACAAGGCGGACTCGTTGGTGGAGAGGGTGCAGTTGCTCCATGCAAACTCCCAGTCTGCCGACGTGGCGTACCCCGACGGCCACCAGGATACTGTCTCCCTCAGGGACCTGGCACCAGCAGGATCTCCACACACACACCTCTCTGGCCCGGCGCCACCCTCCCCTCCCTGGCGCTCCCAAGCAACCCCCCCCAGGACCATCCGTCCTCCCCCTGCACACGCCCGAGGATGAAGAGAATTTTGGCACGCTCCCCGAATCACCGAAGACCAGCCCAACATCGGCATCGCCGCCACCACTACGTCGCTCCCAGTGGCACATCAAGGCGCCGGACCGGTTGAATCTCTAACTGGTCCACTGGACTTCAAAAGACATTTTTTTTCTCACAAAAATTGTACATGTAAAATTCAGTTGTATGTAATTCACCACCACCCCCGCCGGACTCAATTATACAGGGGGTGAATGTGGTAAACCACTGTTGCACCTATATTAAGTGATATATGGTAGGACCTGTACTACAGGTACGACGGTAGTTCCTGCCTGCTGGCTCCGCCCAGTAGGCGGAGTATAAATATGTGTGTCCTCCGTGCAGCAGCCATTTCGCCAGCTGCTGTGGGAGGCCACACATCTTAGAGCAATAAAACCTCAGTTGTATTCAACTCTCGTCTTTGTGCAATTGATCGTGCATCACTGGTAAAAGAACTTCCTGGTGTTCAGCCAAAGATTAGTTTTCAATAGATACGTAGTAACAATTCCCCAACCCCACATGCCATCAAAGAGTGACTTCCAGAGTATAATCTAAACTTGGGGTTCAGACTGTACTAATGAGCTGCTGCAGAGTTAATTGTCATGGATTCTGGTGTCATCTCAGTCCCGCAACCAGATGATGTCTCTTCAATATTTTTATTCTTTTTTTTTGTTCTCAAATTTCCCTTAATCCAACTGAGCGGGCTGAGGCTGCAATTGAAATGTTTGCTCATTATAAGGACTGTTGGTAAACTGAGTGTTTCCCTTTCAATCACAGATGAGGTCCTGTCTGAAAACTTCCTGGACTACAAAAACCGTGGAGTCAATGGTTCACACCGAGGACAAATCATTTGGAAAATTGAGCCAAGTTCCTACTTTGTGGAGCGTAAGTACAATGACCAGCTTTCCTGACCATTTTCAAGAGGCCTGACCTTCATTTTTGACTTGTTTACACAACATTCAACACATTGATGCCATTTGTGTGAAGAGAATGTCATTAGGTTGTTTGCGCCTGAACCCGCCACTACAAGAAGGAAGATTAAATGTTCTTCTGTCGTTGTGCTTTTAAAAAAATAAGCTGTTTTATCAACTAGAAAAAAATGTAATTTGCATTACACATTAATTATTTGGGTTTCCTTAGGCTGTTCGTATTTCATAATGATATGTCTGCTAGGAGAGATGTGGGCAGTGTGCATTTGATGAGAGGAGGGATGTAGGATTGATGGTGTAATTCTGCAGGATATGATGATAATTCAAAACCAGGGGCGAGATTCTCCGACCCCCCGCCGAGTCGGAGAATCGCCGGGGGCTGGCGTGAATCCCGCCTCCGCCGGTTGCCGAATTCTCCGGCACCGGATATTCGGCGGGGGCAGGAATCGCGCCGCGCCGGTTGGCGGACCCCCCCCCGCGATTCTCTGGCCCGGATGGGCCGAACTCCCGCTGCTAGGATGCCTGTCCCGCCGGCGTAGATTAAACCACCTACCTTACCGGCGGGACAAGGCGGCGCGGGCAGGCTCCCGGGTCCTGGGGGGGTGCGCGGGGCGATCTGGCCCCGGGGGGTGCCCCCATGGTGGTCTGGCCCGCGATCGGGGCCCACCGATCCGCGGGCAGGCCTGAGCCGTGGGGGCACTCTTTTCCTTCCGCCTTCGCAACGGTCTCCACCATGGCGGAGGCGGAAGAGACTCCCTCCACAGCACATGCGCGGGGATGCCGTGAGCGGCCGCTAACGCTACCGCGCATGTGCCGCCCGGAGATGTCATTTCCGCACCATCTGGCGGGGCACCAAAGGCCTTTTCCGCCAGCTGGCGGGGCGGAAATTAGTCCGGCGCGGGCCTAGCCCCTTCAGGTTGGGGCTCGGCCCCCCAAGATGCGGAGGATTCCGCACCTTTGGGGCGGCGCAATGCCCGACTGATTCGCGCCGTTTTTGGCGACGGTCGGCGGACATCGCGCCGATACCGGAGAATTCCGCCCCAGAAATGCAATGAACAGAACCAAAAATGGTTGCAGCGGCCGCTGCAGACTTGCGTGAATTAACAGTGGCTCCAGCAACGTCCGTACGATTCATTGGTGAACCCTTGCACCCTGAAGTTGCAAGCCATCCGTTTTTAAAAAAAAAGTATCTTGCGCTCCTTCCGGCCCTCCCGGACCTCCATCATCATCAGGTTTTCCCCACACACAGCAGAACTGAATGCAGTGAGGTGCAGAGCGGCTCTCCGGAGCCAATAAATGCTGTGTCAGATTTACTAAATTACCAGCAGTATCTGGCAGATCGCAAATCAAAGGACACAGGGAAGTTGTGAATGTGGTTTTGTGCTGATATTCAGGTCCAGCTCTCTGCAGCATTTTTGGGCTAATTTTGTCATTTTTATGCACTCCCATCTTTTTTTGATGCAGTGGGTGCAAGATGCTGAATATGCTGTTGCATACGCTGGGGAAATAAAAAACAAATACTTGACTATAGGAATGTATTTCCATTGCTTATGTTATTTCTGGATCTGTTGTGGCCTCATTGACAGGGATTAACTACTGTGAGTAGTCAACAATTCCATTATCATTGCTCCATACCACCAACAGGCTAAAATAAGACAATCTAGATGGACCTCAGCTTTTTGTGATCTCGCAGTTTCTCGGCTTTTATTGCTGACCGGCCATATTTAAATGACACAGTCACACCACAGTATAAACACTGAAATGAAACATTTTGAAGTTCAAAATGTTTGGAGCACTTCTGAGCTCAGATTTTCCTCCCGGTTGTCATTATCTACACCGGTATACGGCCGGGCAACATGCCATCCACATTTTCAATTCTCTCACCTTTGCTGATGATGAAGATAAATCAAAATTCAAGATGGTCCTCCTTAAGTTTGACACTCATTGCAACATAGAGGTGAATGAAAGTTTTGAGCGCCAACAGCATTTACAGGGTAAGGATGAACCTTTCCAGTCCTTTCTCACCCACCTCCGCATCCTTGCGCAGTCCTGTAATTACGGGCCCACCTCCGACTCCATGATACACGACCAGATCGTTTTCGGTGTTCAGTCGGACCCCCTACGCCAGCAGCTCCTCACGGTAAAGCAGCTCACCCTAGCGATTGCCATCGAGACCTGCGTACTACACGAACACGCCACTAGTCGGTATTCCCACATCCAAGCGGCTGAAACGGCGCGGCAAGGTCCCCACGAGGCAGAACGGGTCCAAGCAATTGAGCAACTAGAGGGCCTCAGCCTGGATGAGGGCGGCCATTTCACGCACTTTTCGCGGACTCCCGCGCTTGTGTGCACCGAACGAGGGGACGGCGATGTCGACGGACGTACATCGCAGGTGCACACCACGTACGGCCGCACCGTGCATGCGCGGTGGCACAGCGAACATACTGACGCTACAAAGTGCGACAACTGTGGCTCCGCCCACTTAAAGCGGCAATGCCCTGCCAAATCCCGACAATGCCTGAGATGTGGCAAACTTGGACACTATGCAGCTTTATGCAGATCAGCTCGGTCTGCCAATTCGTATCGCTCTGGCCAGACTCGCAGGAATGTCCGGGCCATTCAACCCACGGTCACCGAGTCCGATGCGGACCTACTACCCGATATTGACACCGAGGACCCGAAGACACCTTTTCGAATTGGTATCATTACAAAAAACAGGGTGTCCCCGAAATAAAGAATCCAGCCTCTATCGGTATACAGCATCAATCCAGACAATGAGTGGTGTGCCACCCTTATGGTCAACCAGAATTCGTAGCCCACCTCAGAGGCTTAATTTATGAACTTTGCGGACTTATAGACTCTCTGAATTGTTTTGTTGCTTTGTTTGATCATTTCCCTGTTTTGTATATAGTGTTGATCTCGTTATCCTTGTTGCATACTGCTTCTCTGCACCAGGCACCTTCCCATGTAAATAGCTTAGTTCTCATGTACGTAGTCCTGTAAATATGTCTTTGCACCCCACACATAGTTAGGAACATTCTCACCATACATTATTTATTGCCACACACATACATTCTTTTATAAAAGGGGGTATGTCATGATATACACCAGTATATCATGGTGCAGACACACACACTGATGGACACACAGCAAGACCAATCAACACACACAACACCGCAGCCAATCACCAGTTGGAGCACACTCACTATAAAGACAGGGGGCATCAGAGTTCCTGCTCATTCGGGATGCAGCTTCCTACAAGGACAGAGCTTACAGCACAGGTCCTCACCATGTGCTGAGTGCATAGACTGGTTCGGACAGGCATAGGTCTTTAGTTTAATCTAACATCGTGTTAACCCACAGTGAAAGTATGTTCAACAGTTTCTAACTTAATAAAATAGTGTTGCACTATTTTAAGTGTTGGTGGCTTGTACGTGTTCCACGGATCCTGAACACCCAACACATAATGATACCAGGAGTTGAGGGATATTAGAACGACCAACCTGCAAGTGATCTACCTTCCACCAGCATACAGTCATCCTGCAAAATGGACAGCGTCCGCCCACCGCTGCCTCTCCGCATCACCGGCAACCTGGGGGCCAACTGGAAGATATTCAAACAATACTTCCAGCTCTACCTTGAAGCCACAGACCGGGAAGATGCCTTGGACACCAAGAAGATCGGTCTCTTCCTATCCACGGCCGGAGAACATGCCATCCACATTTTCAATTCTCTCGCCTTTGCTGATGATGAAGATAAATCAAAATTCAAGACAGTCCTCCTCAGGTTTGACACTCATTGCAACACAGAGGTGAATGAAAGTTTTGAGCGCTCTGTATTCCAACAGCGTTTACAGGGTAAGGATGAACCTTTACAGTCCTTTCTCACTCACCTCCACATCCTTGCGCAGTCCTGTAATTACGGGCCCACCTCCGACTCCATGATACGCGACCAGATCGTTTTCGGTGTTCAGTCGGACCCCCTACGCCAGCAGCTCCTCAAGGTACAGCAGCTCACCCTAGCGACCGCCATCGAGACCTGCGTGCTACACGAACACGCCACTAGTCGGTATTCCCACATCCAAGCGGCTGAAAAGGCACGGCAAGGTTCCCATGAGGCAGAACGGTCCAAGCAATCGAGCAACTCCAGGGCATCAGCCTGGATGAGGGCGGCCATTTCACGCACTTTTCACGGACTCCCGCGCTTGTGTGCACCGAACGAGGGGACGGCAACGTCGACGGACGTACTGCGCAGGCACACACCACGTACGGCCGCACCGTGCATGCGCGGTGGCGCAGCGAACAAACTGACGCTACAACGTGCGACAACTGTGGCTCCGCCCACTTAAAGCGGCAGTGCCCTGCCAAATCCCGACAATGCCTGAGATGTGGCAAACTTGGACACTATGCTGCTTTATGCAGATCAGTTCGGTCTGCCAATTCGTATCGCTCCGGCCAGACTCGCAGGAATGTCCGGGCCATTCAACCCACGGTCACCGAGTCCGATGCGGACCTGCTACCCGATATTGACACCGAGGACCCGAAGGCACCTTTTCGAGTCGGTATCATTACAAAAAACAGGGTGTCCCCGAAGCAAAGAATCCAGCCTCTATCGGTATACAGCATCGATCCGGACGATGAGTGGTGTGCCACCTTTACGGTCAACCAGAATTCGTAGCCCACCTCAGAGACTTGATTTATGAACTTTGCGGACTTATAGACTCTGAATTGTTGCGTTGCTTTGTTTGATCATTTCCCTGGTTTGTATATAGTGTTGATCTCGTTACTCTTGTTCCACACTGCTTCTCTGCACCAGGCACCTTCCCATGTAAATAGCTTAGTTCTCATGTACGTAGTCCTGTAAATATGTCTTCGCATCCCACACGTAGTTAGGAACATTCTCACCACACATTATTTATTGCGACACACATACATTCTTTTATAAAAGGGGGTATGTCATGATATACACATGATATATCATGGTGCAGATACACACACACTGATAGACACACAGCAAGACCAATCAACACACACAACACCGCAGCCAATCACCAGTTGGAGCACACTCACTATCAAGACAGGGGGCATCAGAGTTCCTGCTCATTCGGGATGCAGCCTCCTACAAGGACAGAGCTTACAGCACAGGTCCTCACCGTGTGCTGAGTGCATAGATTGGTTCGGACAGGCATAGGTCTTTAGTTTAATCTAACATCGTGTTAACCCACAGTGAATGTATGTTCAACAGTTTCTAACTTAATAAAATAGTGTTGCACTATTTTAAGTGTTGGTGGCCTGTATGTGTTCCACGGATCCAGAACACCCAACACATCACTGGTTCCAGCCAAAGTCACAGAATCATAAAATTCCTATAGTGCAGAAGGAGGCCGTTTGGCCCATTGATTCTGCGCTGACCCTATGAAAGTACACCCTACCTATATCCCACCCCCGCCCTATTCCTGAATCCCCTAACCCACCTACCTGCTTTTGACATAGGATTGCAGACAGACAATATGGGCAGATGTGGCAAATCACCCGTGGTCCCACTTGGATGCACTAGGACTACATGTTGATGCAGTGGTAGAGCAGCTCGGGGCATCACCGTAATAATAATTCGGGGGATGTCAGCCTTTCATGGTATATTTTTGGTATTGGAGGCATTGGTTTCATTGGTCATGCACACTCCACCAAATACAAAAAGTTGCATATGATACGCATGTTTCATCATCCCCTCCAGAAACATCACTGTGTCCATTGGTAGTTATTTTCCTGGAAGCAGATATGATGAACTATTTGTGCAATGCTTCACAGTATCTGTGTTATTGAAAAGAGAGGAAACATTGGAATTTAAGCTCTTGCTTTATCCATAGATTTCAAATCCACTGCTAAATCCCTTAATAATAGAGATGCTTCAATATAGTATCCTACCGAGCATGTATAAGCTTGATAAGCGTGACAAGAAATGCACATGGAAATGAAGGGCTGGATTTTATATTTGGGGGCAGGGCATTGAAGTGCTCCACGTGCAAAATCCTGCCTTTGGTTGTCAGGCTCACTGCTTAACTTAGGACCGGACATTAATAGCCTGGAGGCAGGACTTTTGCTCCTCAGCAACAGGACACACTGTCTCAGAGAGCTGAGGCCAGCAGCTCTCCAATCCCAGCAATGCCACTGGAAGTGGTGGCCATTGCTGGTACTGCAGCGAGGTCTGCAGGAAGGCATGCGGCATTGGAGCTAAGTCTGGAGATATTCCTGGATCCAGGCTAGAAGACCCCAGCAAGTGGGGCAAGGGGAGCTGGGTGCTGAGATAAACAAACCAGGGGAGAGGTGAACCAGAGTGAGTGGAAGGTTTTGGTTAGGTTAGATTCACATTTATGGTCACATGTACCAAGGTAAAGTGAAAAGTATTGTTCTGCGAACAGCCCAGGCAGATCACTCCATACATGAAAACCTAGAAGATACGATAAATACACAATGTAAATACATAAGCATAGACCTCGGGTGAAGCATTGGATGTAGAGAAGATGCGTAGAAAGATTAGTTTGGTCCATAAGAGGGTCATTCAGGAGTCTGGTAACAGTGGGGAAGAAGCTCTTTTTGAACCTGCTAGTGCGTGTTCTCAGACTTTTGTATCTCCTGCCCAATGGAAGAAGTTGGAAGAGAGAATAGCCTGGGTGGGAGGGGCCTTTGATTATACTGCCCACTTTTCAAAGCAGCGGGAGGTGTAGACAGAGTCAATGGATGGGAGATGGGTTCGCGTGATGGATTGGGCTGCGTTCACGACTCTGTAGTTTCTTACAGTCTTGGGCTGAGCAGTTGCCAAACCAAGCTGTGATGCAGCCAGATAGAATGCTTAAATAGGTAAGAGTTAATGTGGAATGCCGAATGTCCTTGGTTTCCTGAGGAAGTATAGGCGATGTTGTGCTTTCTTAATCGTAGTGTTGACGTGGGTGGACCAGGACAGATTGTTGGTGATGTTTACACCAAGGGATTTGAAGCCGTCCACCATTTCCAACTCAGCAACATTGATACAGACAGCGGCGTATGCGACACTTCGCTTCCTGAAGTCGACGACCAGCTCCTTAGTTTTGCTGACATTGAGGGAAAGATTATTGTCATTGCACCATGCCACTGTGATGCAACCCCACTACAGTCCTGTCATCAGCAAACTTGTAGATGGAGTAGGAGCAAATTTTGCCACACAGTCATGTGTGCATAAGGAGCATAGTAGGGGGCTAAGTACACAGCCTTGCGGGGCCCCGGTATTGAGGACTATAGTGAAGGAGGTGTCATTGTTTGTTCTTACTGTTTGTGGTCTGTGGGTCAGGAAATCGAAGGTCCAGTTGCAGAGTGAGGAGCCAAGTCCTAGGTGTTGGAGCTTTGATATGAGCTTGGCTGGGATTATGGTGTTGAAGGTGTAGCTGTAGTCAATGAATAGGAGTCTCAGGTAGGTGTCCTTGTTGTCAAGATGCTCCAGAGATGAGTGTAGGGCCGGGGAGATGGCATCTGCTGTGGACAGGTTTTGGTGGTGTGCAAATTGCAGTGGATCAAGGCGTTCTGGAAGTATGGAGTTGATGTGTCTCATGAACAACCTCTCGAAGCACTTCATAATAATAGATGTTAGGGCCACCAGACGGTAGTCATTGAGGCATGTTGCCTGGTTCTTCTTCGGCACCGGTCTGACGGTGGTCTTCTTGAAGCAGGTAGAAACCTCGGAATTGAGTAGGGAGAGGTTAAAGATGTCCACGAACACACCTGCCAGTTAGTTCTTTGAGGAGGTAACAAGGAAGTTAGACAAAGGAGAACCAGTGGACGTGATTTATTTAGATTTCCAGAAGGCCTGTGACAAGGTGCCGCATAGGAGACTGTTAAATAAGTTAAGCGCACATGGTGTTCAGGGTAAGATCCTGGCTTGGATAGAGGATTGGCTGACTGGCAGAAGGCAGATAGTGGGGATAAAGGGGACTTTTTCAGGATGGCAGCCGATGACTAGTGGTGTGCCTCAGGGGTCTGTGCTGGGACCACAACTTTTTACAATATACATTAATGATCTAGAAGAAAGTAGTGAAGGCACTGTTGCTAAGTTTGCAGATGATACAAAGATCTGTAGAGGGACAGGTAGTATTGAGGAATCACGGGGGCTGCAGAAGGACTTGGACAAGCTAGAAGAGTGGGCAAAGAAGTGGCAAATGAAATGCACTTTGGAAGGAGGAATTTAGGCATAGACTATTTTCTAAATGGGGAAATGCTTCGGAAAGCAGAAGCACAAATGGACTTGGGAGTCCTTGTTCACGATTCTCTTAAGGTTAATGTGCAGGTTCAGTCGGCAGTTAAGAAGGCAAATGCAATGTTAGCATTCATGTCAAGAGGACTAGAATACAAGACCAGGGATGCACTTCTGAGGCTGTGTAATGCTCTGGTCAGACTCCATTTGGAGTATTATGAGCAGTTTTGGGCCCCGTATCTAAGGAAGGATGTGCTGGTCTTGGAAAGGGTCCAGAGGAGGTTCACAAGAATGATCCCTGGAATGAGGAAGTTGTGTGAGGAACGTTTGAGGAGTCTGGGTCAGTAATTGTTGGAGTTTAGAAGGATGAGGGGGGATCTTATTGAAACTTACAGGATACTGCGAGGCCTGGATAGAGTGGAAATGGAGAGGATGTTTCCACTTATAGGAAAAACTAGAACCAGAGGACACCATCTCAGACTAAAGGGACGATCCTTTAAAACAGAGATGAGGGGGAATTTCTTCACGCAGAGGGTGGTGAATCTGTGGAACTCTTTGCCGCGGAAGGTTGTGGAGGCCAATTCACTGAGTGTCTTTAAGACTGAGATAGATAGGTTCTTGATTAATAAGGAGATCAGGGGTTATGGGGAGAAGGCAGGAGAATGGGGATGAGAAAATATCAGCCATGATTGAATGGTGGAGCAGACTCGATGGGCCGAGTGGCCTAATTCTGCTCCTATGTCTTATGGTCTTATAGTCCTCGCAGAACCTGAGTGCTCGACGGGGACTCCGTCAGGACATGTCGCTTTCCATAGGTTCACTTTTAAAAAAATTTAGAGTACCCAATTCATTTTTTCCAATTCAGGGGTAATTTAGCGTGGCCAATCCACCTACCCTGCACATTTTTGGGTTGTGGGGGCGAAACCCACGCAAACACGGGGAGAATGTGCAAACTCCACACGGACAGTGACCCAGAGCTGGTATTGAACCTGGGACCTCGGCGCCGTGAGGCCGCAGTGCTAACCCTCTGCGCCACCGTGCTGCTCTCCATGGGTTCACTTTTGAGAAGACCGATCTAACTTTGGATGCTGTGACGGTAGATATGGGTGTGTCTGAGGCTGCTGAGGCAGGTGGCTCCGGTCATTGGCTTCCTGTTTAAAACAAGCACAGAATGCATTGTGTTTATCGGGGAGGGGTGCTCTGTTGCCAGAGATTCTACCCGGCTTTGCTTTGTAGTCCGTTATAGTGTTTAAGTCTTTCCACAACTAACGAGAATTTGTGTCATTAGTCTGGGGCTCTAGCTTAGTCTGGTATTGTCTCTTGGCGTCCCTGTGGCTTTGCGGTGGTTGTACCTAGATTTCTTGTATTGGTCAGGGTCACCTGTTTTGAACACCTCAGACCTGTCCTTCAATAGGGAGTGGATCTCCCGATTAAACCATGGTTTCTGATTGGGGAACGTACATACTACTTTCTTTGGCATGCAATCTTCTGCACATTTGCTGATGAAGTCTATGACGGCGGTGGTATACTCGTCTCTGTTTGCCGCTGAATTCTAGAATATGGACCAGTTCACTGATTCCAAGCAGTCACGTAGGAACTTTTCTTTTGCCAGCATTGCCGAATCCTCCTGCTAAAGTTTCTGCTTGTATGCCGGGAGAAGGAGTATTGTCTTGTGGTCCGATTTTCCAAAATATGGGTGGTAGAGGGTGGTGGTAGGTGCCTTTGATTTTTGAGTAGCAGTGGCCCAGAATGTTAGGGCTCCTGGTGGGATAAGAGATGCGTTGGTGGAATTTTGGCAGTACACTCTAGAGTTTGGCCTGGTTGAAGTCCCCGGCCACGATGAAGAAAGCCTCCGGGTATTCTGTTTCATTGCTATTTATAGCGGTGTACAATTCATCAAGCGCCTTCTTAACTTCCGCCTGGGATGGGATGTAGAGCACAGTGATGATAGCAGTAGTGAACTCCCATGGAAGGTAGTATGGGCCGCACTTCACAGTCAGGTTGAGCACCAGGAGGCGTTGCTGAAGAGCAAACCCCTCCGTCCTTCACCTTGCCTGAGGATACCGTGCGGTTTATCCAGTGAATTGAGAAGCCATCAGGTTGTATGGCACAGTCCGGTGAGGAGGGAGTGAGCCAAGCCTCCATGAAATAGAGCACACAGCAATCTCTTACTTCCCTCTGAGAGGTAAGTCTAATGTTAAGCTCGTCCAGTTTGTTTACGATAACTTGGACATTTGCCAGGAGTATGCAGGGAGAGGGGATTTGAAGCTGCGTTGTTTTAGTCTCACCTGCAGACCGGCACGTTTCCCTCATTTCCAAGTTCGGTGGATGCTTATGGGGCGGTCCTGGGATCCGATGAGAGAAGCCTGACCTGGTGGGTGGTAGGTGATTACGTCTGGAGGGGCTCTGGTTGGTATTTAGGGGTCACCGCGGGGAGGAGAGGAGGGGGGTGGGGGGCATGTTCGCGATCCGGTCCGGCCCCGGGGTACCGTGAGGTCGGGTCCTCCTGGACGGATCCAACACTGGTGGCGGGTCGGGCACTCCTCAGATCGGGACTTGATCCAGGCCTGGTCGGGCCTACACGTCAATGGGCCCAGGGAGCCGATTAACCAGACTCCCTTGCCGACCACCAGTCCGCACAGTAGAAACTGTTGAGATGATTGCTTGGCATGGGCCTCTCTCACTGATGGTTATAGGTGACTATTAATTGGTAATTTATGGGCCTCAATTAGCCCATGAGCAGGCGTTATGCCGAGCATCTCCCTGCTGCTGGTAAAATTGCAGTGGAAACCAGGACAGGCAGGTACCTTGCCCATGACATTTTATCGTTCTCCCTCTCTGCCGACCAACCACCTTAGGAGTAGTAAAATCCAATACGTTAACTTTTTACCTAACCCCGGACACTAACACAATTCTTCATTTGTAGCCAGATCCCGAGGAACTGATGACAGTGACCCAGTCAATACTTTCCCTGATTCAGTTGACACTAATTTTGTTCTGGAGGATGGCCTTCAGTCCCAAATTGGGACACCCTCACTTCCTGCATTTCCTGTCGTGGATCTCCAACTCTTTAGTATTTAAAAAGGCTGTGTTACTCATAGGCCTCCATTGTGGGCGGGTTTCTCCTGCCGCTCCCGCCTCACTAGCTAGCCTCACTCCAATGTGCCAATTTCCAAAGTACCTGAGGCTTTGGGATTCATCCCCTTCGCTTCAGAGACCTTGGGCGGGTCCCCACTAATGCGGACCAGACGGAACGGCACTCATGGGATTTCCCAGGGGATCAGAGGCCCCCCAGCTGCATGCATGTTGGGCAATGTGGTGCCCTGGCACTGCTGGTGCCACCTGGGCACCCTGGCACTGCCAGCTTGGCACCCTGACAGTGCCACCTGGATGCCAGCCTGGAAATGTCCAGGTGGTACTTCCAGCTGGCATGAGCACTGCCAGGGTGCCAAGTTGGCACTGTAAAGTGCCAATCTGGCATTTTTTTTTGTGTGCGCGATAGTGCTGGGGGTGCCCTGCGGGGGGCCAGGGACTCTCCCATAGTGTGTTTGGGCTGGGGAGAGGTTGGGGGTCTCGGAGATAGGGACGCCATTTAAAAATGGTTTCCTGATCTCGTGCTACACTGGGGAGTTCCGACGAGCAGAGCTCCCCACTGTACAAAACAGGGCTACATATGGCCTCGGCGCGCATTCCCCCTTCTGGCCCCTTGTACAATGTGAGTCACGTTGAAGAGCCATGTGTTTCTCGGCACTGTGAACGTCGGGAAACACATGGCTAAACATGCTCGCCAGGGGACTTTGTTCTCTTTTGGGAGAATCGCGCCCCCCAGATGTCATTGATTAAAAACATTAACTATTTTTTCTCTCCACTCATGCTGCTTGACCTGCTGAGTGTTTCCAGCATTTTCTGTTTTTATTTCACATTTCCAACATCCACAGTAGTTTGCATTCACATTAATTTCAAGATTTGGCACATTCTGTCAACTGTGTGATGGACTCCACGACCGAATTCGCCAATCCCGCGGCCAGGTTCTGACGCCGGCGTGAAAAGCGGCGCGAGCCACTCTGGCGTCAACGGGCCTCAAGTGGCAGGAATTCACCCCTTCCTAGGAGGCTAGTACGACGCCAGAGTGGTGTCCACAGCTCCTGCGCCCGAAAGCCGGCGCGCAACAGCTGCCGCGTGTCCGCGCATGCGCGTGGGTTTCCGTCTCCACGCTGGGCTATATGGTGCAGCCCTACAGGGGCCCGGCGCGGAGGAACATAGGCCCCCCCACGGAACTAGCCCGCCCGCCGATCGGTAGGCCCCGATCACGGGCCAGGCCACCGTGGAGGACCAACCCGGGGTCGGATCCCCTCATCCCCCTCCCCCCCCCCCCCCCCATTTGGATGGTCCCCGCAGCCAGAACTCCGAGGTCCCGCCGGGCGGGACCATACGTAACTCACGCCGGTGGGACACGGCCGAACCCGGCCCGTCGAGGCCCGAAGAATCGCCGGGGGGGGGGGGGGCCAATTTCAACAGCCCCCGACCGGCAAGGAGGCAATCCCGCGGGCGCCGGAGAATCGCGTCGTAGAATCGGCAGTCCGGCTTCGGGGTGGCCTTGGCGCGATTCTTGCGCCCCACCCCCCGCTGATTCTTCGACCCGGCGCGGGCTTGGAGAAACCCGGCCCATAAGTATGTGCACACCCAGTTTTTCTGGAATTGTAAAATGCCTGCACATCTGGGTGACAAATGTGCTTTTGAAAACCTGTGTGTGAAATTTTGCTAGATTGCAAATTTTGCTCAATAAGAAAATGCAACCGATATTATTGTCACAAAAGCACAATCAGAGCTTCCTTCAAATATATGTGATTTATTTTTCCTTGGAGACTATGGACGGGATTCTCCGACCCCCCGCCGGGTCGGAGAATCGCTGGGGGGCGGCGTGAATCCCGCCCCGCCGCTCCGAAACCAGCTGCCGAATTCTCCAGCGCAGTTTTTTTGGCGGGGGCTGGGATCACGTCGCACGGTCGGGGGCCTTTGGCAGTGCCCCCCCCCCCCGGCAATTCTCCGGGCCCCGATAGGCCGAGCGGCCGCCCGTTTCCGGCCGGTCCCGCTGGTGTGAAATACACAAGGTCCATACCGGCGGGAGATGGCTCTGAGGGCGGCCTGCGGAGTACTCGGGGGGGCGCGTTGAGATCCGGCCCCGGGGCGGGCCCCCACGGTGGCATGGCCCCCGATCGGGGTCTACCGATCTGCGGGTGGGCCTGTGCCGTGGGGGCACTCTTTCCGTCCGCACTGGCCTCTGTAACGCTCCGGCATGGCCGGCGCGGAGAAGAAACCCCCTGCGCATGCCCCAGAACATGCTGGCGCTCCCGCGCATGCGCCAACTCGCCCTGGCCGGCGGAGGCCCTTCGGCGCCGGGTGGCGCAGCACCAACCACTCCAGTGCGGGCCTAGCCCACGGAAGTGTGGAGGATTACGCAACGTCCGGGCGGCCCGACGCCAGAGTGGTTCACGCCACTCTTTGACGCCAGTACAGCCCGCCCGCCGGCTGGGGGAGAATCCCGGCCTATATGTATGTATATATATATATATATAATTATGTACCCCTTTCCTTTGAATGTCTGTGACTTTCTGATACTGAGACATATTTCGCAAGTATCTCAGCCAAAAGCTGATGGTTGATGGTTTTTATAAATAGCATGACCGAATGGGGGGATTGCATAAAGCATATCGTCCAGAAATGGTCCCTCAGGGGACAGTGGCCCTTTTTTTTTTAACACTGGTGAGCTGATACTGCACAATACAATTTATACCAAAAGATTTGTCACCCTCCTCTTACCAATCAAATAAGAAACAGTTTATAACTATCAAGGATGGTGAATCCTTCCTGCACCCAAAAATATAGACCACAATTTCCAGCCCTTCAATGCAGCCTGCAGCCAAAGTGCATTTGTGTCTGCCATGAGAAATTAGAGACTTCCCTCTGATTTTTCATACTTTGTCACTATCAGTGCGAGATATGGCACTTGTGCCAGAATTTATGACAAGAGTTTTTGAGGCCAGTTTATTTGGGCCATCTGTCTGCTGTGTTACAAATTTACAACCAACTGCATTTTAAGTAAAGCTGAGTCACATCTTGCACAGCATTTGTTTTTATATTGTGCCCCCCCCCCCCCCCCCGTCCCCCCCAACCCCCCGTCCCCCCCGTCCCCCGACAGAAAAAAGTATTTTGGATCTTCACAATGAAAATGAAAAAAATGAAAATCGCTTATTGTCACAAGTAGGCTCCAATTGAATTTACAGTGAAAAGCCCCTCGTCACCACATTCTGGCGCCTGTTCGGGGAGGCTGGTACAGGAATTGAACCCGCACTGCTGGCCTGCCTTAGTCTGCTTTAAAAGCCAGCTATTTAGCCCACTGTGCTAAACCAGTCCCTGCAAGCTGGAAGGTTAGAACTTCAAATAGGAAATTTAAGGGCAGGGGTGGAATAATCAAATATGCATATGCCTCTTGAGGACATTTTGGAAGTCAGTGAGGTAGGTAAGAAGACAGAGTGACTTTGGGAGAGAACTTTGGAGTATCAGTATACTCTATGGTCTAGACCGTCTGATCAGTATAGCAGAGAACAATCAAACGCTTGCCACTATTGAGCATCAGGACCCAGAGGAAGTACCAACCTGTCCACATGGACGGTATTTAGGAAGGAATGTTAAAGTTCTGGAGAGCACAGATACACTGCGTGGACCGCTTTATGGATTCCTCCGACACTGACCCTGCTGACAGAGACCTTGCGCAAGATTCCATGAAATGGCCAGAGATTTACACCAGAATGTCGTGAGCCTTTAATCCCAGGCATTAACCAAGATGGGATTTAACGTGAAATCTGTATAGGGAAGACGTTTCTTCGAGAAAGACGGGAGTAGAGAATAATCGAAGCTTTATTAAGCAGAGATGTGTGGCCTCCTGCAGCTGCTACCAGAATGGGAGCAGCTCTGGTGTGCATACACATTTATACGCCGCCTACTGGGCGGAGCCAGCAGGCAGGGATTTACCCCTGTACCTCTAGTACAGGAGCCTTACCGTACTATACCTAATATACAGTTACTACATCTAATATACAGTTAGTGGTGACTACCACATAGACAATAAGCAAACTTGCAGAACAATCAACAGCCACCTCTATTGATTACTCTACCAAGAACCCATTATCCTTGTGTTAACATTTTGAACTGACAACTCCTATTCGCAACCGCTGTCCAAATTCTTAACATATAAAAGCAGTCAAGAGTGTTTTGAATATTAGAAGTTGGTGCTTATTTTATGAGGCTATTATGTGAAATGTACTTTACTATTTATATAATTTTAAGTGCTTTTCCACATTTACTTACATTATGTAATCTCATACCAGCAATTAAAAGTTTTAAAGTTCAAAATGTTTTTTGAAAAACCTCTTAACAACTTTAGTGTTGCTGAAAAGAGAAGACATGCTGTTGAAGCTTTCCCTCGTGCATTTATCAGGACAGTTGCAGGAAAGCCAAATTTCAAAGGAAACAATTTACACTGCATGAGAAAAGGGGTGCTGGTTGGTTGGCAAGTTGACTCTGATTGGTCAAGATGCTGCCATGGGGAATGCACCAGGGAACAATTGTCCGCCATGCTTTTATTCATTCTAAAAGGTCTGATCATATTCCTTTTTCCTGTAGCGGACAGGCCCCTGCATATGTACATAAGTATCTTCCACCAAGTGTAAGTGAGCTACCTTGTGAGTTCACCTAATAATCTGAAATTGGTTGTTGGTGTAATTCTTAGCAAGCTGACAGCTCTAGATTGTTCAGCAAATACTGCCCAACCCGTCGAATCACATCTAACGTTGGGTATTATGTTCTGAGTTTTGCGAGCACAGGCTGGTTGGGTACGGTCAGCGTTCTGTCATCTATTGCAAACAACTGAAGGGCCTGTCCGCTACAGGAAAAAGGAATATGATCAGACATTGCACCTTTTGGAATGAATAAAAGCATGTCAGACAATTGTTTCCTGTTTGATACAATCTGCCAGCCATTGGAATGTGTGGCCTACGTAGCTGGCATTGCACTGGAACTGAAATTCATATAGCATACGACTCATATGTGTGGTAGGCAGAACGTCTTTTTGGTTTGACGGCCGAATACTTTTGGTGGAAAACACCACTTTAGCGGCTTTTGAAAAACATTCACTACAACGCTGCATAGCTACTAGACTTCAAGAGACATTTCCTACACTGCTGCCAGCAAAGGGGTGTTGCCTCATCACTTTCGTGCCTCTCTAATCACCCACATGGCTGTCTTCATGGATGGCTGCAACTTGCAGCTGGGACAGTAAGTCCTGACAATTCCAGCTCAAAAAATGTTAAACTTAAACCACAGTTTAATGTGCAGTCAGTGGTGTACCCCACTGCTTCACCATTGACTATGAAATCTGGGCTATTGTGTGATCGTGTTTTTGTGCAATATGATTGAGATATTAGTATTTGATAAAGAGGCAGTGTAGCTGAACCTCATATGAGGGCAACTGTCCTCAGACTGGTTTAACTCAGTTCACTGAGGGTGGCATGGTGGCGCAGTGGTTGCAATGCTGCCTCACAGTGCTGAGGACCTGGGTTTGATCCTGGCGCCGGGTCACTGTCGGTGTGGAGTTTGCACATTCTTCCCATGTATGCGTGGGTCTCACACCCCACTACCCAAAGATGTGCAGGCTAGATGGATTGGCCACGCTAAATTGCCCCTTATAAATAATTGGGTACTCTAAAAAAAATTTTAAACCCAGTTGACTGGACAGCTAGTTTGTGATGCAGAGCAAGGCCAATAGAATGGATTAAATTCCCATACCAGCTGAAGTTAATCATAACTCTCAGGTTAAATCACCACCCGTCAGCTCTCCTCCTCAAAGGGGAAAGCGGCCTATGGTTATCTGGGACTACGGCAGCTTACCAGGTTGCAAACTAAAAACAATGATGACCTCTTGAATACCATAATTTTTTTCTGGGAAAACAAAATGGCGGGTTAAGGGCACCAGATTTGTTGTATTAAAGTCACTTTCTTACTTGCTTTCAGATGCTTGATATATCTGTGTACAACAAATTAATGTTTAACGTTTCTAAGGGCTTCCGAAGACTACAGCAAAGATTTGTATATTTTTTTGTATGAAGGAAAGCAGTAACACAAAATAACAACTCTCGGCTAGGAAAAATAAAAGTGAATGAGCCAACTTGTTTTGACAAGGAACTAAGCTAGATTTCTCGATTAATAGCACAGTGAAGGATGGATTCCTAACAACAGTGTGCCCTTTGTTCAGAATAGTGGGGCAAATGTTACAATTTCAAGCTCCCAGCACTAAACTTTGAGCAATTGTAGTGAAGATTGAGAAAATCAGGTGCAGAGGACTGCACAAGTGATTTTAGGACTCATCCAACCTTCTGTCCATTCATTTTAACTTAACATATTAATTAAGGTAATGATGCTATCAATGTACTAATCTTTCAAATTTACCATGATGCTTTTGTAATTCCTCACTTTACATGCATAAGATTTATATTTCAAATTTATCCTACTCCACCTGTAAACCCCCGATTTTCAGCCATATCATTTATTAAAATGAAAGTGGTTCAAAATGAATGGAGGAAAAAGAACCTTCACAATCAATCTTTTTTCTCCTGACTTGTTTCCTTAGGTGCTGACTCTGCTACAATGTAGCAGGTTGTGCTTCAGTAACCCACCAAACAATTGTTTTCTATGCATTGAGTAGGTAGCAAATGACCCAAGTTATTCAACTGTGGAAAGTATCGCAGCTGGACCTGATCTTACTTCCATATACAGGCACTTTTACCAAAAGGGGTCACGAATGCAACGAGGAACAAGAAGCCTGACTGCTTTTTACATTCTCTGCACTTCGTGTTAAAAAGCTGCTAATAGCAACTGAACTGGCAACTCAGCTAGCAACCAACTCAGCATAAGGCAGGGATCCAACTTGAGAGATCTTTTCTGGCCTGTATGATTCAGTAGTACAATGTATCGTACAGAATGTTATCACAAATAATGAGACCATTTCACCTATCTTGCTGAAAGAGCTACCATTTAGTCCCATATTACTATTTTTTCCCTATACCGTTATGTTAATTTGCACTTATTGTTCCACTTCCCTCTTAGAAATTCTGGATTCTGCTTCCATCGCATTCCCATATCCTCACAAATTGCATTTAAAATATTCTCCTAACCGCTTTCCTCCGGGTGCTCCAGTTCCCTCCCACAAGTCCCAAAAGACGTGCTGTTAGATAATTTGGACATTCTAAATTCTCCCTCTGTGGACCCGAACAGGTGCCGGAATGTGGCGACTAGGGGCTTTTCACAGTAACTTCATTGCAATGTTAATGTAAGCCTGCTTGTGACAATAAAGATTATAATTATTACCTGGGAAGTTTGAACACGGATTTAGCGTTGGAGATTTAGGATGGTTCTGACTTACTTAGTAGAATAGTTACCAAGAAAAAGTTAGAAGCTTTAAAACCAGTTCCAACTCCTGCAGATTGGAAGGTGGAAAATGCAGCTGCACTTTTTCTGAGAGGAGGGAGAGAGAAAATGGGGAACTACAGACCTATTAGCCTGATATCAGGCTAATAGTACAGAAGATGCTAGAATCTATAGTAAAGGATGTGATAACAGGACACTTCGAAAGAAAATGGTAGGACTGTTCAGAGTCAATATAAATTTACAAAAAGGAAACTATGGTGGCATCACGGTAGCATAGTGGTTAGCACTGTGGCTTCACAGCGCCAGGATCCCAGGTTCGATTCCCTGCTGGGTTACTGTCTGTGCGGAGTCTGCACGTTCTCCCCGTGTCTGCGTAGGTTTCCTCCGGGTGCTCCGGTTTCCTCCCACAGTCCAAAGATGTGCAGGTTAGGTGGATTGGCCGTGATAAATTGCCCCTTAGTGTCCAAAATTGCCCTTAATGTTAGGTGGTGTTACTGGGTTATGGGGATGGGGTAGCGGTGTTGACCTTGGGTAGGGTGCTCTTTCCAAGAGCCGGTGCAGACTCGATGGGCCGAATGGCCTCCTTCTGCACTGTAAATTCTATGACACACACACAGAGGTAGAGGAATGGTACAATGCACAGCTCCAAATGGGTCACTCTCAAGCAGACCACTGACCTGTTACTTGGCCACTACTGGAGTGAGTTCATGGCCACAGTGGTGGTTTATGTTTAACAAATTTGTTTGGTGTTTTTTGAGGATGTAACACGCAGAATAAATAAGGGGAACTGAAGGGTGGGGTATAATTAGATTTTCAGAAAGTCTTTGCTAAAGTTGCACACAAGGGATTAGTAAACAGAGTTAGAGCACATGGAATTGGGAGGAATATACTGGCATGGATTGATAACTGGTTATTGGACAGAAGACAGAGAGTAGGAATAAATGGGTCATTTTCAGGTTAGCAGGTTGTGACTAATGGGGTACTGTAAGGATCAATGCTCGGGCCCAGCCACACACAATCTATATCAGGAATGTGGACCTGGCAATTGAATGTAATATTGTGCAGATGGCACAAAATTAGGTGGAAGTGTAAGGAAGATACAGATGCTTCAAAGGAATTTGAAAAGGCTAAGCGAATGGGTAAAAAATTGGCAGATGAAATATGTGAAGAAATGTAAGGTTATCCACTTTGGTAGGAAATACAGCACATTTCTTAAATAGTGAGAGGCTGGGAAGTGTTGAACATCAAATGGTGACCTTGTTCATGAGTCACTGAAAATTTGTATAGGGTTCGGCAAGGTGGATCCAGGAAGGATGTTGCCTTGGCCAGAGGGTCTAGAACCAGGGGACTCATGAATCCAAGGTCCCGGTTGAGGCCGTACTCATGTGTGCTCTTGGGACCTTGGATTCATGTCGCATTACATTCATCCCCCACCAACTGGCCTGGGCTTGCAAAATCCTATCAACTGTCCTGGCTTGAGACAATTCACACCTCTTTAACCTGGGGGTTACCCCTATCTCTGGATCTATAAAGATTTAATTACCTGCAAATGCTTGCATTTAAAGCAATGTCTTGCATCTTTGACATTGTCTATATATATGTTTCTGGAACATACCTCTTCATTCACCTGAGGAAGGAGCAGTGCTCCGAAAGCTAGTGTTTGAAACAAACCTGTTGGATTTTAACCTGGTGTTGTAAGACTTCTTACTGTGCTCACCCCAGTCCAACATCGTCATCTCCACATCTTGAATAAATTCAATGACCCAGCCTCCATTGCTTGTAGGGGGACAGAACTGCACAAACTAGCCATCCTCTGAGACAAAAAATTCTCCTCATCTTAGTCATAAAAGGGAGACTTCTTTATGCTTCAACATGTCCCCTCGTTCTACTCTCTCCCACGAGTGGAAACATCTTCCCGGTATCTACCATGTCAGGTACCCACAGGGACTTACAGCATGTAAGACTGTAGAATAGTCTAGCCAATGGGACCTGAATTTTCATGGCTCCACAATCACGTGCTTACACTGGATGCTTCAACCGGGATCCTCTGCCGCTGAGCTCACTGAGCTTTTCACAGCTAGGGATAGAATTCTGTTTAAATAAGAACAGTGGGAACCTGAACCTCTATAGAAACATGGAAGGTCACAGCATAGAAGGAGGCCATTCAGCCCATTATGCCTGCTTGGTGTCTTTAGATAAGCTATCCAATGAATCCCACCCCCTCCACCCTCTGCTCTTTCCCCATAACTCAGCAAATTATTTCCATTCAAGCATTTATCCAATTTTCCTTTGAATTTTACTCTGAACATCTCTCAGGAGCCTTGTGGGTTTGTGAAAAGCTTGGAATATCAAACCGATTGCAGGCCAGGCCACCGTGGGGCCTCCCCCGGGGTCGGATCCCCCCGCGCCCCCCCCGAGTACCGCCCCCCCCCCATACTCACCTGCCAGGTCCCGCCATGCGTGAGGTGAGTAATTCACGCCGGCGGGACTGTCCAAAACTGGGCGCCGCTCAGCCCATCGGGGCCCGGAAAATCGCCAGGGTTGGGGGGGGGGGATGCTGTCAACCGACCCCAACCGGCGTGGCGGGAATCCTGATGACGCCCGAGAAACGGCGCCGGAGAATAGGGCAGCCAGCGGCGGGGCGGGATTTGCGCCAGCCCTCATGGATTCTCCGACCCGGCGGGGGGTCGGAGAATCCCGGCCCACGTGTAGTTCACATACAGTTTATATCGTTATATCTCATTACTTTATTTCTAGAGTTAGTTTTGTAGAGTGTCAAACTCATTTATTAGTTTTATCGTTACTTAATAAATTTGTTTACTTTACATCGAAGACTCGTGTATTCTTCAAGATCATCTGCAACCAGTAAAGACAGATATTACTTTCACCACGTAATACAACGTGCTACCAGGAGTAGTAATATAATATAACAATCTCAGGCTGGGAATCCCTGCGTAATGATTCTTATATCTGTTCTTCTGGCAGTCTGTATAGCATATCTGACAGGACAACTGCTGCACTTCCCTCATTAAACATACAGTCCAGAAGTCTCAGCTGTGCTGCCCCTACCGCACCTTCGGTTGTAGGGCTGTTTTTTGAGGTGATGGAGCATCAGGGATAACCAAGGCCCTGCGTGAGATGGACCGTGAATTTTCAGGACCAGCCACAACAGAATCCATAGCCTCCTCTCATATTCTGTTGTGGAGAATTCCAGCATTTTCTATTATCACCTTACGATTTTGAGACTGCGTCCAGAATCTATAGGACCAAACCTTCAATGTTTTACTGGTGATCAACCACTCAATACTAGCGCACAAAGTCCATGGAACCAGTAATGCAATGCCTCATGCTGAATTTCTGATGCCACAGAGGAGCTGGTCTCATTATCCTTTTTGGTCTTCAGGTGAATTGCCCAAACTTTTTTATAGTGGAAATACTGTTTGAAGTCACTTCAGAATGCAGCCACATTCCCATCCGATATTCAATGACACAAGTCTTTTGTGATACATGAGTAGCGATGTCAGTCACATTTCAAAATAATTTAAAAGATAAATGATATTTGGGAAAGACCGTAACATGTTGACAGAGTTACGATAACATAACAAATTATGAGTTAGCAAGAAAATGTCCAGCAAATCTTTCCTTAACACTAGTTATTGGATTGGATTTGTTTGTTGTCCCGTGTACCGAGGTACAGTGAGAAACATTTTTGTGCGAGCAGCTCAACAGGTCATTTAGTACATAAAGAAATAAAAGAAAAAGAAAAGAAATAATGGCCGGGATTCTCCCCTTCCTGGCGGGGCGGGGGAATCCGGCGTAATGGAGTGGCGGGAACCACTCCGGCGTCGGGCCGCCCCAAAGGTGCGGAATCCTCTGCACCTTTAGGGGCCAAGCCCTCACCTTGAGGGGCTAGGCCCGCACCGGAGTGGTTTCCGTCCACCAGCTGGCGGGAAAGGCATTTGGTGCCACGACAACCGGCGCCGAAAGGACTTCGCCGGGTGACGCATGTGCGGGAGCGTCAGCGGCCGCTCATGGCATCCCCGCGCATGCGCAGTGGAGGGGGTAAATTCCGCTTGATATCAATAGTGGGAAAACTGATGGAAGCCATAATACGGGATGAGATAAATATACACTCAGAGAATAATAAGTTAATAATAGGCAGTCAACATGGCTTTGTCAAGGGCAGGTTATGTCTGACAAATTTAATTGAGTTATTTGACGAAGTGACACAGGCAGTGGATGAAGGTAGTGCTGTGGATGTTGTATATTTAGACTTTCAGAAAGCATTTGATACAGTGCCACATGGCAGCTTGGTTAGCAAATTAGAAATATTTGGGATTGATGGGTCCTTGGCAGAAGTAGAAGTTGGCTAAGAAATAGGAAACAGAGGGTAGGTATAGAAGGGCAATTCTCAGACTGGGGATGAGTTGAAATGGTGTTCCCCAGGGCTCAGTGTTGGGGCCCTTGCTTTTTCTGATTTACATAAATGATTTAGAAGTGGGTGTCGAGGGCAAAATCTGTAAATTTGCAGGTGAGATAAGCTAGGGAGAATAGTGAATTGTGAGGATGACGCTGAGCATCTTCAGAGGGACATTGACAAGTTGGCCAAATGGGCAGACACCTGGCAGATGAATTTCAATGCAGCGAAATGTGAGGTAATGCATTTTGGTAGAAGAAACATGAGGAGACACCATAGGCTCAATGGTACAACTTTGAGGGGAGTACAGGAGCAGAGTGACCTTGTTGTTCAAGTATATAATTCTCTGAAGGTGACCAGGCAAGTTGAAATAGTTGTTAAGAAGGCTGATAGGATCCTTGGGTTTATAAATAGAGGCATAGAATATAAAAGCAAGGAAGTGATGCTACATCTCTGCAAACCATTGGTCAGACCACATTTGGAATATTATGTTCAGTTCTGGGAACATTATTTAGGGAAGGATGTTAAAGCCCTGGAGAGAGTGCAGAGGAGATTTACTGGATACAAAGAAAGATTGGAGAAATTGAGCTTGTTCTCGTTGGAGCAGAGAAGATTAAGAGGTGACCTTATTGAGGTGTTCAAAATTCTGGACAATTTTGACCGGGTAAAGAAGGATATTCTGTTTCCACTGGTTGGTATGTCAGTGACTAGGAGTCAATTTCAAAATGGTCAGCAAGAGAGCGAAGAGTGAGATGAAAATAAACTTCTTTATTCCGTTGATTTCACAATGGCGGGACGATCCAGTCTGCCAGATTACTGCCGAAAAAGTGAAAATCAAAATCGGCTTCATTTCCTCTTCCGACAAGAACATAACTTGGAAAATACTGCGAGGTGGATTTTAATGTGCCGGAAAAGCAGCAGCAAGGGGACCAAGCATTGACACTTCCTCAGAAAGCAGGTGGTGGAAAAACAGCCATTGTTTTTGTCGGTTCACACTCTCCCCTTGGAGAATAGTTTGAAGTTGTGAAAGGATACACAGGCTGATTAACACAGATATAATAGAACTTTATTATCCATGTAAAAATAGAAATATGTCTTTCGCTTCACCTTCTATATCACATATAATCATACAATCATTTGTAAAAAATAGTAAATATTTCATATATACCTACATTCATACATTTGTGTGTATATAACATACATCTAAACTGTACAAACAGAACACATTGCACTTTTCCATTATTGTACTTACTGCAGTTAAAATAAATTTTAAAATCAAGTTACATTTCCATTCTATTTAGTAAGCTTATAGAAGGATGGCACTGGGAACAAAAGATTTCTTGAACAGATTTTTCCTAGCGACGGGCATTCTAAAATGGCGGCCCAAAGAGAGCGTTTCAAATTGATGATGTAAAGAGTGAGAGGGATCACCGATGATGGCCTGCGCTTTCCCCTTAACTGCATTGTTAAATAAATTATCGAGCTGTGTCTGCTGTCTACCAATGATTTTACCTGCAGTGTTAACCATTCTGGCCAGCTTACATTTGCATTTCACACTCCGGTTACCATACCAGACTGTCATGTTGAATGAGAAAATACTCTGTACCAGACTTTGGATACCTTCTCTAATACATTTTGACTCACCTCAAACCCTTTCAGTTTTCTTTAAAAACAGACACTGACTAGCGTTTTTAAAGATCTGGGGCGAAATTCTCCGTTATTGGCGGAAAGTCCGCCGATCGGCGCACAAAACGGCGCAAATCCGATTTGCGTCACGTCGGTAAAATGGGTCGATAGTCTCCGGCCCGAAATGGGCTAGCAGCGACGTAACGGGATCCGCGCTTGCACAGTGGTTCACGCCGTGCTGCGTCATACGCGCTGCACGGCGTGACGGCTCATAAGGCCGCGCTGCTCACCCCCACCCGACCGGAACACCCGACCGCAACACCGGACTGGATAGCTGGCCGTCGCTCAGCCCCGAGGTTCGAGTCACGCGATGTGGAGGCGCTCCTGGACGCGGTGGAGCAGAGGAGGGACGCCCTGTATCCCGGGCACGGCCGCAGAGTTGCCCAACCCCACAGCCGGCGTCTGTGGAGGGAAGTGGCAGAGGCCGTCACCGCTGCGGCCCTGACACCACGGACAGGCACCCAGTGCCACAAGAAGGTGAACGACCTCGTCAGAGCAGGCAGGGTGAGCCTCCCCATATCCCCCCCTCCCCCATATCCCCCATCCCCCATATCCCCCCTCCCCCATATCCCCCCTCCCCCATATCCCCCCTCCCCCATATCCCCCCCTCCCCCATATCCCCCATATCCCCAAGTGAATCCAGCCCTAACCTTAACCTCTGCAATGCACGCGCAACCGATGGCGTGCATTCATATACCTGCCTAACACTGTTGCCTTTTACCCCTGCCACCCCCCCCCCCTCCCCACAGGAGAAGCGCGCACACAACAATAGGGAGCATGTGAGGACTGGAGGAGGGCCCGCTGATGAGAGGCCACTGACCGTACACGAGGAAAGGGCCCTGGAACTGGCTGGCGGACCTGAGGACCGGGAGGTTGCAGATGCAGAGGTCGGGGGCGTACTAGCGAGTGAGCCACCGACAGCCCGTCCCCATATCCCCCCTCCCCTATATCCCCCTCCCCGGTATCACCTGATCACTGCCTGATGTCTAACCATGCATGCTTCATTGTGTATCGCAGGACCAAACGTCCAGGCACCCATCCCCGCAGATGCAGACCGCCCGCAGGATGCCCCTCGGAGACCACAGGAGACGGAGAGACCCGCACCCTCCAGCATGCGACGCCCGCAGGATGCCCCTCAGAGACCACAGGAGACGGAGAGACCCGCACCCTCCAGCATGCGACGCCCGCAGGATGCCCCTCGGAGACCACGGGAGACGGAGAGACCCGGACCCTCCAGCATGCGACGCCCGCAGGATGCCCCTCGGAGACCACGGGAGACGGAGAGACCCGGACCCTCCAGCATGCGACGCCCGCAGGATGCCCCTCGGAGACCACGGGAGACGGAGAGACTCGGACCCTCCAGCATGCGACGCCCGCAGGATGCCCCTCTGAGACCACGGGAGACGGAGAGACCCGGACCCTCCAGCATGCGACGCCCGCAGGATGCCCCTCGCACACCACGGGAGACGGAGAGACCTGGAGGAACAGGGAGACGACACCCCCGACACGTGCAGGAGCGACCACCCAGCGACGAGGGGGGCAGCCACAGGCCCCCGTCACATCCGAGCCAAGACACCACTACCCAGGACACCACTACCCAGGACACCACTACCCAGGACACCCCTACCCGGGACAGCACTACCCAGGAAGACGAAATACCGGACAGTGACTCAGAGTGGATTGGTGGAGACGAACCCCCACCCCAAAGTGCCATGGACTCAGAGTGGGACGAAGAGCACGACACAACGCCACTGCTGTCACCAACACCCTCCACCATCGCAGAAACACTCACCACGGTTGGGCACTTTAGTGATGAGGCGTCTGGTACACTCACTGGTACGCACAACACAGCCGCCCCGGTACAGCAGGTGGAGGTAGGAGCAGCAGAGGGACCGGGCGGTCGGAGGGCAGCCCAGCCCAAGCGAACATCTGCCGCCCAGATGGATCCCGGGTTCCTGCAGTTACCACACCCACACATAGATCCGATGCAACCACCGACCCGGAGACGAGCGAAGAGGGTGACGGGCGGCTTGCGGCGGCTGCGGTCGCAGGTGGAGGAGTCCACCCGCGTCCAGGAGCTGGGAGTGGTGCCGGTCATGCGTGCCACCCAGGCCGACACCGCATGGGTGGCGTCCGCGGTGGAGGCAATGGGTGCGACGGTGTCAGACATGGGGAACGGTTTGCGAGGCCTGGGGCCTTCCGTGCAGGCGGCGTCTGTGGCCCAGGAAATGGCTGCCCTCTCACAGGAGGCCATGAGCCAGTGCCAGCGCCAGATGGCAGAGGCGCTCAACGCCATAGCCCAGTCTCTGCAGGCCATGGCCCAGTCTCAGCAGGCCATGGCCCAGTCTCTGCAGGCCATCGCTGAGGGCATCGGCGCCAGTTTTGGAGGTTTGCCAACCCCCTGGGCTCCATGGCTGCAAACCTGCAGACCCCTGTCGATACAAGCACGGGCCTCCAGGACTGGCAGCGCCAGATGTCGGGGGGGCGTCGGATGGCCAGTCCGTTCGCATCCCCCACCCATGTAGAGGCCTGGGGGCCATCGGGCACCCCGAGGGAGGAGGAGGTGGTGTGGTCCGTCCCGGCTCCCTCTGTAGGGGAGGTCCCGGTACACCGCGACACCTCGGACTCCCCCCCCTTCCGTCCCAGGTGCATCGGGTGGGCAACGGGCAGGACAGGCTGGCAGCTCGCCATCCCAGTCGCCCGGGCCGCAGCCTGGCCCATCTAGGCCAGGACGCCCCAGGAAACGGCCGCCAAAGGGATCCAGTGTCAGAGGGCAGGAATCACAGGAGTCCACCTCCAGTTCTGCTGTACCGTCTGGGGAACCACGTAGACGTAGTCAAAGGGCCCGTAAGGCCAAACAATTAGACACTGAGTAAGTTGGCACGGGTGCAGGGCACAGATGGGTTTTAGGGGCTAGGGCACGTGCATGAACTCCTTTGGTTATTAAAGTCAATGTTACACCTACCGAAGCTGCCTTTGTGCTCTGTCCAAAGTGTGCGGGGGTGTCATGTACGTTGAGCGCAAGTGTGTGTGTGAGGGGTGGTCTTACCTCAGCCCCAGGTGAGTCTGCCCCCTTCCCCCTGGGCCGCCATCAACATCCCCCGGGCAGAGGACGGGACCGTGCGCTGCAGTGTCACAGCCGCATGCAGGGACGGTCCGGGTGGATGGTGGTACTGTGGCCATGGGTCAGACATAGTCCAACGATGTAGAGCCAGGAGCTCATCGCAGGGCGGGTTGTCATCATCCTCCATGGCCTGCGATAGACACGCGTCCACCCGCAACTGTGTGAGCCCGGCCCGTTGTGCCGCAGGTGGATCGGCAATGGGGGGGGGGGGTGGTGTGCATGCGGGTGGGGTGTGTGGGGTTGGGGAGGGGGGTGAGGGTGCTGGGTGGGTGGATGGGTGGGGGGTGTGGGTGGTCGGCTGTTGCCATGGTGTGCGGTCTGTGGCCATACTACCCGATTCCCACGCCCATCTAGTCAGTGAAGCGGGCGTCTATCAGTCTGTCCCGTGCCCGCTGGGCCAGCCGGTAATGGTGGACAGCCACCCGCCTGTGTCTACCCCGTCTGCCCTGACCATTGCCCCCATCCCCCTCATCTGGGGAGGACTGGGCCTCTTCCTGCTGCTCCTCCACTCCGCCCTCCTCTGCCTGCGGCACATCGCCCCTCTGCTGGGCTATGTTGTGCAGGATGCAGCACACCACAATGATGTGGCCGACCCTATCTGACCGATACTGGAGGGCGCCCCCAGAGAGGTCCAGGCACCTGAAACGCATCTTCAGCACGCCAAAGCACCTCTCGATCACTCCCCTTGTCGCTACATGGGCATCATTGTAGCGGTTCTCCACCTCATTGCGTGGCCTCCGTATAGGCGTCATCAGCCACGATCGCAATGGGTAGCCCCTGTCGTCCAGCAACCAGCCCCTCAACCGGGGATGGCATCCCTCGTACATGCCGGGGATGGATGACCGCGACAACACGAATGAGTCGTGTACACTGCCTGGGTGACGGGCGCAGACGTGCAGGATCATCATGCGGTGGTCGCAGACCACCTGTACGTTCATCGAATAGGTCCCCTTCCTATTAGTGAACACGGCCCTGTTATCTGCAGGTGGCCGCACGGCGACGTGCATCCCATCGATCGCGCCCTGGACCATGGGGAACCCGGCCACGGCAGAGAAGCCCACGGCCCGGGCGTCTTGGCTGGCCCGGTCCACGGGGAAGCGGATGTAGCGGTGCGCCATGGCATATAGGGCATCTGTCACTGCCCGGATGCACGGTGCACCGAAGTCTGCGATATGCCGGACAGGTCCCCACTCGGAGCCTGGAATGACCCCGTTGCATAAAAGTTCAGGGCCACCGTAACCTTGACGGACACGGGGAGAGGGTGTCCCCCGCCAGTGCCACGCGGTGACAGGTGTGCCAGCAGGTGGCAGATGTGTGCCACGGTTTCCCGGCTCATCCGGAGTCTCCTCCTGCATTCCCGGTCCGTGAGGTCCTGGTATGACTGCCGGGGCCGGTACACACGGGGCGCCCTCGGGTGCCTCCGTTGCCGTGGGGCCGCGACGTCCTCCTCCCCCTCCTCGTCCTGTCGGTCAGGTGTCCCTCCAGCCTGGGCGGCTGCCGCCTGCCCCTCTGCGGCAGCCTGCGCCGCCTCTCTGGCACGCTCCTCCTCATCCAGGGCAACATAGACATGAGCGGCTGCCACCACGGCGGCCAACATCGCTGGATGATCTGAAAACATGACGGCCTGGTGGGGGGGAGGGGAACGACGACATGTCATCATTGCCCATATCCCCTCCTCCCCCCAGCCAGGTGGCATGGACCGCATGGGTCCAACTGTTGGAGGCTGGCACCTGGCCAGGTGGACCAACTCACTTGCCCTCCCATCCCCCTCCTCGGCATGGACACCCCCCCCAACCTCCATCCCAGCACGACCCCCCCCCCCCAACCTCCACCCCGGCACGGACCCCCCGCCCCCCAACCTCCACCCCGGCACGGACCCCCTCCCAACCTCCACCCCGGCACGGACCCCCCCCCAACCTCCACCCCGGCACGGACCCACCCCCCCCCCAACCTCCACCCCGGCACGGTCCCCCCCCAATCTCCACCCCGGCAGGGCACGGACCCCCCCCCCAACCTCCACCACGACACGGCACGGACCCCCCCCAACCTCCACCCCAGCACGGACCCAACCTCTACCCCGGCACGGACCCCCCCCCAACCTCCACCCCAGCACGGACCCCCCCCCAACATCCACCCCGGCACAAACCCCCCCCCAACCTCCACCCCGGCACGGACCACCCCCCAATCTCCACCCCGGCACGGCACGGACCCCCCCCCCAACCTCCACCACGACACGGCACGGACCCCCCCCAACCTCCACCCCAGCACGGACCCCCCCCCCCCAACCTCCACCCCGGCACGGACCCCCCCCCCCCCAACCTCCACCCCAGCACGGACCCCCCCCCAACATCCACCCTGGCACGGACCCTCCCCCCAACCTCCTCCCCGGCACGGCACGGACCCCCCCCCCAACCTCCACCCCGGCACGGACCCCCCCCCAACCTCCACCCCGGCACGGACCCCCCCCAACCTCCACCCCAGCACGGACCCCCCCCCAACCTCCACCCCGGCACGGACCCCCCCACAACCTCCACCCCGGCACGGCACGGACCCCCCCCCAACCTCCACCCCGGCACGGACCCCCCCCAACCTCCACCCCGGCACGGACCCCACCCCCAACCTCCACCCCAGCACGGACCCCCCCCAACCTCCACCCCGGCATGGACCCCCCCCAACCTCCACCCCGGCACGGCACGGCACGGCCCCCCCCAACCTCCACCCCAGCACGGACCCCCCCCCAACCTCCACCCCAGCACGGACCCCCCGTCCCCCAACCTCCACCCCGGCACGGACCCCCCCCCCCCAACCTCACCCCGGCACGGCACGGACCACCCCCCCCCAACCTCCACCCCGGCACGGATCCCCCCCCCCCCCCAACCTCCACCCCGGCACGGCACAGACCCCCCCCCAACCTCCACCCCAGCACGGACCCTCCCCAACCTCCACCCCGGCACGGCACGGACCCCCCCCCCCCCCCCCAACCTCCACCCCGGCACGGACCCGCCATCCACCTCCCCGGCACGGACCCCCTCCCGGCACTCCCCCGGAGCCCAGCCTACTCTAACCACCCCCCCCCCCCCCCACCCCCACCCCCGGCCGCACACACACACACACAAGCCGAGACACACCTCTCCTCACGCATTCAGACTGCGGCCACGCCATTGCCTGCCCAGAGCCAACCCCCCAGGCCGTCACTCACCTCCACGCTGGTCGGCGTGAGTCTGGAGCACCGGGTCATGCCGATGAAAAGGAGGTTTAATTTACGTCGACGTGAACGGTCATCACGTCGACGGGACTTCGGCCCATCCGGAAGGGAGAGTATCGGCAGGCCGAAAATCGGCTGCCTTGTGCAGACTCGTGACATTCTCCGCGGCAGCGGCGACATTAACGCCCCGCCGACTTTTCTCCCTTCGGAGACTTCGGCAACCGGCGGGGGCGGGATTCACGGCGGCCTACGGCCATTCTCCGACCCTCTGGGGGGTCGGAGAATGACGCCCCTGGTCAGTATCATAGAATTTACAGTGCAGAAGGCCATTCGGCCCATCGAGGCTGCACCGGCTCTTGGAAAGAGCACCCTACCCAAGGTCAACACCGCCACCGTATCCCCATAACCCAGTAACCCCACCCAACACTAAGGACAATTTTGGACACTAAGGGCAATTTATCATGGCCAATCCACCTAACCTGCACATCTTTGGACTGTGGGAGGAAACCGGAGCACCCGGAGGAAACCCACGCACACACGGGGAGGATGTGCAGACTCCGCACAGGCAGTGACTCAAGCCGGAATCGAACCTGGGACCCTGGAGCTGTGAAGCAATTGTGCTATCCACAATGCTACCGTGCTGCCCTTATTGTCTATGAAGCTCAGCTTCTGGTCTATATATATTCCCATTCAAACATTCTACAATCTCTCCTGGTTGATCATTAAGATACAGAGGTTCACACACGTGCAGGTCATTGCTATGTAAAAGTAGCTCTTTGGATTTATCTACATTGATCTGCAGAGCAGTCAATTTACACCATTTCTGCAGGGTGGCAATGTCCAAAGTTGTTTCCTTCAGTTGTCATTTTATCTTTTAAAAATAATTACAACAAAGCTGTATCATCACATACGAATGAATAAGATTAAAATTGGGTGAACTGGATTCATGGAAAATCGCAAGAGCACATTCTACCCAATTGACCCTGCGAAGTCCACCTCACTAACATTTGGAGACTTGTGCCAAAATTGGGAGTGTTGTCAAGCAATAGCCTGACATAGTCATGCTCGCAGAATCAACCTTACAGCCAATATCTTAGACTCCTCCTCCACCATCTCTGTCCTGCTGATGGAACAAGGCATAGCCAGAGCTGGTAGCACTGTGGTAGATAGTCAGGAGGGAATGGTCCTGCGAGTCCTCAACGTAAATGGTCAGGAGGGAATGGTCCTGGGAGTCCTCAACGTAAATGAAGTCCCATTTTTACATAGGACATGCTCTGTTGTATTGTGTGGCACTACCACTATGCTACAGTGGATATACAGAACAGGTCTGGCATCTTAAAACTGAACATTCATGAGGCGCTGTGGGCTAGCACTTAAACACAATCTGTAACCTCATGGGCTGGTATATCCCTCACTCTACTATTGCCGTCATGCCAGGGGATCAATGAGATGTTCAGAAAGCTACAGCACAGGACAATTTGCATGCAAAACATCAGAAGCAGTATGTGAGAGACAGAGATATCCCACAACAAATCAGCAGTGCAATGGAATACTCTTCACTTGCCTGGATGAGTGCAACTCCAACAGCACCCAAGAAGCTCAACTCCATCCAGGACAAAGCAGGCCACAGAAATGACATGAACATCATCAACCACCAGTTCAGCTCCATGTTGCATAGTAATATCCTGGAATGTTTTTATCTGACACCATTATGAGAGCATTGTCAGCATGTGGCCTGCAGCTGTGTGAGGTAAAAGTCCACCACAACCTTCTCAGGGCAATAAGATTGCCATTGTCTTCAACTTCAGTAACCAGCCTCTGGGAAAACTAAGCGGATGTTGCAGCGCCCTTCTTTCCTCCACATTGCCTCCTCCATCCTGGAACCTACACACAGGGAATGTAACTAATTGATTTAAATGAGATGGTCCTATGATATCAAACACTGTTGTGTCAATAAGCAGTCAGCACGGTCTGTCCATCAGCACTGTGAACACATTATCTTTTGCTGAATAAGCCCTTAGTTGCCTTTGGCTTCTTCAGTCCTCAACCTTATTGTCAGAAGTACCCAACGTAGTAGAAATTCACATTGCAGCTGCTCCAACCTCACAAAGCTATGCTCAGACAGTTTCTCAGCATGTGGCCTACAGCTCTGCAATATTACTCACTAAAACTCAGAAGTCTTTCATCAACAGAAGCTTTTATGTGCATTTGAGCAGCTTGGAAGTCCCTAATTTGTTCACTCTCGATTATTAGGTAAGTAAATTGTGATTTTTTTGTTATCTTGTTGGCTGATGTGTAGTGCAAACTTCAAATCCTAGAATATCTCCAAAGCTTACATCACAATTTATTTTAACTCCTTCAAACATGCCGGATCAGTGTTTGATGGGAGCGTTAAATGTACAATTACAATGATCAAATACAAAATTATTCCCCTGATTAAAAGAAGGATTGGAGAGAAAGAAAGGATAGGGAAAGGATGAGGAGAGGGCAGGGAAAAGGGAATTTGAATCAATAGACAGGTTAAATAATGGACTTATGTAGATGCAAAATATTCGTCCCATTTTCTCTGCTTTGTGGAGGGTCTATTCTGGCAGAGGGATCCTAATTCAACTTCCATCATGTGACTCTTGCTGGTGTTTCCCTGATGCTTTCCTGTGCCCACTGAAGCAGATGCATTACCTGTTCATTTACATTGTGCAGGAGTCTTAATACAACCCCCAAGTAAGGTGATTTATGCTTACTTCCTTCAATCTGAGAGACTGGGCTGGATTCTCCGTCCTGGGATGCTTGGATCGTGTTTCCCGATGGGGATGGAGAAACAGGCGCAGGGATAAAATCGGGATCAACACCAGGCGCCAACCCGATCGCGATGCTCCGCCCCCCCCGCTGGCGACGCGAACGAGTCCCATGACCGCGCACCAGCGGGGGATGTAAATTAATAACCCATTTTCATCCATTGAGTGGGCCTGGCTCTGACCCTCCATTATTCTCCCATCCCTGGGACTGGGCATCACGTGGGCGCGGATCATTTGTGGGCTCTACCAGCATGGTCCTGGAATGGTGGACCACATGGTGGGCCAAGGGATAACCTCTCCCCCACCCCCCCCCCCTTAGCCCACTGCTAGGTCCACCATGCCATAGCTATGCTGGTAGGGACCATCCAAGCCCAGTGCAGTGCAGTGCAATCACACACTTGGGTGATTGGAATGCACTTAGTGCTTGGAATGCACTTAACTCTCTTATGATGTAGTCAATGTTTGTAAACATTGGTGTTTCACCACTTAGGCCACTGAACCATGACAGAAATTCATGAATCAAAGCTGCAGGTGGTTTGTCAACCCCAGACCACTATTAGAAAGCTATAAATGGCTTGCAGCTAACCTATCTGTGGGAAGCAGAAGCAGGTCACAGCTGCCCTCCTTCCAGGAATGGACACTTCAAGGTAAGTGCTACTGTTATAATTCTTTGGACTGCTCTGTAGCTTCCAGACAGGGTTATCTTTTCTGGGAGGGGAAGTTCTGTTTGTGGGTGGTTTGTGTGTTGGAGGTTCCTTTCGGCAGGGGGTCCCCGTGGGAGGCCCCCCTATTACAGGGGACCCCTCTTACAGGGATTCCTGTGGGGTCTCCTTATTACAGGGGTCACGGGAGCACAGGTCGGGTCACTTAGGGGTAGGCGAGGGGGGGGGGGGGGGGGGGGGGGGGGAGGCCCAGGCAATTCGGGTATGGGGAGGTTGCTGTGTGGTGCGGGGATTTGGGGATGATTTGTAGTGCGGGCTTGGGTGGCCAGGCATGGGATCTCGCTATCGGGCGCCCACTCAAAATGTGGCCCGATAGCAGGACTCCTCTCAGGAATCCTTTGAATTCTACACCATGCACAAATTTGCATGGCGTGGAACACTGAATTGTTTGCTGGTTTGGACTCCCAGGCAGATCGTAAATCAATTGCAATTCACCTCAGCAGGAGAACATAGTCTCCCAAACTGAGAATCCTGCTCACTATATTCGTTATTACAAGAGCAGACTCCTGTACATTCTGTTGCAGATCTGGGTGAGATTCTCCGACCCCCCGCCGGGTTGGAGAATCGCCAGGGGCTGGCGTGAATCCCGCCCTCGCCGGTTGCCGAATTCTCCGGCACCGGATATTCGGCGGGGGCGGGAATCGCGCCACGCCGGTTGGCGGGCCCCCCCGCGCGATTCTCCAGCCCGGATGGGCCGAAGTCCCGCCGCTAAAATGCCTGTCCCGGTGGCATAGATTAAACCACCTACCTTACCAGCGGGACAAGGTGGCGTGGGCGGGCTCCGGGGTCCTGGGGGGGGCGCGGGGCGATCTGGCCCCGGGGGGGTGCCCCCACGGTGGCCTGGCCCGCGATCGGGGCCCACCGATCCGCGGGCGGGCCTGTGCCGTGGGGGCACTCTTTCCTTCCGCCTTCGCAACGGTCTCCACCATGGCGAAGGCAGAAGAGGCTCCCTCCACTGCGCATGCGCGGGAATGCCGTCAGCGGCCGCTAACGCTCCCGCGCATGCGCCGCCCGGAGATGTCATTTCCGCGCCAGCTTGGCGGGGCACCAAAGGCCCTTTCCCGCCAGCTGGCGGGGCGGAAATTCGTCCGGCGCCGACCTAGCCCCTTAAGGTTGGGGCTCGGCCCCCAAAGATGCCGCACCTTTGGGGCGGCGCGATGCCCGACTGATTTGCGCCTTTTTGTGTGCCAGTCGGCGGACATCGCGCCGTTTCTGCAGAATTTCGCCCCAGATGCTGCATGGATCAGAATTATGGATGCAACATTGCAGCAGCAATTCTTCTATTTCCACATCTTTGAAGCATGTCTCCTCACGAAGAGAGTGCGGTTTCTAAATGTACTCTATTATTGCCTGGGGACACCTTTTCAAATTACCATGGAAAGTGAGTTTCATTGGCAAGATCAACATTTGTTGCACATCCCTTGCCTTTAATTGCCTTAAGATGGTGGTGGTGAGCCTCCATCTGGACTGCTGCAGTCCATCTAGTGTAGGTACACTCAGAGTGCTGTTAGGGAGGAGTTCCAGGGTTTAATCCAACAACAGTCAAGCAATAATATAATTGTAGTAATCTTTATTATTGTCACAAATAGGCCATATATTAACACTGCAGTGAAGTTACTGTGAAAATCCCCTGGTCGCCACACTCTGGCACCTTTTCAGGTACACTGAGGGAGAATTCAGAATGTCTAAATTACCTAACAGCACGTCTGTCGGGACTTGTGGAAGGAAACCGGAGCGCCCGGAGGATGCACGGGGAGAACATGCAGACTCCGTACAGTTACCCAAGCCGGGAATCGAAACCTGGGACCCTGGCGCTATGAAGCAACAGTGCTAACCACTATGCTACCGTGCCACCCAAATGGTGATATATCAAAGTCAGGATGGTGTGTGGCTTGGAGGTAGTGCTATTTGCATAGGTCTGTTGCCCTTCTAGGTGGCAGAGAGCTCATGGGTTTGGAACGTTGCTGTTAAAAGAGGTTTGATGAGTTGCTGTAGCGCCTCTTATATATGGTACACCCTACTGCCATTGTGCACTGGTGCTGGATGGAGAGAATGCTTTGGTTGGTATGCTGATCAAGCAAGCTGTTTAGTCCCCTGCAGCCCTCTGTTCTGAACTTTCATTTTAACAACACCAGGCTTTGTTTTTTCCATTTCTGGTCTGTTTCTTCCTCCCCTTCTTTAATTTGCCTGGGTTTCACAGAATCTTCAAACTCCACAGATCTTTAAAAAATAGCACGCAAGACTCGGGTCTGGAAGTCACGCCCCCATTTCCAACAAAATCCATTTTCACCGGTAGGAGAAAGGGAGCAGGTATGAATCATCATGAGGGAAACCCAACTTCAGTGGTGAGCTCAAACAGACACAATTTTCGTGGTAGCTAGGGCCTTAACCTGCAGTATGGGAGTTATGAATTTCTAGAGTAATCAGAAATGCTTTTAGAGAGTAGAAAAATTCTGATAAACTGTCAAGCTGTGAAGTTATTTAAATCCCCAGTTGTTTAAAAATTAAAAGAAACATCTTGCCTGTGTCAGTAAGAGATTAGAAAATCAAGCTGTGAAGATATTTAAATGCTCAGCTCTTTAAACTTTTGTAAGCTATCTGCATCAGTGAGAGTTGAAAATAAATCTGGCAGTTAGAATAGCTGTTTGCTGACATTTGCCCAAGGGTTATCATTATATCATTATTAATGCTTAGCTGCTGTCCTTATCCTGTCATTATCCCAGTCCGGTCCTAGGTTCACATTTTGATTTTTTTAAAAATTCATTCACAGGATGTGGGCATCACTAGTTACACAGCATTTATTACCCATCCCTAGTTGCCCTTCAGAAGGTGTGGTGAGTTGCTTTTTGAACCGCTGCAGTCGCTGAGGTGTAGGTACAGCGGCTGTGCTGTTCTGGAGGGAGTTCCAGGATTTTGACCAAGTGACATTGAAGGAACAGCGATATATTTCCAAATCGGGGTGTTGAGTGACTTGGAGGGGAACCTTCAGGTGGTGGGGTTCTCGGGTATCTGCTGCTCTTGTCCTAGATGGCAGTGTTCATGGGTTTGAAAGGTGTTACCTAAGAAACCTTGGCAAATTCCTGAAGGGAAACTTGTAGATGGTACACATGGCTGCCACAGTTCGTTGGTTTTGGAGGGATTGAATATTTGTGGATCGGGTAGCAATCAAGTGGGCTGCTTTGTCCTGGATGGAGTTGAGTTTCTTGAGTGTTGCTGAAACTGCACTTATCCCGGCAAGTGGAGAATATTCCATTACACTCCTGACTTGTGCCTTGTAGATGGGGACAGGCTTTGTGTGTGTGTGTGTGGGGGGGGGGGGGGGGGGGGGGGATCAGGTGGTGAGTTACTCACTGTAGGATTCCTAGCCTTTGACCTGCTCTGGTAACCATAGTATTAATATGGCTCGTCCAGTTCAGTTTCTGATCAATGTTTCTGATTGTTGAGGATTCAGCAATGTAATGCCATTGAATGTCAAGCATCCTCTCTTGTAGGAGATGGTCATTGCCTGGCGCTTGTGCAGCATGAATGTAACTTGCCACTTGTCAGCCAAGCCTGGATATTGTACGGTTGTTCCTTCATTTGGACATCGACTGCTGCTGATTAACAGCTCAAAGTGGTAATAAAAGATTGGCTGTCTTTGATGTGAGTTATGAATACAAGTCTGTTTGTTTTTATAAAGGATTCAGTATTTGAGGGAAATTAAATGTTTCATATGGGATTTAATGAATGGGAGTTTATTTATATAGAGAAAACTATAATAAACATTTAGAACTTTATTTAATCTCACATGGCTTCTGGTGTATACTCAGTGGGTTCGCATGGAGGGTGTAAGGGCAAAGGGTGGTGGTCGGGTTGACATCAGCTTGCATGAATTGGATTTAAATCAGCATGGGAGTTATAAATGGCCATGGTGGTTGGAGGAATTAAGTTGGCATGGATGATATGAGGGGCCATTGAGTTGGGTGAGGGCATGGATTGGCATTAACTGAAATTATTAGGGCATTGGGAGTTAGTGGAGAGGGTGAGAAGTTGTGAGGGATGATGGAAAGAGAGCTTAATATTTAACAAAACAACTGGGACGAAATCTTAGAGAATGGGAGTGGAAGCTCTAACCAGCCCGTCATGGCAATCGGCCACCCCATATCTGCATTTGAGGGCAGTGGGCCACACTCAACCCAGACCAGCCGGCGCCATTCTAACCTGCTCTTAGCCGGCGGGTCCTCGGCGTGGAAGGGTCCGGGGCGGCCTGTGGGGGGCGGGGGGGGGGGCTTCGAGAGGAGGGCCTCCGTTTTGGCCTGGCCTGCGATCGGGGCCCACCGATCGGCGGGCTGGGCTCTCGGGCTGGGGATCTCCTTTCTTCCGCGCCCGCCCCTTTAGCCTGCTCCAGTTGCGTCGGGGCCGGGGCGGAGAGGGAGCCACTGCGCATGCGTGTGTTGGGCGCCGGGTGCCACTGCGCCTGCGCAGACCCCGCGGTGACCAGTTGATGCCGGGATCAGCATTTCAACATTTTTCTTTTCATCTCAATTTTCGCAGAATTACCTTTGGGGATTAGGACTATTTATGTAAACTTTCCCGAGGGATTAAGAAATGGCACAGCATCTGTGCCTGCTTACATTACACTCAGGCCCATATTTCCATCCTTAGGTTGGGAGCAGAGAGTTCGATGATGTTCCAGCTCGGTGAACCCAACATGTAAAAATGGTCCCTGTCAGGTAGGATTTTCAGTCGGTGTGGGGGGAGGGGGGGGTGGGGGGGGGATGGATGGGCTGCGGGGTGCTGAAACAAGAGTCGGAATAAGTGAGCAGGTGGCCCCAGAACAAATGTGTAGGCTGCCAGGTGTGGAGGCGAGCTAGTGTAAGGCCTGCCTCCGCAACTGGCACTGTGTTTAAATGAATAAAAACTAATAATCAAACAGAAGACATTCCTCCAGACCTCACCCCACTCACTCCCTTTGCCCAATCTAGGCCAACCTATGCCAACCCATGCCTCCCACTCACCTCCCTAGCCCCCACATACCCATGCAAATGTAATGCACCTCTACACATCCCAAATGGCACTCATATCACCATGCCAATTTAGTGTCAACTCATGCCAAACCATGCTACAACTGTCATTTGCCCATACCCACTCCATGCCAACTCATTGGATAGTTCCTTGACAACTTTGACAATTTGAAAGGTATGACATTTCCTGTATAGCATTGACAGGTTTGACAGCTGGACTGTCTCGGAACAGCTGGACATTGCCTGGCTAGCAGGACATTGCCTTGAAAATTGGACTATTCCTGGACAGGAGGATATCTCCTGGACAGTTCCTAGACAGCTGGAAACCTATTTTATAGCTTGATAGTTGTGATGAGCTTGTGTGTAAAAAGTGCAAGATCGTGTTTACTTTTTAACAATCCTAAAGGGGCCTTATCTCTCCCAAGGGATGTCTTTTCTCTCCCAAAGGAACACTATCCAAGGATTTCCTGACAAAGGCGTATCCTGGCTAGCTAAATGTATCCACCAAGTTCAGACCTCCTCTTACCTGTTCACACGCTCCTGGTTCCACATTCCCGTTCTTTCCAAAATCCACTTCAGTGGAGGCAACTGGTGATTTAAAAACCAGCTGCTTCTGTGAATCGTACATGTGTGAACCCCACCTTGTATGGACAATAAGTGAGTCAAGTATACAAGTTCTCTGCCATGTGTTTCAAGGTACATTCAAGACGAGTTCAAAGCACCCCAAGTGTCTTGCGTATCTTGTTAATAGATTATCATAGAATTTACAGTGCAGAAGGCCATTCGGCCCATCGAGGCTGCACCGGCTCTTGGAAAGAGCACCCTACCCAAGGTCAACACCGCCACCTATCCCCATAACCCAGTAACCCCACCCAACACTAAGGGCAATTTTGGACACTAAGGGCAATTTATCATGGCCAATCCACCTAACCTGCACATCTTTGGACTGTGGGAGGAAACCGGAGCACCCGGAGGAAACCCACGCACACACGGGGAGGATGTACAGACTCCGCACAGACAGTGACCCAAGCCAGAATCGAACCTGGGACCCTGGAGCTGTGATGCAATTGTGCTATCCACAAGGCTACCGTGCTGCCCACAAGGCTACCATGCTGAAGAAGATTCTTCCTTCTTCAGTTGCTGTCTGTGCCGCATGGTTTAGCATAGCATGTACCTTTTTTTAGCATCAGAATCCATTGTATTGCGATCCCCAACCAGACCCAACAGTGGCTAGGATACTGGACCAAAACCCTAATATTTCAGTTTATTTTGCAAGACTGTACAGAAAGAATACTTCACTCCAGGAGTGATTGCACGAAAAAATAGGGATTTGGTGCTTTTAAACAAAACTATTATTAACACAGTATTAAAATCTGAAACATCACACCTGAAAATAGCTTGCAATTACCCCTTAAACTGTACTACTAAACACAGTAAATACAATACCCTTAATTACTATCACTATTTCCAGTTAAACAACAGAAATAAAAACATACAGCGCTTAATCCATCCTACATCCAATGGCACAGAGTAATATTGTTTTCCAGAACAGATTTGGCTCCTGTTAGAACCCATGTATTCACTGCTTGGATATCTTCAAAAAGCTGTTTCAACTGGTTTGTTTCAGCTTCTTCCTTGTCCTCAGACAAATCTGCACTGTTTTAAATACGATCTTAAAAAATCTATCCTACTCAGAGAAATGGACCTTACTTGTGGACTTACTTGTGGTCTAAGTGTTAGTCAGATCAGAACTCAACTCAAAATCTTTCTCAAAATGTCTGAATACTTTAGCTCCACCCAGCAATTACATCATCTCCCCAGGCTGAAAACAAATTAATTCCCAGGCTGGAAATGCATTAACTCCCCAGGGACTCCCCCTTGTCAAACAACAGTGCATTAACCCAGGCTTTTACAATGGTCAATTTCATCTCTGGCTCCTAAAAGAATTCTGGTCTTGCCAAACAAGATTCCTTTAAAAACATGACTACTGCAGTCAAACACACTCTAACCAGGCTCTAACCTTAAATTGCCAAATGTTTATAATCCAATATATCTAAAATCCTGCATTCATCACAACTGCGTGAGACTGTGTGAGGGTGGGTTCAATTAAAGCCCTCAAAAGAGAATTTGATAATTGCCTGAGCAGAAAGTATTTTCAGGGCTAAGGAGAACATTTTGGGAGGATAAGTAGGAGCAGGTGAGTTGCTCTTGCAAAGCACCAGCTCAAAGACAACAGGTCAAATGGCCTCCTTCTGTGCTATATGAATTCTGTGATTTTGTCTGCTTAATGACGTGTAAACATTTTTCTGTTGAAGGCCAGCAGATCCGTGAGCTCCTGATTCCCAAACCTTTCACCCAAGGGTACACATTTTCATCCATTAACAAGTAACATCCGCCTTCTCACATGTTACCAGAAGCTCCACCTGCTTATCCATGGTGCACCCAGGGCAGCCTGATTCATTTCAACTATTCCCCTCAATTGCCACCTCTGCTGCTGCTGTTTCAGAGTGAAAAGGTGAAGGATGTGTGAATAGGTCCACCTCATAGAATCATAGAATCCTCCAGTGCAGAAGGAGGCCATTCATCACATCGAGTATGCACCAACTCTATGAAAAACCACCCTGCCTAGGCCCAATCCCCCACCCTATTCCTGCAAACTCACCCTAGGAGCAATTTAGCATGGCTAATCCACCTAACCTGTACATCTTTGGATTGTGGGAGGAAACCGGAGCACCCGGAGGAAACCACGCAGACACGAGGAGAATGTGCAAAACTCCACACAGACAGTCACACGAGGACGGACCCTTGCGCTGTGAGGCCACTGTTGCTACCATGCAGCCCTAGAAGAGAGGAAAAACAGACCAGAGGGCAAGAAATAGGCCAGGAGTAGAACAATGGCCGTCAAACCTGCTCCAGCATTCAATCTGATCTTGGGTTTCATCTCCACTCCCTGCCCATCCCGTTATTCCTTGCTTCCCTAAGAAGCCAAAAATCTGTCCCTCTCAGCTTAAATGTTTTCAAGGATGGAGCATCCACAACCCTCAGAAGCAGATAATTCCAAAGACTTACAACCTTTGAATGAAGTAATTTTCCTCATCTCAGTCCCAAATGATCAGTCGCTGATCCTGAAACTGAGTCCCAGTGTTTTAAATTCCTCGACCAGTGGAAATAATCTCGCAGTGTCCACCCTGTCAAACCCCTCAGAATTTTGTACATTTAAATGAGATCACCTCTCATTCTTCTAAACTCCAGAGACAATGGGCGGGATTCTCTGATCCTGAGGCTAAGGGTTGACGCCGTCGTAAACGCCATCACGTTTCGCGACAGCGTCAACATGGCCTCAGGAGCAGGAATTCTGACCACTACAGGGGGCCAGCACGGCACTGGAGCGACCCACGCCGCTCCAGCTGCTGATCCCCCGGCGTCAGATGGGCGTCGCGGGTCTGCGCATGCACAGTGGGACCAGCGCCAATGCACGCATGTGCAGTGGCTCCTTCTCCACGCTGGCCCCGAAGCAACATGGCGGAGGGCTACAGGGGCCGGCGCAGAACAAAAAAGGCCCCCAGCCGAGAGGCCGGCCGCCAATCGGTAGGCCCCGATCGTGGGACAGGCCACAGCGGAGGCCCCCCCCCCCCCCCCCCCCCCCCCCCACCCCCCCCCCCCCCCCCCGGGTCGGACCCCCCCCTTCTGTACCACCTCCAATACAAGTATATATTTTATTAAATGTGGAGACCAAAACTGCACATCGTATTCCAGATGTAGTCTCGCCAAAATCCTGTGCAACTCTAGCAAGATTCCTTTGTTTTATGCTCCAATCCCCTTGCAATAAAGGGCAACATGCCAGTTACCTTCCTAATTGCTTGCTGTACTTCTATGTTAACTTTTTGCATTCCTTGCACAAGCACACCCATGTCTCTTTGAACAGCCACACTTAAAAGCTCCTCACCTTTTAAAAAAATATTCAGTTCGTTGATTCTTTCAGCCAAAGTGAATAACTTCAAACTTCCCTATATTATAATCCATCTGTCATCTTGTTCCACTCAGTTAACCTGTCTATATCTCTTTGCAGCCTCTCTGCGACCTCCCCACAGCTTACCTTTCCATCTAGCTTTGTATCATCAGCAAACTTTACAGATACATTACTCTCTATCTCTTCATCAACGTCATAGATAGATATAGATATAGATTGCAAATAGCTGAGGCCCCAGCACTTATTGGCCATGTTGAAAATGTCACATTTATACCCACTTTCTGCTGTTAACAACTCCTCTATATATGCTAATATTTGACTTCTAAATCCATGCGCCCTTATCTTGCCAATTGACATTTTGTGTGGCACCTTCTCAAAAGACTTTTGGAAATCAGCTATACTACATCTACTGGTTCTCCTTTATCTAACTTATTAGTTACATCCTCAAAAGCATCAACACATTTGTTAAACAGGATTTTCTTTCAGTAAAATCATGTCGACTTGTTCTAATCAGACTACGTTTTTCCAAGTGCATTACTAACACTTCCGTAATAATAAATTCCGGTTTCCCAAATGATCACAGTTCACATATGGTTTACAGGAGAAGGACTAACATGAGGATTTCATGATTAACTGACAGGTCAAAGCACAAAGAAAATAAGGAAGTGAAGCAAATATTCTTCATATGCCAACTGTTGGCTTAAACCTATTTTCCCTATACTGACACCTATTTTCTATTGGGTTCATTCTCAGATAGGCCACTATGTATTACAACTCTCCCTCAGTGTAGCAGTAAGAGAGTGCTGCATTGACAGAGGCACTGGGCTGGATTCTCCACTGTTGGGATTCTCCGTTGCGCTGGCAGCGCACCCACGCCCGAGGATTTCCCAACGGCATGGGGCTGCCCACAGTGGGAAACCCTATTGGCCAGCTGGCGGGTCGGACAATCCCATCCACTCTCTTTTGGGTAACTTGTTAAATCAAGGTCTCTCTTAGGTGGTCATAAATGCTCACTTAGCTTATTTTGAAGAGATGGGGAGTTCTCCCCAGCGTCCTGACAAATAATCATCCTTTAATCATCACTAATTTTAAAAAAAGATCATCTGGTCATTATCACAGTGTTGGTTTTGGAAACTTTCCCTGCATCATTTGACTGCCATGATCTACATACAACAAAAGATTATGGGTGGGATTCTCCGACCCCCCCACCGGGGTCGGAGAATCGCCGTGCGGCGGCATGAATCCCTCCCCCGCCGGCTGCCGAATTCTCTGGTGCCGGGGATTTGGCGGGGGCGGGAATCGCGCGCTGGGACGGTGGCCGTTAGCCGCGCCCCCCCCCCCCCCGGCGATTCTCAGGCTCACGATGGGCCAAGTGGCCACCCGTTTTCGGCCAGTCCCGCCGGCGTATATTACACCAGGTATTTGCCGGCGGGACCTGGCTGCGCGGGCAGCCTCTGGGCCCTCAGAGGGGCGCGGGAGGATCTGGCCCCAGGAGGTGTCCCACAGTGGCCTGGCCCACGATCGGGGTCCACCGATCCGCACACGGGCCTGTGCCATGGGGGCACTCTATTTTTCCGCTTTGGCCGCTGTGGTCCTCCGCGATGGCCAACGCGGAGATGAACCCCCCCTGCGCATGCGCTGGGGTGACGCCAGCACATGCTGGCACTCCCGCGCATGCCCCAACTCACGCTGGCCGGCAGAGGCCCATCGGCGCTGGTTGGTGAGGCGCCAAGCCCCTTCCCCGGCGGCCGGCATGGCGCAAAACCACTCCGGCGCCGGCCTAACCGGTTCACGCCACTCCTCGGCACCGGAGTTGCCCGCCCCGCCGATTCCGCAGAATCCCGCCCTATACTTCAAAAAAATTATTTAGTTGTCTGTAAAACACTTTGAGAAGCCTTAAGGTCTTCAAGGAATTGGCCCAAAAAATATAAGTTCTTTCTTACTTTGATGTTATGGTCCTGTTCTCTTCTTTTTTACAAAAAAATATTTTTCACATTTTCTTCCAATGTACACCCACCAATGAACAATAAACAGCAACAAATACCTTGTCAATTCCCTTGTCAACAACAACAATCCCATCCTCCCACCCAACCCCCAAACAATAGCCCGCATGTTAACAAAAACACAAAATAACAAGAAGGAATCAGGAAACATCATAGTCACCATTAACACATACAGTTCCCCTCCCCCCAACCCTCCCAACACCCCCCCCCCCCCTGAATGTTCGATGTAATCCAATTCTTGAAAGTGCATAATGAATAATGCCCATGAATTGTAGAACCCTTCCATCCTCCCCTCAGTTCAACTTAACTTCTTAAGAGTTAAGAATTCCAGCAGGTCCCCCCTCCATGCCAGGGAACAGGATGGAGAGGTTGCTCTCCATCCCAACAGGATCCGCCTTCGGGCGATCATCGAGGCGAAGGCTACAACATCTGCCTCCGCACCTGTTTTCAACGCCGGCTGGTCCGCTATCCCGAATATGGCCTCTCGGGGGCCTGGGTCCTGTTTTACGTTCACCACTTTAGAGATTACCCTAAAAACCACCTTCCAGTAATCTCCAACTTTGGACAGGACCAAAACATATCAACGCGTTTTGTGGGGCCCCCTGTTCTGTCCTCTTCTTGAAAAGAAATGCAAACAACGATTAC